>NC_045543.1:130964073-131272142 GCF_009769535.1 Thamnophis elegans | reverse complement strand
GGCGCATGTCCGCATGCCTCCTGCCGGCCAACTGGTTTGGGGGTCTTTCTGCCTGCACGAGGGGCGGGGGAGCATGCGGGAGACATGCACACGCATGCAGAGGGTGCAGATGGACATGCACAATGGGCATGAGTGCACATTGCATTATAGGTACGAGCACACATATGCACACTTTTGGCACACTAGGGCCAGTGGTGGGTTGCAGACGGTACGTCCCAGTATGGGCATTCTGGTATGGTGCTCTGGAGGGCCCACCTGCCCTCGTTCCTTAGCTGTATTTGAAGGAAACGGGCCATCTGCGCACATGTGCGCAGCGTACGGCACCTGTGAAATGCTCCACCAAGCAGCTGGAGGCATCGCAGGAGGTAAGGACGCATGTACACGCTGCGCACGTTCATGTGGTGGCTGCCGGGCCACGTTGCACCGTACTGGTTGCAACGGGATCCGGAACCCTCCACTGACCAGGGGTGACGTGGTAGAAGTCTTCCAGTACTTGAGGAGCTATCACAGAGAAGAGGGGGTCAACCTATTCTCCAAAGCACTTGATGACAGGAAAAGGTAGAAGATCTTTAAAGAGAAATCCAACCTAGAACTAAGGAGAAATTTCCTAACAGTGAGAACCATGAATCATCCACTTTGCCTTCAGGTTTGCCTTCAGTGGATGCTCCATCCCTGGAGGTTTTCAAGAAGAGATTGGACAACCATTTGTCTGGAATGGCGTAAGGCCTCCTGCTTGAGCAGGGAGTTGGACTAGAAGACCTCCAAGGTCCCTTCCAAGCCTGTTATTCTATGTTATTCTATATTAACTAATTCTAAGTAGATGGCTATTTCTAGGGAAGAAGAGAGTTAATTCAGTAAACAGGTTAAGAATACCATGTGCATGCAACTGATTCGTTGCCTAATAGAGGATGAATTTTTGCTTGCTCTCATTTTGGAAGCAAACAGAACCTCATAACAAAGTGGGCTTGGTTGATCCCTACACTCCAACGCAAAGCAAGCTACAGCTGTTTCTACTTTTGCACTAGAAAAGTTGTGCCTTGAAGTGTTGACATACAAACCCACGAGAAGCCATCGGGAACATGTCAACTTTGACTACCAACCCAAAAGCACATTTTAATACATTCCATGAATGAAAGTTGGTCAACGAAAAGATCGTGACAGGGATCCGTGATATTTCTGCCTGCTTAGCACATGGAAGAAACAGCTTTGGGGCTTCCAACGATCTGCCCAATGACAATGCTGGCAGATGTGCGGATTTGCTCCTGCTAGAGAACAAGGAAAATGAAACATTTGCTTTTAGGCTCCTCAAAAAATCATCTTGGCAGCTTAATTCTACTCAGAGGATGTAAGGCTTGTAGAACAGCCTGCTGTGAAAGAAATGCTAAAAAAAGAAGTTAGTTACAATCAGGAACAGTTCATCTGAAGATGGATGGCTTTTGTGGTTTGCTGTTTATTCATCTCCAGAGGGGAGGAAAAAAATCTACCATATTTTCTGCACGTTTTGAAAAACAAGACAGAGATGGGAGAGAAACAGGTTCAATTCAGTGTTTCATAGAGGATATTCCATTTGCAAACATGACTTGAGTGACTACACTGATTTAATTTCCTCACTCTCCTACCTTGGCAATAACAAAATGTCAGTAATCCATTCAACCAGAGAATGGCTATTTTCAAACTTGTTGGAACCTCTGAAAATCAGGTGAAAAACCTATCACTTCTTGTATCCTACACAACAACAAAAATAACTAAAAGCCCATGTTCTGAGGGAATCTTGCCTATTGCTTTTTCCCCTGTTCAAAAAATGTGGAAAACCTAAAGTCTAGAGAAGCCCAATTTTTTTATGGGGATCAGCCAATCTTAGACCCAATCAAGCCCAACTTTATTCGTTACTAGCTGATAACCGGGCGTTGCCCGGGTATTTATTTATAGGAGGGAAATATCTGGAATAAACGTAATTTCTAATGTTGGATTTTCCGCCTTATCAGAGGGATTCCCCCTTGTGGAGTACTGTGAAGCCATTACCATGGCAATTCCACTGCGCTGTACAGTAGAAGCCATTTTACTGCAGTACAGTAGAAGCCATTTTAAGGCACAACAGGCTGTATCTTAACAGAACACACACCCCGAGGGGTGTTAGGTGTGTCTTACCCCCACAGTATTTTTTCCCAGGGAATACGTTATCTGTGTACCAAGTTTGGTTGAAATTGTTTGAGACATTCCAGAGTTATGCTGGAACATACACATACACAGACAGTCATTTTTATATATTTAAAAAATTAAAATTAATCCCTTCCAACTCCAATACTAAATTATTTGAACAACACACTCACATTCGATTGATCCAAGAAACCATTTTCTACTAACTGGGTCTGTGTAATTCTCATTGGCTAATAAGGGGAGTTCAGACTGGGACATATTCACAGGCTCTCCTTGATTTACATCCATTCTTTTAGTGACCATTCTAAGTTACAATGGCACTTGACAAAAGTGACTTACGACCAGTCTTCCAAAGTATGACTGTCTCAGCATCTTCGCGTGTCATGTGATCAGAATTTGTGCTTGGCAACCAACATGCATTCATGATAGTTGCAATGTTCTGGGGTCAGGTGATAGCAATAGCTCTTACACTTATATTCCACTTTACAACGCTTTACAGCCCTCTCTAAGTGGTTTACAAAGTCAGCATATTTTCCCCAACAATCTGGGTCCTCATTTTACCCACCTTGGAAGGATGGAATGCTGAGTCAACCTTGAGCCTGGTGAGATTTGAACTGACAAATTGCAGGCAGCCAGCAGTCAGCAGAAGAAACCTGCAGTACTGCACTCTAACCATGATGGCTCAAGGTTGCTCATGATCACCATTTGCAACCTTCTCAACAGACTTCTGACAAGCAAGTCAACAGGTTAAACTGAATTCCAATACTGGAAAGACATAATTTGCTTAACAGTGTGATCTACTTAAACAGCTGCAGTGACCACTATGAGAAAACTCTTTGAGTTTTGCACAGTTGCTTAGAAATTCTGATCCCAATTGTTGGTCTAAGCCCAAACTACCTGCATCAGAAGTAGTACGCAGAGCATCATCACATGAAGGGATCTCACATGGCTTAGGAAATGCCTGATGTGTGGGGATATTTCCCCAAAATCTGGTCAATGGTGGGCCAAAAGCAATGGCAATGCTTATTGAGGCAGCCTTGATGTCGCATCAACATGTCTGCATCTGAGGACCATTAAAATTAAAATAACGAAAGACAAAAATCTACTACGTATAAGATTTCAGCATAGACATGTGAGATCAACATTTCATGCGAATGAAATTTATCTTGAGAATTTGGGCAATTTGAAGAAAGTAGAAAGAACAGGAGTTGTTCATCATGGAATAATTTCTTCTCTAAAGGAATGCTGAAAGCATATTTTCAACTGCAATTATTTACTACTAATTCAGTAGTTAGGATTTTTTTAAAAACATTAATCATGGATTTTTACTCGTCTATTAATATCATACTTAGTTCACTCTTCCAGTAGCTTTCCAGAAAAGCCTGGAGAGAAAAAGAGTTAAAGATGCAAAAATGCTAATTTTATACATGCCAAGTCTATAATGAGAATCTATTTAGAGCATAAGAAATCGTCCCAGTTGAAAAGGCTCAGATGCAGACTGGAAAGATGAATATTTTTCTATACCAACATGACCCACCATTTTCTTACACATTGGTACCCCTGTACCACTGTTGATAAAAATTGGATCACCAACATGATTGCAACATCCGATAATGGATATGCCACAAGAAGAACTGGTACCCTGGTATTCATCATTAATTGATTCTGGGAAGCACGATGACTACCAAAAACAATGAGTACCAAACACATTTTTTTCAATAAGGAATAATGCAGTGAGTCACAAGGCAGGCAACATTGACAAGTTCTATCTAGCTTGTGCATTGAGTACCAAACAAACAACGAGTACCGGGACAAAATTTTCACACCAAAATGCATTGAGGTCCAAATTCGATGAGTTTCAAAGCAACTGAGTACCAAGGTACCCCCTATACAGGATTTTTTAACCCATTGCCAACATTGGCTGATAGTTAACTAATAACCCATTCCACATAAGCTTTGATTGGTACACTATCTAAAGTTGCTTTTTGTGAGATGAGCAGCTATCTAAATGTGATAGATAAATAAATAAAAATAAGAGCTATCGCATTCTTCCCAAGTGTGAGATAGCACCCTCTCACACTTCAAAACATGCGAAGAAAAATATTCTAAAGGTAATTAAATATACTTTAACCCTGTAGGCATTGACAAAAAATTACTGCACTGAAAGAAGACAGAATGCAGATGATAAATGTATTATCTATTTGACCTGCCCTGGTTAGTAACTCAAAACAATATTTTTAAGGTACCCTTGATATGAGTGGGAGAAAATAGCTACAGACAGGGTCCTTGTGTTTGGGTGAGAAAACAGGAAACTCTTGTTCACCAGGGAACGAGGTAGGAAATGGGTAAGTCCCACCAGCAACCAAATAGGAAACAGGAAGGCTTAATACTGAAATGACATAATTTGCTCAGCTACTTCACATATCTGAAGAAACAGCTGTTAACATTGCTGAGAGGGCAAAAGAGAAACAACACGCACAAGGAGAGGAAAGCCATGAACAGCCAATGCCCAAGGCAGACTTCTTTCAGTTTTGAAGAAAAAGAACATAACCATAATTTTGTTAGCTTGGTTAAGTACCTGCCCATACATGTCAGTTGCAATATTGCACATGAATTCCAAAAGAAAGCTACAATGTGAAATTGCTGAGTGAAAAGTGTAAATTGAATGAAAAAATGAAAACTGGGCAAAACTCAACCCTGTACCAAAGGTGCTTTTTTTCAAAAGGCAGTTCTGAGAAACTGGGAAACTGAAGAATTGAATAACTGAAGAGGCTTCTTGGATGAAAAGCGAAATGTCTTCAAAGAAAAACAAAGTCCAGCTGCCTTTTGAAAAAGCACCTTTGGGACAACCATGACCTGGATGACTGAGAATCTCTACAGATACTCTACCCTGTAGCGTTCAAGAAAATAGGGGAATCTTATTACAGAATGAAGTTAATAAATTAGCCACAATAATCCTGCCTGCAGTCACTCTATGAATGAGATAATCAGTACAGGTAATCCTAGAGTTACAACAGAGCTGATATGCTACCGGTTCGCACCACTTCAGGCGAACCGGTAGTGGCGGTGGCACAAGGCTCCGCCCACCCACCCTGACATCACAAAGGACCTTGTGTGCATGCCCAGGCGTGCCTCGTACGAGTGAAGCGAGAACATGGGTGTAGGCGATCCCGCTACTGAAGAAAATAGAATCTCTGACTTACAACCTCTTATTTAGCAACTGAACCATTATAACAGCACTGAGAAAAGTGACTTATGACCGGTCCGCACACTTACAACCATCACAGTATTCCTACAGTCACACAATCAAAATTCAGGTGGCCATATAAATTTCTTAAATAAATAAATCAGTGTGGCAATTATAGCTGCTGTGAATGGATCCATGGCTTAGCTCACCTATAACTTTTGCATGCCATTGCTGTTGGAAACCCTGTTGCAACAAATTGATTAACAGAATAACAGAGTTGGAAGGGACCTTGGAGGTCTTCTAGTCTAACTCTTCCCTGTTCAAGCACAAAAGCTTATATTATTTCAGACAAATGGTTGTCCAATCTCTCCTTTAAAAACTTCCAGTGTTAGGGCATTCACAATTTTTGGAGGCAAGTTGTTCCTCTGGTTAATTGTTCTGTCAAGAAAATTCACCTTAGTTCTAGGTTGCTTCTCTCCTTTATTAGTTTCCATCTATTGCTCCTTGTTCTGCCTTCAGGTGCTATGGAGAATAGGTTGACCCCCCCCCCTCTTCTTTGTGGCAGCCCCTTAAGTATTGGAAGACTGCTATAATGTCTCCTCTAGTCCTTCTTTTCAATAAACTAAGCATACCCAATTCCTGCAACCTTCGGATCAGTTAGGATTTGAAGCAATGAACTTTGTGTTGTATTGTAAGCTGTTCAGAGGTGCTTTGGATAGTGAAATTTGTGGCATACAAATTTTAGAAATAAATTTAAAATGATGCAAAAAAGCCTTTTCCATAGTGAATGGGAGTTGGCTTGTGCTATTAGAGTGGCAACATGCTTTAAGATGCTTTGAGAAATTCTGCTTTGTTTTAGTCTACAGTGGGGGTGTCCAACCTTGACAACTTTTAAGACTTGTAGACTTCAACTCCCAGAATTTCCCAACCAGGGAATTTTGGGAGTGGAAGTTCACAAGTCTCAAAGTTGCCAAGGTTAGACAGCCCTTTTCTACAATATAAATTCCTCTGGAAATCATTTGTGACCCATCTATGGTGTGGTGAAAAACAGAACCGCCAAATGATGTTTCTTTACAAATGCTTATTTTGCTACTCACCAAGCTATTGTAATTTCAATTGACACTTGTCAATTCCTTTGGCATGTTTGCATTTCAGACTCACAACACCAAACAAAAGAGAACAAAAGAAGCTTGAAGAAAACAAAAAACTTAGGAGAATTCAGAAGAGAGACTGCTAGCAAAGATGAAAGCCTCGCTGTTGTATATGCAAGATTTAATTGCAAGCAGCAGTAATTTAAAATCCTTGCCATTTATTTTGCAAAAACCAGAGATAGAAATGCTTCTGAGAAATAATCACATGTGGTCTGAAAACCGGAATGGGCCACACTACCCACTCCTTCCTAAATGGTCTCTGTTTGAAAATGTTTGAAAATCTTGTTAGCAAAGTTTTGTAAATAAGAAGAGGATGAGTAAAGGACTGCTCAGATGTTATCCATTAATATTGTAACCCTACATATACTGACCTGGAATCCGGCCCATTAAGTCCTTCCATGTTTACTGCAGGATTAACTTGAACAATGGTTAAGTGTTTAAAGACCTTTCTGTATTTGAACATTGGTAGATGTTCAGCTGGTGCGCTGTGGCTGCTGATATAGAAGATGCAGACAAAGTGATGTCCAGCATGCACACAGTGGGGGGGGAGGGGATCACAAATTAGCCTTGTCAAGTACAAACAATCAACTGAGTCTATAGCCCTTGTTTAAAGCTCATGATATACTGCAAGTTGTGCTTCAATTCTGAGGACTTGTAGATAATCTTTCATTTACAACAGGGGTGTCACACTCGATTTCATTGAGGGGCGCATCAGGGTTGTGTTTGATCTCAGGGGGTGGGGGGCATGGTGGGGGGTGGCCAGCTCGACATCACTTGTATCGGGGGGCGCCTGTTGTCACCCGAGCAGTCTGCCAGTGAAAATAGGGCTCCGTTTTCAGCTGTGATTGCTTCCTGCAACCCTCTTCCAGCGAAAACAGATCACTGGAGCTCCGCCCACAGCCCTCGCAAGCTCCGTTTTCAGCTATGATGGCCTCCTGCAACTCTCTGCCAGTGAAAACGAAGCTCATGGCTCTCCCAAGCTCCATTTTCACTGGCAGAGGCACCGTGGGCCGGTCCTTTGCTGTTTGTAGGGCGGCCCTGTAGGCCAGATGTAAGCACCCCACAGGCCTTAAGTTTGACGCCCCTGTTTTATAACCATTCATTTAGTGACTGTTTGACATTACCAAGGCACTGAAAACAGTGATATACACCAGTCTTTGCACTTACAACCGTTGGAGCAACCCCACAATCACATGATCCAAATTTAATATATATATTTAATTGACTTCCAGTCTGCCCTATAGCTCTGGATTCATTCGTGGTCTCTTGCCCAAGTACTAAATGCTTACTCGGCTTCCAAGGTTTGACAAGTTGAGCCAGTGCTGCTGCCAAATGAAAATATCCCATATAATGTGAAGTTACTCTTAACGGAGGTCTTGGAATAAGAATAAATCAAAGTCACACAAACTTTACACCCTACATTCCTTCTCCTTAGAGAGAACCTCAGATCCATACTGGCATGCTCATATAACATCTAAGTACAGCATAGTTATGTAAATTATATCTTACCAAGCTCTATGCATAGCCCTAGCCCCCAGCAACTTCTTGAACTTTTAGCAATTTTCAGTATTTTAAAACTCAGTTGAGTGATTTCACAATAGGAGAACTTGAGGAGGAAGAAAAGATGTTCACATGGAAAAAATGGTTGTTTTCTTTTTCTTTTCTTATCAAAAATGGGGAGAGACATCTGTCTGGGTTTGTTTGTTTGTTTGTTTGTGTTTATTTGTTTTTCAAATTTATATAAGTGCCCATCTGATAGAAAGTGACTCTGGATGATGTTCAACAATCCAATAAAACAGTCGAAGTATTACTCGAAATCATTATATAATTGTCAGCGTTCCAAATAGCATCCAAAATTAAATCAGAATCCAAGGCAAAGTATTGCTCAAAGTTCCAATTTATTAACAGAGCCATGTTGGCACATCTGGCAAAACCCGAATCTGAAAGCTTCCTGGTTTTCCCCACCCAGTTCAAAGTTCAAGATCTTGCCCCCACACCCACAAGTCCATCACATGGTCCAATCGTCCACTGCCATGCAGGCAGTTCCACCCATCCAGTTCTGGTCAGGTGCAGAGATGCCAAGACAAAGGATGACCTTGGCTTTCTAGAAAGGAATTTTATTTTGGCTACATAACATTTTGCTCTGTACTATCCCTCCTCCCAATTCCCCACTATAGAAACAGCATAATAGAATAATAGAAAGTGTGGCAGGCCAAAGATCCAAAAGGAACATGGCTGCAGGCCTGACAATAATAATCACTAAAAGAGTATTAAACATTTTATACTTCTTGCAGTGAGTTGGATGCACTTGATAGTTTTAGTGGGCTCTTCTAACTGTAGGAATTTGTGCTTTTCATCTGAAAATGTCCACTTTCTCCTTTAATTCACCTGGGTAGTTTTCAACAGATTCTGTTAGAGCAATATGAAGCCTTTACCCCATTTCAAAATTTTGTAAACCATTACAATCTCTGATTTTATTTAGTTCTCGCATCTATCATTGCAATTTTCTCATTTCATTCTCATTTCTCAGAAGTTCATGGTATTTCATGTAAGTATTTACACAGCGTCCCAGCTCAATTTTATCCAGAATGTGTTTTCACCCTTGGGGCCACTGGCCTTCTTGACTAGCTATCTTTGTTAACATGTACACGTTTCTCACATCTGCACTGATTAATCAACGTTATTTTCACATGCATTCCCTTGGGATGATTCTTCCTGAACGAGATGTTCCTTGCCAACTGTTAATTCCACCTCCAGAATTCATGACAATGTGACTTTAACATCTTTTGCCTCTGCCATCTTCACTATAGTGATGGGAGCAATGTTAAAATAGGGGTGTAGATTCCTTCTAAAGTGGGCGTGCAACTTGCACGTATGTCAGGTCTGCATAGATATCGCTGATTGGAAGTTTCCTTAAACCAAGTGAAATGTAGCAAGAGTGAATGCTAACATTATAGATTAATCTGTTTGACCGGCATTTGTCTCTACTTGATGATCTCTGCATACTTGCAGAGTCACATTGCTGTCATGTGATGTTTCATGATGTTTTTCCCCTTCACGGAGCTGGGAAGGGTGTGGCTTGCGCGTGACAAATTCGGCTTGTGGGCCACCAGTTTGACACCCCTGCAGGAGCTGTGACATCAAAAGGACTCCCGGGTTGCAAACCTGTTTCCTCTGAGCTAAAGTAAAAGCTCACAATGAGCTAGGACAGGGCTGTCAAACCCCTGGCCCGCGGGCCGGATGTATCATGAGCAGGCCATGCCCACTTTAGCGAACATGGAAAAAAGTTCCGAATACGTCATGTGATGCCACCGTGACTACGCAAGTTTGACACCCCCGAGCTAGAATCTAGATTGTAAGCTTTAGCTTGAGCCGTACAGTGCAACAGGGCGGATGGTTGCCTTGTAAATCTTCTCACATCTCACAGAACAGTAAAATTGGGTGATTCTATAATGCAGGCTGGGGAACCTATAACTGTTACAAAGAGCACGGCCACTTCTCTAGTCCCCATATATGATATAGGGCAATCACTGTATTTAATGCTTTTTCAAAAGAAAATCCGGACACAGTCACGAGACAGGAAGACAACACAACTCCAGACGGGTTAGCTCTTTTCATGAATTTATCTTCCCATCGAATCTTCAGGCTACCTACTCATAGTAGCTGTTATTCCTCTGAGAAGGATCAAGCCATCACAGAGTATGTTTCAGTAGGTGAAGGCCTCCTGCAAGCTTTTAGTGCAAGTCAGGAAAACAGAGCCCACTTCACAGGGAGTAGTCTGGGAAATGGAAAACGCCAAATTGCAAAGCAGTAATCAGTTTTAACTCCAACCTTACCGTAAGCTTGTAATTAGCCCTTACAAGCTGTAATTTTGAAAAGAAGGCACACCAAACCACAACACGGCAGAAAATGGTTTGTGTTTGTATGGTTCTATTCCAACAGCATGCCAGGAGAAATTACTTTGGACAAACGGAACATTTTGGAGAGTAATTCCTTTGCTCTATACATGCCCTGTTCTACCTACAGCTAAGTTGTCAGGTTTTTTTTTTTCATTTGCACAGAGTTTACAGTCCTGTCTTTAAAACAAACCAGTTTGGTGCTCATGTAGGCTCCTGTGAGAAGACAAATGCCATGAAATCCAACCAGAGGTGGGACTTGAACCCACATTTTTAATACTGAAGGGCAGCTGCCTTACTTACTCACTCACAGGTAGTCATCGATTTGTGCCCACAACTGGGAGCGGAATTTTGGCTGCTAAGCAATGCCGCTGTTCAGTGAGTCATCACATGACAGGTTCTGATTTTATAACCATTTTTACCGGAGTCATTAAATGAATCATGCAGTTGTTAAACAAATCTGGCTTTCCCAACTGACTTGGCATGTGCAGAAGCCAACCCAGGTTGCAAATTATGATCACATCACTGCGAGAAGCTGCCACCGTCATAAATGAGACCCCCACTGCCAAGCAGCCAAATGGCATTCATGTGATCATGGGGGGGGGGGGGGGATGTAATGTGCTAAGTCCTCATGCCTATGACCGGGGACGTCAATCAAGCAGGGTGTGAGTGCTGATTGGTTCCGACACAACTACAGTCTGGCAGGAAGATATCAGGCTTCCCATTGGTTAGCTGTTTTGACAGCTCCACTATAAAAGAGCTGTCAGGTTAAAAGTTGTCTGTTTGTGTTGGTTAGTGCTAATAAACGTTGTTGCAGCAGAACCGTCTCTGTGCCTTCTCTCAGGGTATAGCATAATGGGTCATAATTTCAAGGATGGGTCGTGTCACTTTTTTTGTGCCCTCGTAACTTTGAATGTATCTTAACACATCTTAACAGTTATCAAAAGCATCGTTCTATGTCAGGGGTGTCAAACTCAAGACCGTATCTGGCCCACGGGGGTTTAAATCCGGTCCGTGGGGCTGGCCTGAAAATATCAAAGGACCAGCCTGCGGTGCCTCTGTCAATCAAAACGGGCTGTGTGTGGCCCCCCTCTGTTGACCAAAAATGCACCACACGAAGGCCTCACGGCCCTGAAAACGGGCTGCAGGGGGCCACACACAGCAGTGGTGGGATTCAGCCAGTTCGCACCTATTCGGGAGAACCGACTGGTAACTTTCTAAGTAGTTCAGAGAACCAGTTGTTGGAAGAAATCTCCTTTTGTTTTTCTCCACTTTACAGGGCTAATCCTGTAAGGAAGGCAGGAAGGAAACATTCTGGTGTTTCTAGCCTAATCTTTATTGCCCTGTTTACAGAAACTGCCTCTCCGGTTAACCCTTATTGCATTGTAACAGCTAAGGCAAAGTGCCCATCGACCTGAGTGACCTTGAGTTGGCCAAGCCCACCCAGTCACATGACCACCGAGTCCCACCTACCCAGATACTCATTAGGGCAGAGAACCGGTTGTTAACTTATTTGAATCCCACCACTGACACACAGCCTGTTTTGGCCAGGAGAGGCACCATGGGCCAGTCCTTTGATATTTTCAGGCCAGCCCCACAGGCCAGATTTAAGCACCCCATGGGTCATTTCTGGCCGATGCTGAAAACAGGGTTCTGCAGGAGGTGGCTGTCCTGTCTCCCCACCCCCATACCCCCCCACCAGCCCGTGGAGGAGAACTACAATGCTGATTGGGCGCTTGACGAAATCCAGTTTGACACCCCTTGTTCTACACGTACCAACTTCAATTCCCAGAATTCTGCAGGGTAGATATTTTGCTTAGAGGGCCTAGATCAGGAAATTCCCCTGCTTGGTGAAAGCTACACAACTGATTTTCTCAACGGTCATCACTTCTTTAAAAAAAGAAAAAAAAGATGCAAGCAGTACAGTGAGATGTTTTTTTGCTCCTTTGCCACAAGAGATTTTAAAAGCCCCACCACCATAAATACAAATCTAACAGAGGCAGTAAACATAACCATAAACATTGTTAATGTCTACAAAGTTCCCTGCCATTCACCAAAAAGAAGCACATTTTGCCAAATGATGTGGAAAAACGAAAACAAACTTCCTCCTTGCCTTCTTTCCCCATTTCTGCAAATGACAGGCGAGGAAGTGAATGTTAGAAGTTAAAAAGCTAGCAGATTAAGCCAGCTAATAAACATGGTCTTCACATACACAGAAAAAGAACAGGCTATATACAATACACTATATCCTTTGTCTCCTGTTTTTCTAGTATCTAAAAGTGTTTGATGAAGTCTGCATTAGGTCACCTTGCAAATCAGTTCCAGCTTTTTCTGTGCTGCAGTTTGAGGAAAGTGGGGCTTGGATGGAGACAGTGTTCCTAGAAGATCTGGCCTTCCTTTTTTGGGGTGGGGAGGGAACAGTGAAAAAAAATCAAATGAAGCACCAATGCAGGTGACTGTTTTAATTTATTTCAGAGTTTGAGTACATGGAGAAAAGGGCAGCCAAAATTAATAGAGAGCTACAGTAGCGCCCCCCCCCCCCGCGAGGAAGGAGTACAACGGGAGCATTCTTGGTTAAAAAATAAAGTGGGTAATGAGAATATGGAAAATTCCTCTTGGGGGATGGTGGAAAGTGATGGGATTCCAAATCTTTTCCTACAGGTTCTATGAGAGAGCGCTTCATGCGCGCAGCACTCAAAGAATGCCCTCGTTGTCACCGGTGGTAAGCTGAGTTGTTTTTTAGCTCAGCTGAGGCTGCGCAAATCAGCTGAGCTAAAAAAAACCAAGGGAATATAGGATAGGAAACAACAGGGGCCGGAGGGCAGGGCCAACCAGAGGTGGTATTTGCCGGTTCTCCGAACTACTCAAATTTTCCGCTACCGGTTCGCCCGAACCGGTCCGAACCGGCTGAATACCACCTCTGATGGGGGGAATAGATACAACAAAGTCTTTCTCCTTCTCTTGCACAATTGAATGACATTCATCAAAACAAAAGGAGGAAGACTCAAAGTAAAGTAAAAGGAGATTACCCAGTCATAGTTAAACCGAGGGGTTTTCTGCCATCAAAAGGGATCAACGCTCCCAATTTTGATACAAGTAATCCTTGATCTATGATCATAATGGAGCCCAGAAAGCCATGATAGTCCTAAATTGAGGCACCCACATGGTCACCTCGATTTTACAAGTTTTATGTGATCATTGTAAAGTGGACATGGTTGTTGTAAAGCAAACACCATGATTATTAAACAAGTCATGGGCATTTGGGGGGCAAAACATAGTCATAAATCATATCTGTGGAATGCCTGCAACAGGACACAAAGATGAGCTGGTTGCAGCAAAATGCAGTCATGGGATGTGGGGGAAAGTGCCACAGGCAGAACTCTGAAACACGGTCATAAGTATCTTTCGGGGGACAGGGGTCCGTTGTAACTTAGAAAGATCACTAAGCAATAGGTCATTAAGTGAGGACTATCTGTTATTGAGCAATCTGGCTTCTACTCTTGGTCTTATCTCTAGAATCAAAGCCAGCAACAGACTTCAAGGGTCCCAAGCAAGAAAAAATGATCACCCTTGTATTTAGCTTGTGCATTGTTAAGTCATAGCACTGAGTATAGGATCAACCTGAATTAAAGCTATCCTGGCAAGCAAGATCTCCACTCTTTCCTTGAACATATCTAGAGAAGCAAAAATCAACAACTCGCACACTAATTGGATCTCCTATTGAAACTGCTACGAAATTAGTCCCCAATGTGCAACTAATTGGACACAATGTGTTACTGGATAAACACATTGCATTAAGAAGTGGTTTGGTTTAACCACTGTGTTTTTTTTAAATAATAGAGTCGCAGTGGCTAGGTTTCGGCAAACCCATTAACCGTGACATGGAATTCTGAGAGTTACAGTCCCACACATCTGGATTAAGCTACAATTGTTCTGCAGATGAACTAGTTTAAATATAGTTTCTCTGAAGCTGGTGCCTTCCAGATATGCTTGGCCACAGTGGCTGGGAATTCTGAATACTGTAATCCCAAAAGAACTAAAGCAGTGTTTCTCAACCTTGGCATCTTGAAGATGCGTAGATCACAACTCCTCAAATTTATGCTGGCTGGGGAATTCTCAGAGCTGACGTCCACAAGTCTTCAAACTGCCAAGGTTGAGGAAGAGCCAACCAAAGAGTGCAAGAGAGACTGTTAAACTATTGCCGTGGAGGGGCTTTCAAGGAAAGATAGTGGACTGAAGACAGCCCCTTTGACAAGCAGAACCACCAGTTGCCTTCCCTACCGGTTCGCAAATGTGAGTGAATGCACGTGCGCAGGGCTCACGCATTACGTCGGGGCAGTGGGCGGAGCCTCCTGCAGCCTATGAGAGCCATCCAACTGCGCCTTTTGACAAGGGAGCTGAAGGAGACCAGGTTCCTTTGATCCTCCCTGGATAAAAAGAGTGACATGAGATTGCCCAAGCTGTTTCTACTTATAGCGGTTCCCTTTCCTGCAATCTGACACAACCCGGGGGGATGGAAGAAGGGACTGGGACATGGGGAAATTTGGCATTTTGCTCCAGCTGCAAAGAATCACCCAGAATAACAACTTCTCTGTCAGACCCAAGGAACCAAAAATGACAGTTATTGCAGAGTAGTTTCTTTATTATTGCTGTGCCTTAAGAAAGAGCAAAGTGAGATTCCCACTAGCAGTTTGCAGAATATATTTAGTATTTATGCAAATAAATATTTATGCTTTAGTTTGGGGGAAAATCTATCTCTAGGTAAGCAACATTATTATTCTCCTGTCATTCTTGATTCTTTGGGCCTGACAGATAGGTTGCTATTCTGAATACTAGTTCTCTCTGGATTTATTGATATCTTAATTAGAAAAGGAGTGTATTGGATTACATCGAATATGATGAAAACATTCTCCCTCCATAATTATCTTATGTCATCCTAATTTTATAGAACTTAAATTGGCTTTACATTTAACTGTTTCTCTTTATTCAAAATAACAAAATTTTAAGAATTTGCTTTTTGTAAAGGAAAAACTGTTTCTTTGTTATGTTAAATTTAAGTTTTTTTTCTGCCTGTATTAGGATACTGGAATTACTTGATACTTGTGGAAGTGTCTATAGTTTAGAGCAGAGTAGATAAAAATTGATGATTTTTTAAAAAACATTTTTAAAAAATCAATTTTTAAATTTTAAATCTGATTTTTTTATTTAAATTGGATTTTTTGATTATTATCAAAGTGATTTTAATAAAATACTTTTGGAGCAAAAAATCTTTCTAAATATAGTTTTCTATTTAAGATACATTGATAATTTAGTTTATTCAGCATGAAATAGAACTTAGTTATGTAGCATAAGGCTGCATATTCTGCAATATTGGGACTATCGGTGAGTCAACAGTGGGTCAGAGGAGGAGCTGCTGTGGGACAGAGAAGACAGTTACTCTTTAAAAATTATGATTTAAATCAAGTTGATTTAAATCAAGCCTTTTGCTAGTGGTTTAAATCATGATTTAAATCACTAGTAAAAAGGCTTGGTGTAAATCAACTTGATTTAAATCATATTTTTTAAATAATCATGATTTAAATCAACAATTTAAATCAAATCCAGTCTGGTGGGAAAAAAATGGGACTCTGTTCTGGGAGGAGATCCATTAAAACATTTATCTTTTTTTGGTATTCCTTTTCTTCTTCTTTTTCTTCTAGTCTGAATTATCTTTTATTGTGTCCTTCAAAACTTTTAATAAAATTGGAGGGGGGGGGAATCATTGCCTGCTTGAAATAAATTCCCAATAAAATTCTTCACCATTTGTCCAATCAATAAAGTTCAAAGAAAGTGAAACATTACACATAATTTCATCAGCTCTCATCCCATAAGAGCCATTGGTGTGTTTCCTCACTAACAAGAGTCAAGGGATTCATGGGACTTGGTGTCAGGAAAGAGCAAGGAGAGAAGAACAGCTTTAGATGTTTCAAAATGATTGATGCAAGCAACAGCATAAAGTTTTAGCATCCCAGATGTCACAGTCAATTCAAACAGCACCAGTTTATTAATTCTGGTTGTAATCATGGAGTACCAATACATTAAAAATTAAATATTTCAAGGGGAGGGAGAAAAAAAACGATAAAAATAAGATGAAGCAAATCAACAGGGAATTTTACAGATCTCATAAATTAGGTTAAAAAATTCAATGCTTCATTAATTAGCTTTAACTAACTGAATATATTATGGCATTTAGAATACCACTGGAAAAAAGGATAAAAATAAGTGGAATAAATTAACAAGGAATTTATAAGCATCATAGAATTAGGTTACAATTTTCAATAATTCATGGATATAGAGGAAAGTGTGGCAGAGACTGGGGGTAGAGTTAAAAAAGGGGATCATCCTAGAATCTCTACATAGCCACAAGCGAGCTAAGTCCAACCCATTTAGAATTCATTGACGCATATCTGTTCTGACCCCCCTCGTTCCACACCAAAGCACACTCCGAGACAGAGATAAATTACAGCATTTAATTAACAGACAGACAAGTCCTTGGCAGCAACCTGACACAGATAAGCTCGGATAAGGCTTGGCAGCAATCCAGCCTGCCAAGCTCATACAAAGTTCTCCAACAGTCGATTCTGTGTTGACTTCTGCAAAGAGGGGCGTGTGCACAAGTAGCTTTTTATAGTCTGGAGAGGAGCCTAATGACCACCAGCTGAGTGCAATTACCTCTTGTAATTGCGTAATTGTTCCCGACGCCTATTAGCTCTTTGATGGCGTGCATCCAGGAACAACTCACTATTGGCTTCCGGCTCACTCTCCCTTGTCTCCTCCCCACTGGTCCAAGGCTCAGGTGCCTCCTGGAGGCCAACCAGCCTCTCTGCGCCCTGCTTGGAGTCGGAACCCTGTCCAGGGTCCTCCACATCCTCCAGAGCCGACTCATAGGGCCCCTCGCTGTCGGAGTCTGGTGGCAGCTCCAACGGTTCCTGCTGGGCCACAACACATATCTAACTCCTAACAGGTGCTAACCATTAGTTGAGAATATTCTTGTGCGTAGGTGTGAGTAGCAATAAATCAATCTAATTGGATTTTCATGTGTGGACCAGGGATAGGTTTTGGCTTCTGTTACTGCCAGTTTGTTCAGAGATGCGCTTTGCCCGTACGAGCTTGATGCGCGCTATGCATGCATGCACAATAGTAAAAAAATTGCTTTTGCGCATATAGAGAAGGAAAAAAAAAACCAAGATGAACTGGTTTGGGGGAATGGCTGGCCAAGTTTCTACCTACTCAGCCGAACCTGTAGGAACCCACCTCTGGTGTGGACCTGATCTTTCGTACCTGACATTGAATTAGTCTTAACTTACTATATACGTACATCATAGGCAGTCCTTATTTAATTATCCTTTTTTCAGCAACTGGGCTGGTGCAGATTTGTTTTCCAGGCTGTAGCACTTGATTACATTCTCTCCTGCCCTTGGCAGCTGCCACCTCATCCCAGGATGTAACTTCCTGCCAACATCCCTACTGACTTCAATTACTTGAAGACAGCAGGAAGTTGTGAGGTCCTCACTTAATGACACATGGTTCTCGCTTAATGATGGCAATAAGGACTGCCAAGATTACCATTGCTAAGTGATGTGGACACAAGATGTTCCATTTTATAACTACAATGCTTAGCTACAGAAATCCAGTTCCAATTACTATTATTAACTAACTAGAGTAACTACATTACTCTACATTTAGGCAAGAAAAATGAAATGCACAGGTACAGTATAGGTGGTACCTTCCTCAATAGCAGTAACTGTGAGAGGGATCTTGGAATCTAGTGGACAACCATTTAATTATGAACCAGCAGTGTGCAGCAGCTGCCAAAAAGCCAACACAATTCTAGGCTACATAAACAGAAAGATAGAATCAAGATCACGTGAAGTGTTAATACCACTTTATAATGCCTTGGTAAGGTCACACTTGGAATACTGCATTCAGTTTTGGTCGCCACAATGTAAAAAAGATGTGGAGACTAGAAAGAATGCAGAGAAGAGCAACAAAGATGATTAGGGGACTGGAGACTAAAACATATGAAGAACGGTTGCAGGAACTGGGTATGCCTAGTTTAATGAAAAGAAGGACTAGGGGAGACATGATAGCAGTGTTCCAATATCTCAGGGGCTGCCACAAACAAGAGGGAGTCAAGCTTTCTTCAAGGCACCTGAGGGTAGAACAAGAAGCAATGGGTGGAAACTGATCAAGGAGAGAACCAATTGTAGAACTGAGGAGAAATTTCCTGACAGTTAGAACAATTAATCAGTAGAACAGCTTGCCTCCAGAAGTTGTGAATGCCCCAACACTGGAAGTCTTTAAGACGATGTTGGATAGCCATTTGTCTGGAATGGTGTAGGGTTTCCTGCCTAAGTAGGGGGTTGGACTAGAAGGTCTCCAAGGCCCCTTCCAACTCTACTATTGTATTGTATAACTGAGGACTGACCACCAGCATAGTATTTAGAAAACTATAGAAAAAATATAAAATGTAATCAATAAACAGGGAATATGCATAATGTCAAAGTTCCGACTGATGGACCGAAGGAAGCAACACTGTTAAGATGATCCAATCTCTTAATGCGTAAGTTTAGTGAGTAAATCATTTCGGCACAGAATGAAAGCAAAACCAGATCTGGCTAATTCCCAGGCCATTCAATATTCAATGTGTATTATTTAATATAACATTTAATTTCAACACATCATTCATTGCTCTTAATATACTATAGCGTTTAGAGAAATTGTTAAAATCTAAAGAATTTCATAAAATAAGATTAAACATTACAGTAAACTCTATCCCGATTTAACAGATTTTTTAGCACCAGAAAACTGAGAATTGATGGGGAGTGAAACGCAACATTTAGATGTGATACAAGCCCCTATGTAAAATTAGCAGTTTATTATATTTAATGTGGCAAATGCTTTTACAATGCAAATAAAAAGCCTACTTTCTCACCCCAAATCACAACCTTTAGGACACGGTGTTTCGTTTACATGTGTTTATCCGCCTACAGAAATGCATAATTATTCCTTATCAAGGTGAAAAGATCTGGAACAAAATAGATTACCCCTTTTAACATATCCTGATCCCCTCCAGTAGGTTCCAACTGAGAGAGATAACACTCCCCCCAAAAATATGATTGGAAAAATCACTTCCTTCTTCATAACAACTGAATATAAAGATCACAGATAGTCCAACTAGGTGACAGGCAGGCTAAAAACTCTAATCTTCGAACCTAGCTGGAAGCCACAAGGCACTAAAGTGACTTTCTCTGCAGAAAATTTAATTAATCTGTCAGCAAGCACACGGGGAAGCTTGAAACCTGAATGTTTGCTAGAAGCTTAATTAATGTTCATCCAGGAAGTAATAGCTCAATGGCTAACATGCCACCTATGTTTATATGCAAAAAAAGGGGAGGGGGGGAGGAAGGCAGCGATTCCACTGTTTTCTCAAGCGAAAAGTAAGCTTATCAGTTTGACTTTGTTCACACATTTCCCAAATCAGCAAATCTGGTGCCCTAGCTTACTGCCAAATCCTGTTTTGCAGGATAAGAAAAGCAGAATCTCCTTTCAGTTGAGCTCAGGTTATATGTATCAACATTTTATAGCCGCTCATATCATCAAAAGCAACTCTGGGTGGCACATAAAAATGAGACTAAAAAATAGTTTAGTGATTTCTAGTAACTTCACGGACGCTTCCATTAGACATCTAGTCGACACTACAGAACAGGGGTGTCAAACTCAATTTCATTCAGGGCCGCATCAGGGTTGTGTTTGACCTTGTAGGGCTGGGGGTGGGTCTGGGACGTGGCCTGGGATGGGTGTGTCATGGTGGGCATGACTGGGGTGGGTATGGCCGTGGTGGGCGTGACATGGGACTTGTGTTGGGTGGCCACCTTTGGTGGCCAAGTGCTAAGGCAGGACTTCCCTGAGAACCTCCCTCACTCTCATTATACTTTCCTTCCTTCCTTCCTTCCTTCCTTCCTTCCTTCCTTCCTTCCTTCCTTCCTTCCTTTTCTTCTTTTTGCTTCCCTCTTCATTCTCCTTTCTTCTTCCTTCCCCTCTTTCCCTATTTTTCCTTCCTTGCTCTCTTCTCATCTTTCCTTCTTTTTCTTTCTCTTTTCTCTTTCCTTTTCTGCTTTCCTGCCCCTTTTTGCATGCTCAAATGCAAAAGGGGAAACATTTCTCCTTTTGCTTTGTCTTGTTTTTAGTTTTGATAGCCCTCTAGTCTAGATGGCCTCCTGCAGCACTCTGGCTGCTTAAACGGGTCACAGGGGGCGCACACAGCCTGTTTTGCCTGCCAGAGTGCCATAGGAGGTCATCCAGGCCAAAAGGGCACCGTGGGCCAATCTTTTGATATTTGTAGGCCGGCCCCGTGGGCCAGATATAAGCACCCCGTCGGCTGGATCCGGCCCGCGAACCTTGAGTTTGACACCCTGCTATAGAAGATGGTTCCTTCTTCCAAAATGTTTTCGCAATATCCCTCTCGCCAACAACCTGGGAATCTCTTGGTAGTTTCTCATCCAAATATTTAACCAAGTCCTCCTTTGCAATTATTTAGCATCTGCCAGGGCCAAGTAGATGTTATACCTATTTGTCATTCATGAAAAGAAGGAGAAAGATTTGAGATAGATGGCACAATCCTACATGTTTTGGAAGACTGACACTGGGAGAGAAGAATGGCCTCCAAACTATGTTCACATATTCAGATAATTCAGACATATCTTCCATCAGCCTGTTGCAATAAAGGTTTCCCTGAACATGCCAAGTTCTATTCACCTGCTTTCAGCACTTTCTGGTGCTGTACAATACAAAGACAAGAGTGTATTTCCATCACAATCATGAGTGGCAGAGAATGAATCTACAAGAACTCCCCACTCGGTTCTGTGACTTTTTTTAAAAACACACAACCAATTTTTCATTGCAGATAGTCCTCGACTTACAACCATTCATTTAGTGACCATTCAAAATTACAAAGCGACTGAAAAAAGTGACTTATGATTGTTAGGTAAGCTCCCCGTTGGGAGAGTAAGTGCGTTCAGAGAAGCGTTGTGAGAGTTGTGTTGGAGAACACACAAACCAGCATACAAAGACACTGCAGATTCAATAGGCTTTTACTTTTGTGGAAATAGAGGTATCAGAGTCCATCAAACAGTCCAAGTCATACACGGATAAGACAGTCAGTCATCAATGTCTTTCAGTTAAGGGATAACCCAAATAACAGAGTTCAGTATCATATAATCAGTCCAGTACTCAAAGTTTGCTAGCAGTTGCAAAACTTACAATAGCTCACGGCACTTTCTAACAGCCAACTTCCAAAACACTCAGATCAGATCAGCCCAGCATCTAAAAAACAGAGAGCTAACAGTCATTCTGGCTCCCTCTTATGGCCAATTGAGGAAACAGCAGCCAATCACATTTTACAGTATGATTTAAAGAAACAGGTATAGCATTGTTACATGATTTATATATTGCCAACCCAACCGTTAGATTATATTCCTAACAATGATCATTTATCATACTTATGACCGTTGCAGCATCCCATGGTCATGTGAGCAAAATTCAGATGCTTAGCAAGTGGTTCATATTTAGTGTCCCAAGGTCATGAGATCACCTTTTGTGACAGTCTGATAAGTAAAATCAATGGGGAAGCCAGATACACTTAACAACCGTGTTACTAGCTTAACAATTACAGTGATTCACTTAACAACTGTGGCAAAAAAGGTTGTAAAATGGGGCAAAATTCATTTAATAACTATCTTGCTTAGCAACAGAAATTTGGGGCACAATTGTGGTTCTAAGTGAAGGACTACCTGAATAGAGGGATTATTATGAACTGCTGATATTCACTTCCTACAATTCATTTTTATATTTTGGGCAAATCTGTGACACAACAGATTTTTTTTAAAAATGCAGATATTTGAGAAAAAGAAAAAGTGAAAAATGTTTAAAACTAAGCTTTGATTCAGGGCACCTTTGAAATGAAAGCATGCAAAGGGAAGATTTAGAAACATCTTTTTCATACGAGATTAGAAAAAAACATATTTTTGTTGTATCTATTTAAAACAGTGCGTCGACAATCTGAAGTTATGTTGACTTCAACTGTCAGATTTCCCCAGCCAGTCATGCTGGCTGGGAAATTCTGGGATTTGAAGTCCACGCATCTTAAAGTTGGTAACGTTAAGAAATCACATAACAAGAAACATTGAAAAAGACCATAATAAGCAACGTTAAGTAGTTCAGATAATTGTCAATCAATTTCTGGAGAACTCAAAAGTAGAATAGAATAGAATAGAGTAGAGTAGAGTAGAGTAGAGTAGAGTAGAGTAGAATAGAATAGAATAGAATAGAATAGAATAGAATAGAATAGAATAGCAGAGTTGGAAGGGACCTTGGAGGTCTTCTAGTCCAACCCCCCGCTTAGGCAGGAAACCCTACACCACTTCAGACAAATGGTTATCTTCTTAAAAACTTCCATTCTTGGAGCATTCACATTTTTTGGAGGCAAGTTGTTCCACTAGTTGATTGTTCTAACTGTCCAGAAATTTCTCCTTAATTCTAAGTTGCTTCTCTCCTTGATTAGTATCCACCCATTGCTTCTTGTTCTACCTCAGGTGCCTTGAAAAATAGTTCGACTTCCTCTTCTTTGTGGCAACCCCTGAGATATTGGAAGACTGCTATCGTGTCTCCCCTAGTCCTTCTTTTCATTAAACTAGGCATACCCAGTTCCTGCAGCCGTTCTTCATATGTTTTAGTCTCCAGTCCCCTAATCATCTTTGTAGATATTTTCTGCAGTATTTTAGAGTCTCCACATCTTTTCTACATTGTGGCGACCAAAACATCTCCAAAACAATCTGAACCCCGATGAAAAAAATTCCAATTCCCCCCACTTTTGTGATTCAGTCCTGGCCAATTTGCCCACTGTGATATTTGATCCCCTTCCCCCTCTCCCCCCAAAATCCCCCAAACCATTCCTTAATCCCTTCAAAAGATTCTCCCCAGGTGGCCTAGTTTAGTGTGTAAAGTCACTCAATAACTTTGATTACAGTTCTCTTAGAGCTGAAAAATTGAGACTTTCCTGTCCCTCTCTTCAACTACTGTTTCCAACCTCCTAACAATTGGCTGGAACTATTGGAATTTGTAGTTTAACAACAAATTCCTTATCTACGTGGTAAATTAATTCTTGAAGCAACAAAGGAGTTTTTAGTTTTCTGCATTAACTGGCAGGAATGAACTCTGTTTTGGGATCCAAAGGAGGGTAAGCAAAAATAAATAAATAAATAAACTTTTCAAAAGGAAAATAATTCTGTTGGAAGAAATGTCCATCTGGGTTCAGTTCAAAGTGGGGGAAAAGACACTGGAAATATGGAGACTGCTTGGGAAGATGGTTTTAATGGTGGACAGGATTACATGGCTTGAGGTCCTGGGAAAAAGAGGATCACTGCCTTGAAGATCCTGAAGAAAAAAAGGGCAGAGATGCTGAGAGTGCCCTGGTTTTTATGCCCTCTCTGGGCCCCACCCCAGAGCTTCCCGTTCCTGTGCAAGAAATGCATTCTGATTGGTAGTCCCAGGGGGTGGGGGGGTCTTAGCTAACTTTATAGGCTGTTTTTTGAGTCCCAAGCTTGGTTGAGCTGTTGCTGGGTGATGATGTAATGAAAGGGCTTTGGGATTCCTATTATGGCTCTGCATGAAGGAGTTAGGTCTTTGTTATGTAGAATAGATTGGCTCAGGCCTTAATGGCCCATTGACAAAGATGGGGGTGGGGGTTCAGAAAGCTGCAGGGAGCTGCTTTGTCTTTAAAACATGTTTCTCCTTTTCTCATCCAGGGAAGTATAATATTCTGCCTTTTTAATATTTCTTAAAATATTTCATTTTTCTAAGAGAGGGGTGGGTGCTAACTTCCTACAGTTCTATTGACATTTTGGGTCTACAGTTTGTTTCCCCAATAAACATTTCTTTTTTTGCTTGTACTTCATTTAAATTCATTTACATTTTGTGCTGTATGTGGCAAGTGCTATCTTCAGGATGTGTGAGGACGGAAGCAAAGAGATAATAATTTTGCCTCCTTGAAAATGCAGTTAAAAGCCTTATTTCCAAGAAACCAGATTTCTACAGAGATAGTAAAGGAAGCAACAAAATTCCATTATGGCGGAACGGATTTTAAGAATTAGCATTTGCCTTCCTCTTAGCATCAAATGTCCTGTTCTTTGACATTATGAAAAAAGTAATATTTCTTATGTATATTCAAATCGTAAAACATTGCCCGAATTGGCTTCAAATGTAAAAATGTTCTGCAAAATTATCTCTAGAACAGTTTGAACTGAATTTTGAATCAACTTGCTAGAGAAAGCAAGTTTTCAATGCAGCAAAACTGTCCAATATATGAATAAATAGCCAAAATGCTAGATCGAAACTATGAATAGCTTGCAAAAGCACTTATAGATTTTATACTTCTACACAAACATATATTTATAAAATAAAAAAGAGGGTAAACTCGGGATAAAATCTAAATGCGATGTAATTTAAACTTTCAATGAAATAGTAAATCACTTTTTATTTCGGAGAATCATGTATATGGTGTCAGATCATCTACTTCCAAGTAGAATAGAATAGAATTCTTTATTGGCCAAGTGTGATTGGGCACACAAGGAATTTGTCTTTGGTGCATATGCTCTCAGTGTTCATAAGGAGAATGAAATACATTCATCAAGAATAAAAAGATACAACACTTAGTGATAGTCAAGGTTACTAATAAGCTATCAAATTATATTAGGAAACAAATAAGAACAATATAAACTGAAAGATGCAAGCAACATGGTTATAATAACCATGGTTATATGGAAGAGTTAGATACTAGTAAGAAAGAAAAGAATAATAGTAACACAGTCTTCGTAAATTATTTGACAGTGTGGTGGAAATTAGTTGTTAAACAGAGTGATGGCATTCAGGGGAAAACTGTCAATATTGGTTATTCTAGCCTGGTAATACTGTAGTTGGAGTTGTGATCCGTTGTGATATATTGCTTAACATAGTACAATTTACCAAACATTAAATGCTATAAAAAATTAGATCAATACTAGAAATCTAATTTCTAATAATACTGAAATATGTATGCTATACATAGAAAACTCAAATTTTATGATACAGTACAAGTCCACATATTCAGATTCATTTCAGGACTGCCTTTTAATTAGAAATGAATCGTACCTTAATCTACTTTTTAGTTGTTCTAAAGATTGACACATACTATCTTTACTTTTGCAAAACACACCAATCAGTCCATGGACACTCCAGAAATGCTCGTGAAAAAAGAATACGTTTTCTAAAATGTGTTAGGCCAAATAAAAACAAACCCTTTCGAAAGGCCTTCAGGATTCCTTCCTGTTTGTTCTATTTCTCCACCAAAATAAATAAATAAATAGACATCGCATTTTGGGAGTTGGAACCAAGAAAACACCTTACGAAATGTGAATCTCTAACACCGGTGGCATCTGAATTCAGTTTAATACATTCGCCATCTAGGATTGCGTTCACTTTGCCTCTTTATTTACACCTTGGTGTAACATTATAGAGAATGAGGGAGTTGGTGTGATTGGAAACATCCCTTCCTTCTATAAATACATTTAGGGAATGGATACCATATGTGTCCAGAGGGCTTTCTAGACTTGCTTTCGTCATTCAACTTAAAACACGCTGGAAAGTTCCCAAGAGGGGGGGAAATTCAGTCTAGTGGTCTTCTGAATTTCCTGCACATATACACACAAAGCCAACCACAAGGCCTTCTGGCACGGCATTACCCCCAATTAACAATCCCATTCAACTTAAAAGCCAAGTCAAAAATAGACGGGGTGGGAAACCTTGAAGAAGGCCATAACTTCAAACCCAGCTTCTACTTATTTGTAGGCAGGTTTCCTGAGAGAAGGAAATGCTCTTGAAAAACATTGACTCCAATTAAAGTACTATGAGGAGAAATATAAACCTTGGCTGACAAGTCACAGCTTCACTGGAATTAGGGAGAATTTAGTAAGAGGGCTGCTGAGAATTTCTGAATTTCCCCAAAGCGGGGATTGAAGTGTTTGTCAACAGTTCATATTCTACAGTTGCAGGTTACAATCCATTTGGAGGCCAATAGGATCGGCACAAATCGAAAGAACTCAGATTCTAGGGAAACCAATTTTGTAGCCAATGCAGGAATATCCAGTATCAACACCAGGGGAACTCCCTTTGAAAAGATAAGCAGGTAGTCCTCAATTTCTGACCACAATTCGGACCAGAATTTCCATTGCTAAGCAAAGTGGTTGTTAAATGATGACACCTGGTTTTTTGCCATTGTAGTTATACAAATCTCCACAGTTGTTAAGCGAATCACACAGTCATTAAGCGAATCCAGTTTCCGCCATTGACTTTGCTGATCACAGTCACATGATGCCGGGATGCTGCAACCATCATAAATACATGCTGTTTGCCAAGTACCCAAATACTGATCACTTGGCTGTAGAGATGCTGCAATGGGCTTATGTCTGAGGACGGTCATAAGCCACTCTTTTCAGTGCCATCATAGTCACTAAACAAATGGTTGTTGGTCAAGGACTACCTGTGTTGATTAGTGTTTTCCAACCTTATGTTTACGGAACAGAGCAAATTACTTTAATATTGAACATATTGAAGGATATTTGTGAACAATGGATGCAGAAAACACTCTTAATTTTAAGAATGTTTTAATTTTAAATTTTTTAATAATTTTAATTTTATAAATAGACTGTGTTTAAAATACGTTATGAAAAAGAAACAAGTTTTACCAGCCAAGACTGACACGGATTTGAAATTGGATTTTAAAATGACAGGTTCCAAGAATGATATGGAAAAAGATTCTATTCTGGATATGCCAATGAAACCAGATGATGCCTTAATAATTAAAAGGAATTTACATATAAAAACCAGAAGAATGACCTGGATAGGTTTTTTTATATTGGAATAACAAAAGAGACAAAGTCTCTCAAAGGACTTTGAGAGAAGGGATAAAGAAAAAGATGAGAAGATGAGAAGTTCTAGGACATTATTTGAAAGGATTAAAGATTAAGATGGTTAAAAATAAAAAAAGAAATATAAAGTTGGTTTATTTGATCAAAGTTAAAGTAGATATGTTGTTATCTCTAACAACCCTTAATGGATTTTTGCTAATTGAAACACTGAGATTTGTTTATAGATAAGAGATGGGATATGGGACATTCTCTTTGTTTAAGAAATTATAAGCTACCAAAAATGTTTATATTTGTTCTGATGAAGGGGAAAGTCATTTTATATATGTATTTTCTTTTTCTTTACTACATTCTTTTTTCTCTTCTATTCATTTTTTTCTTGAACTTTCTATTATTTTATTTTTCCATTAGTTCTTACCTTTTTAATTGCAATGTTTTAATAGTAATGTGAAATTACTATTAAAAAAGAGAAATTGGGAGAAAGATCACAGCACTACATATAATACCTTGTTCTTTCACAAACACAGGGAAGTAAAGTTACATATGGAATTCAGGACTAAGCCAGAATGTCTCCTGAAAGAAACCATGAGCTTTTCCCATCTGGGCAGGCTGTCAACAAAGCATGAAGATGTTTCCACCATGTGTCACTTTGATGCTGTTTTATTCTGCAATGTACAGATGAATGACTATACATTCAAGCAGATATGCAAAACTGTGGAAGGCTCGTCGACTTGATTGACACATGAGTGTCACTGCCGAAGCCAAAGGAAGAAACGGACTATGAAAAACAAAAGGAAAAAAAGTATATTCAAGAAACGCAACTAAGTCACACTTTTGTTACTTGGAGCCCTTCAGTTCTCTTGGGACCACAACTCAGAATTCTCAACCAGCACAAGCTGGAAACAGACTCACAGGTAGTCCTCAACTTACAACAGTTCATTTAGTGACTGTTCAGAGTTACAATGGCAATAAAAAGTGACTTGTGACCATTTTTCACACTTACAACCATTGCATCATCCCCATGATTGCGTGATCAGACAGTTGACAACTGACTCACACTTATAACGGTTGCAGTTTCACATGTGATCCTTTTTTGCGACCTTCTGTTGTGGCCGCCAGCGGCCAGCAGAGCTGGCTGCAGATTCAGACAGTGAGAAGGTTGGGGAGGAACATGGGTCAGTCCTGGAGTCTGGGGAAGGCTCGGATGAGGGCTCTGCGTCAGAGGCAGAGATGGGACCAAGGCCATCTGGTAGTTATTTGCTGCCTCCAGGGCCTCTGGAGTGTGATATCAGTGAGGTCTAAGAACAACAGGAGCCTGTTCTATGCGCATGCGCAGAGCTGCCAGAAGGCAAGAACAATTAAGAAAACAGGGTCGACTTGGAAGTAAGGCTTGGAGGTTAATGGCCCCTCCCATAAGACATAAAAGAGGAGCGAATGGGATATGAGCTTTTGCAGGAAGCAATCAGTTCATCTGGTCGGTTCAAGCTTTGAAAAGTTCTGTTTCACTCTGTGCTAAGTTTGGCCTTGCTCTGCATTTGGCAATTAGGTCTCGGGCAGCATTCCCAGGGAGATAGGGTGGGTGTTTATCAACATTCCCCTGAAAGACTGTGGCAATTCAGGCAGACATCTGTCAGAATCTTCACAGTCTGTTTGTGAAGCCTTACGGACTGTGAATGACCATAATTTACAGCTGTTTAAATAAAAGAGGGTTTGGGGGACTAAGATTGTGATTTATGCTTTATCCGGAAGCCTAGGACAGAACACCTTCTGACAAGCAGAGTCAGTGGGGAAGCCTGATGCACTTAACAACCATGTTACTAACTTAACAACTGCAGTGATTCGCTTAACAACTGTGGCAAGAAAAGTCCTAAAATGGGGCAGAAAAATCATTTCACAAACGTTTCACTTAGAAGCAGAAATGTTTGGCTCAATTGTGGTCGTACGTTGAGGACTGCCTGTAATGGCTGCCACGTTATTGAAGCAGCAACAACCGAAAGTTGTGCGGAAAGTCAGTGTGACTTTCAAACTCTCATTGCTAAACACATTAAACACATCACAACAGGCATGGCACAATTTCAATATACCTCCTGGATAGGCTGATGATGAGCAATGGAGAAAGGCAGCTACATCTGTAGCAGAGGTAGCTTATTTAATTGAAACACGAAATTATTAAGCTTCTTATGTGACATTAATCATGTACGTCGACAAAAGAGAATGTCTGGCTAAGGTGGTCATAGCTGAGCTTGACAGCACAACACTTCAGGGGAGGAGGAAAGAAACCGACATGAAACAAACAGCAAAGTTCACCTGTAATTACTAGGTTCACCTTTCCAGCGGAATAAACCACAAGATGTAATTCTTCAAACTAACGCTTGAACTTCATTAATAAATTCAGCTCGACTGCACTCACGTTTACCGGGTGGAAATGGAGAGAGAAAGACAGAGAGACAGAGAGAGACAGAGACAGAGACAGAGACAGAGACAGAGAGAGAGAGAGAGAGAGAGAGAGAGAGAGAGAGAGAGGTTACAGAGAATCTATTAGAGTAGAGATGCTGTTTGAAACAGATTTGAATGAATGAATAATTAAATACATAAACATGGTCCATGGCCACAGATGACCCCAAATCCTCATTCATGCCTTCAGATATTTCTCTAACCAGGATGTAAAATTGACCACACTGTTGTGTCACTAGTTTTCCCAAGAGCATGAAGCAAACTTCTTGTCTCAACAAAAAACCCTTTATTAATTTACTGTGAATTCTTCCCATTCACATCCAGCAAAGGCTTTCAAGGGACGATTTACAGTCACAGACCTTATCTGGCTTGGAGAGCTGCCACGCCGATAACGGCAAAACTTGGCAAGAAATGTGGGAGAGTCACAAGCCAATTAAGCGAACTAATTGCCTCCTGCAAATTCCACTCCCCTTTCGCTCCTCTTTTATTTTCTCTGTGAGGGGCTATTCATCGTCCACCTGTGGGCTTACTCCCAAGTCAACCTCAGTTCTGTTCCCTTCGTGTGGCAACTCTGTGCATGCGCACACTGGGAACAGGCTCCAGCTGTTTGTCTGCCTCACTGATGTCTGACTCTGGAGGCAGCTGATAACTGTCAGACAGCCCTGGCCCCAGGGGTGGGTTCCACATTCTTTTACTGCCGGTTCGCTCAGGGAAGCACCTCGTGCGCATGTGCGCATGCTCAATAGTGAAAAACAAGAAGCCAAACCTGTAGTAATGCCAGCAGGAACCCACCTCTGAATAGGTAATAGGAAGAAGGATGATGATGATGATGATGATGATGATGATGATGATGATGATGATGATACAGTCTTATTCAAAATACAGTCTTTTAAAGAGATCAGGGAGCCTTTTAAGATGAGGCTTTTACTAAACCATTTGTGGATTATGACAATATAGACACTACGCAATTCCATGAATGTTAGCATTTTCATGAATGTCTAAGAAGTTCAGGCATTTTCTATTTATAATCTCCCCCTTTTTCCCACTTTTATCATTTTGATGCCCAGAGAAAAACCTGTATGAAGAAAAATGACAGAACCGCTTGAAAATAATGGAAACCCACCTTAAGCATAAAATGCAGTTGAAAGTTAACAGATTGCTACTGATATTCTAATAGTCTAGATGAGCGGTCCTCAACTTTTTCGGTACCAAGGTACCTGTTTGCCTTTGTTCTGACCCAGCTTCCCAAACACGACAAACCTTCTGAAGTTAACTCAAAGATTCCTTTGTTAGGAGCGCCAGCAGCCCCGGGAAAAAGCTTCTCTCTCAATGCAGGCCAACAAGTCCGTCAGGACAGAAGATGAATAGTTGTCCGCCACATCTATTCATCTTCGTCCCCTGCCTTCTATCCCCAGAGCTAGGGTGGGGCTTCGCCAGCAGCGATGGCTCTTCCTTCCCAAGGATCAGCCCACAGATTTCCACTGCTCTCCTCTCCTCTGCCTTCTGTGCATCTGCCCATCAAGCACTGGACCCAGCTGTTCCTCCTCTTCCTCCTCAGCCACATCCAGACCTGGGCGCTGTTGACTCTCCATCTGAGGGCTGACGGACGGCCCAGGCTCTGCCTCTGCCTCTGTCTCTCTCTCTCTGCCAACTCCATTCCTTCTTCCCCCTCAGAGCTCTTGCCTTTATGCTGACCCTGACTCCCATGCCTCATCCTCCTCTGATTTGGCTGCTGGAGGAGCCAGCGGCCACAACAGTCTTCCACAAAATTGTCTTTGTGGAAACATTTTCTACAGTCGGGTGGTGGAGGGTTTCACATGCAACCTAGATCTTGTACATGCATAGATGAACTTTTGCTGGCTCACCAGCTGCTCACCCCCAACTGCAAGGGCCAGTTCCTAACAGGTCACAGTGATACTGGTCCATGGCCCAGGGATTGGGTATCCCTGGTCTAGATTACGCAAACCAAAACTGGCCTAATTGGGATCAAAATTAAGAGGCGTGGCAACGGGTTCATACTTATGAGCATTGCTGTGTCCCAAGGCCATGGGATCACCTTTTGCAATCTTTTGATGAGCAAAATCAATAGGGAAGCCGGATTCACTTAATAACCATGTTGCTAACTTATCAACTGCAGCGATTCACTTAACAACTGTGGCAAAAGAGGTCGTAAAATGAGGCAAAAGTCACTTAAGAGCCGTGGTGGCACAGTGATTAGAACCCAGATTGTTGTGGGCAATATGCTGACTCTGCAAACTCACTTAGAGAGGGATGTAAAGCACTATGAAGCAGTATATAAATCGAAGTGCTATTGGTATTGCTATTAACAAATGTCTCACTTAACAACAGAAATTTTGGGCTCAATTGTGGTTGTAAGTCGAGAACTACCTGTACTTAGCTTGGCAATAATACTTGTGAAAAGGTTTGTTTATTTCATTTATTTATTTATTAGTTTGTCAAACAGGCGCAAGATAGCAGGTATAAGCATGAACATGGACATGACCAAAGGAAGTAAATACAGACAAATGGGGACAGTAAGACAGGGATGGTAGGCACACTGGTGCGCTTATGCACACCCCCTTTACGGACCTCTTAGGAATGGGGTGAGGTCCACGGTAGACAGTTTAAGGTTGAAGCTGTGTGGGTTTGAGGATGTAACAACGGAGGGTTCCACCACAAATCCGCGAAGCCCTTATCCGCGGAGACATAAGCGCGAAGAGTAATTCGCGCCGTTCTAAGCGCTAAGGAAAAACGTGACCCTACCGCGATGACATAATCGCAGAGGGCAAATCCGCGCATTCCCAAGCACTCAGCATCCTAAACCTAACCCTAAACCTAACCCTAACCCTAACCCTAAACCTAACCCTAACCTAACCCTAACCCTAACCCTAACCCTAACCCTAACCCTAAAACAAACCCCTAAACCTAATCCTAACCCTTACCTTAATTTAAATCCGCTTTCTGCCGCCACGCTGTTTTAAAGCGCCCTTCTGTCGCCGCGCTGTTGTCGCGGCGGTGATGACGTGCGGTGATGACGTCGCGGCTTTAGCGACACAATTTTATCACCGCTATTTTGATGAGCGCGGTTTTGTCGTGCCACGACAACGGAGTCTGGTAGAGCATCCCAGGCATTGACCACTCTGTTGCTGAAGTCGTATTTTCTGCAATCGAGTTCGGAGCAGTTTACCTTGAGTTTATATCAATTGTTTGCCCGTGTATTGTGTTTGAAGCTGAAGAAGTCGTTGACAGGTAGGACATTCTGTAGACCACTAATAAAACATGAGCCAACAGTGTATTGCAGCTGTCAAAAAAAGCTAATGGCATGTTGTGCTGCATCAATTATCACAAGTTATAATAATACTGTAAATTGCATGGGCCCATCTGAAGCTGTTACAAAAGATTGCAGAGGAGAGTCGCAAAGATACTAAAGCTTATGAAGGAAAGACTATGTCTTGCCTAAAAATGGGGAGGCTAGGGGTGACGTAATAGCAGCCTTCTGACACTTGAAAAATCTATCACAGGGAAAAGGCAGAGAACCTCCATGTAGATAGTCCTCAACTCACAACAGTTTGTTTAGTGATTAAAGTAACAACAGCCCTGAAAACAGGGTCTTACGGCGGTAACAGCATCCCCATGATCATGTGATCAAATTTCAGGTGCTTGGCAATTGATTCATATTTATGATGATAGCAGTGTCCTGGGGTCATGATGTGATCTGCCTTTGGTGACCTTCTGACAAGCAAAGTCAATGGGGGAAGCCAGATTCACTTAATAGCCGTGTTACTAAGTTAGCAATTGTAGTGATTCACGTAACAACCGTGGCAAGAAAGGTCATAAAATGGGGCAAAACCTACTTAACAAAAGTCCCAAAGGTGCTTTTTCAAGAGGAAACTGGACTTCCTTGTTTTACTTTGAAGAAGTTTTGTTTCTCATGGATGAAGCTTCTTCAGCTCTGAATGGATGGTAGGGAATGGAAGGATTTATACTCCTTGCAGACAACTGGTCATTTGCATCCTTTTAGAGATTTGTTGAGACCACTTAGAGGTTTATCTATGTCTGCAGATATACAACTTTCCATTCCCCACCGTCCAGTCAGAGCTGAAGAAGCTTCTTGGATGAGAAGCAAAATGCCTTCAAAGAAAAACCCAAAAGTTCAGTTACCTCTTCTTCTTTTTTTAAGCATCTTTCGTACAACCATGTCCTGGATGACTGAGAATCTCCATAAATGTTTTGCTTAGTAACAGAAATTTTGGGCTTAATTGTGGTTGCAAATTGAGGACTAGCTGTAGTATCTGAGGGTAGGCAAGAATCATTGGGTTCAAATGGGAAATAAGAAGAAATTTCCTGACCATGAGATTACGAAGCGTTGTTAACTGTCTGCCCCCTACCATCTGCTCCATCATGGAAGCTTTTCCAAGCAAAGATTGAAAAGTCATTTGTCTAGGATACTATGCGGATTTTCCCCCAGGGCAGGAGTCTGCATTAGAAGACCTCCAAAATCCTTTCCGACCTTCTAATTCTAGAAATCTATAAAAGAAACACTTTAGACTTTTGCATTTAGCCCCATCGTACCTTCCTACAGCTACTTTACATAAAATGAGGTTAGCCTGTTTGCAGGGACTTTTAATAGGATGTTAGATTAATTTAAGAATATCTTTGGCACCAGAAACACCAGCTGACCTACACAAGGAGTTCTGTTCAGCAGGCAAACATAAACATACTTAATCCTTTAATCCACATCACAAAAGCCCACAATTGAGCCACACACACAAAAAAATGCCTTAAAACTAATGATCACAGGGAAAACACAGGGAAAATTAATTTTGTGGGTACCCGTGGATTTCTAATTCTTTTACAGATAGAATTGCCGGTCACCTGATAATTCTGAAAGCGAGACCAAGATTTAACCACTGAGCTTCTTAATATAACGTATACAGTAGCCTTTTTATACAACAACACAAGCTTTTTTCCAAAAAATAAGCCGCAAAAAATGTCAGTGGGGAATTTGTTCTTTGGGCTATTTTATTTAGGACTGTAGTCTTACAGGTAATTCTCATCTTACAACTACGATTGCAACTGGAATTTCTGTGGCAAGTCCTTGCCATCATAAATCAGCAGACCCCGGTTTCACAACCATTTTTACAGCAGTCGTTAAGCGAGCCCAGCTTTCCTACTGGGCATTTTTTTGCTAGAAATTGACACAAAAAAGATCTCAAATTGCCATCATGACTACAGGACACTGAGACCGGTTGTAAATGCAAACCTGGTTGCCTAGCACCCAAACTGCAATCATATAACAATGACAATGGTGCAACAGTTGTAAGCACAAGTACAGGTCATAAATCACTTCTTCCGAGGCCTTTGTAACTTTGAACTATCATTAAACAAATGGTCATAAGTCAAGGATTGCCTGTAATCAGCAAGATCACAGCAGCCAAAACTAGACACATTACAAATCTGAAATATTAGAAATATCCCACTTTTGTAATGTACGGGATCAGGGGTGAAATCAATTTACCTTTGCTACCAGTTTGGTAGCAATGTGAGCGCGCGGCACCTCCACGCATGCGCAGGACCTTTTGCGCATGCGCAGAGCATCAAAAACGGACGTGATGACGTCCGGGGAGGTGGATGGAGTCTGCTACCAAGTACATTTGCAAAGGTAAGCAAACAGCGGGGGGGGGGGGGAATCCGCTGTGCCATGCGATTTAGATTACTGTATTTTTTTGGAGTATAAGATGCACCAAGGTTTTGAAGAGGCAAATAAAAAAAAAGTTTTTGCACTCTGCAAACCTCCCAAAAACAACCCGTTTCTCGCAAAAACAGCCCTGTTTTTTTTTTCAAAAAAAAAAGGCCATGAATAGCCTTTAGGAGGCTTGTAGAGTGCTCCTGGGGGTGGGACCCCCCAAAACAAGCAAAAAATTGGCCCGTTTTTCATGAAAGGGAGCCGGTTTTTGTCAAAAAAAAGGGCATGGATCGCCTTATGGAGGCTTATAGAGTGCTCCTGGGGTTGGAGGGGGGGGCAAAATTGAGCAAAAAAATGACCCATTTTTCATGAAAGGGGGGCAGATTTTGTCAAAAAAAAGGGCATGGATAGCCTTATGGAGGCTTATAGAGTGCTCCGGGGGCTGGGGTTGTAAAATTGAGCAAAAAAACAGCCTGTTGTTTGCTCATTTCTTCCCTCCCCAGCCCCCAGGAGCTCTCTGAAAGTCTCCATAAGGCTATGCACAGCCATTTTGGTAAAGGAGTTTCAGGAGGCCAAAAATGCTGTATTCAGTGTATAAGACGCACCCAGATTTTCAGCCTCTTTTTTGAGGGAAAAAGGTCTTATACTCCAAAAAATACAGTAGCTAGAAAGCGCATCACAGCTGATCATTGGAAACAACGGTTTACCTGAACTGGTAGCATTTTCTTTACTACCGGTTCGGGTGAACTGGTCCAAACTGGTAGCATTTCACCCCTGTATAGGATGAAGTACAATTAAGTGCTCTTCCTCCTAGCTGTTCTTTTTTAACAGACTGACTGCTGCCAATTTCTAACTGGAAGCAGGAGGTCCATTCATACATGGTCACTGCAATAGACCACCCTGACCTCAATTCCTTGCTTCTGAGTTATCTATGGAAATTCCCAGTCATCCAGGTTATGGTTGTCCCAAAAGTGCTTTTTCAAAAGGCAACTGGACTTTCTTTGTTTTTCGTTGAGGGCGTTTCGCTTCTCACCCAAGAACCTCTTCTGAAGAAGTTCAGAACTGAAGAAGCTTTTTGGATGAGAAGCAAAACATCTTCAAGCAAAATCAAAGAAAGTCCAGTTGCCTTTTGAAAAAGCACCTTTGGGGTTGCTTCTGACTTTCCTGTCCCACCTCTCCTTCTTGTAAATAATTAGATAAACTTTAAAGGAAACGGAAGGGAAAATCTTTTGGGGAAGAGCAACACATTTTGCCTTTTGAATGATGGGTCAAAAGCTCCCCTCCAGAGCCAGAACAAAAGCTACGTTTTTTTTTTAAATTTTAAATTGGAATGTAATTAAAGTACTGATACCTTAGAAAATATCCAAACTCACTTGACCTACATCTACAGAGGAAGTAATCAGCAAAATTAAAGTCAACATCACAATGGGAATAAGGCAACAAAAATCATTAATCTGTATGGCAGATTTAATTCACTGAAAACATTTTAAAAAATCAATTTTCAAGGTGGCGCAGTGGTTAGGGTGCAGTACTGCAGGCCACTTCAGCTGACTGCTATCTGCAGTGCAGCGGTTCAAATCTCACCGGCTCAAGGTTGACTCAGCCTTCCATCCTTCCGAGGTGGGTGAAATGAGAACCCAGACTGTGGGGGCGATATGCTGACTCTGTAAACCGCTTAGAGAGGGCTGAAAGCCCTATGAAGCAGTATATAAGTCTAACTGCTATTGCTATTGCTACCTGACCCCGGGACACTGCAACCGTCATGTGATCATGTGACCCTGGGGATGCTATTGCTATTTTTACACAAAGCAAAAAAAGGTAAATTCCGTCTTGGGGAGTATCCTGACCTAAACCTCCCAAGATCATGAAGAAGACTGCTCGTCCTGATAAAACCTCTTTTATTTAGGTCCGGGGTCCTCACACTTTTTAAACAGGGGGCCAATTCATGGTCCCTCAAACTGTTGGGGGGCCAGACTGGCTGGGTGGGCGTAGCTAGATCATGTGATTAGGTGGGCATGGCCAATTTAATAGTCCATTAAACAATGGACTATTGTTTTAATTTGTTTCGCTCCTGGGGGTGTTGTTTTATTTGCTTTTGTTTGCATGTTGCTCTTTTAGTTGACTTTTCTTTTTACTAGATTGTTTTTTTCAGTTGTTTAGAAGTCTAGTGGTCCAGTTCAGGAAACTCAATTTTGCAGCAATTCTTCTCAACTCCAAGGAGTTTACAATCAACAAGTCTCTCGCTCTGTCTCTCTGTATTTCTCCCTCTCTCTTTCTGTCTCTCTCTCTCTCTTTCTGTCTCTCTCTCTCTCTTACTTCTTTTTCCAAAACATATCTGCAGGTCAAAAATGGGTCATGTTCTGCAGGCAAAAACGGGCAAAAACGACCCATTTTTGGCCTCGTGGGGCATCTGTGCACCCATTTTTCACCCCCACTGCCTCCAGAACATCTATTTTATTGTAAGGTATGGTCTCACTTATAGACTCATTTAAATGCACAGGTATAGTTTAGGTGATACCTTGCTCAACAGTAGTAACTGTGAAAGGGATCTTGGAGTCCTAGTGGACAACCATTTAAATATGAGCCAGCAGTGTGCAGCAGCTGCCAAAAAAGCCAACACAGTTCTAGGCTGCATAAACAGAGGGATAGAATCAAGATCACGTGAAGTGTTAATACCACTTTATAATACCTTGGTAAGGCCACACGTGGAATACTACATTCAGTTTTGGTCACCACGATGTAGAAAAGATGTGTAGACTCTAGAAAGAGTGCGGAGGAGAGCAACAAAGATGATTAGGGGACTGGAGGCTAAAACATATAAAGAACGGTTGCAGGAACTGGGTTTGTCTAGTTTAATGAAAAGAAGGACTAGGGGAGACATGATAGCAGTGCTCCAATATCTCAGGGGTTGCCACAAAGAAGAGGGAGTCAAGCTTTCTCCAAGGCACCGGAGGGTAGAACAAGAAGCAATGGGTGGAAACTAATCAAGGAGAGAAGCAACTTAGAACCGAGGAGAAATTTCCTGACAGTTAGAACAATTAACCAGTGGAACAGCTTGCCTCCAGATGAATGCCCCAACACTGGAAGTCTTTAAGAAGATGTTGGATAGCCATTTGTCTGAAACGGTATAGGGTTTCCTGTCTAAGCAGGTGGTTGGACTAGAAGACCTCCAAGGTCCCTTCCAACTCTACTATTGAAAATGTCTTATTTCTTAGTTCAACCTTTCAAGCCATGAACCACTTCCAAAAGTCTGCATTCACATACAATGCTAACACAAAACCAAATAAATCTCATTATAGCTTAATAAGTGACATGAATCCAAATCCTGGTTATTTAGGCAAAGAGCTTTGTTTTTCCTTTCTTACTTACATAGTTCCAAGATACCTAATCTCCTAAACAACAGAAAAGAGCTCTGTATATAAAACACTAAGTCTTAACACAGAAAGACTTGGTAGGCAGAAATGATTTAATGATTATAATCACCAAGACGGCCTCGGTGGTAATGAAAATGAATACCGAGCCTTCCATGGAAAGGAAAATCCACCTCTTCCAATAAGACTGAGATTTATTTGAGGTAGGCAGGCATGTCAACGGAGAAGTAAATGAACATTTAAGAAACAGACAATGGTGAGTGAATTTAAAAGCCTCATTAATTTGATGGATCACTAAAGGCTCTTACACACACAATTGCTGGGCATCATTTTTTATTTTTTTTTGCCCAATCTGCCAGCTTCGAATGCCAAGGTGATTGCAAAAGGAGACAGTGCTCAGTCCAAAAATAATTTGGAAGAAATACTTTGGGCCTCATGCAAGGAAAACAACTCCCCACAAGTCACTAAAGCAGACTGGGGTTTTTTTTTAAGCATCCGCCACATACCTGAAAAACACGGAAGCTGGTTTAACAGTGGGCTCCTGGAATCAGCAACTTTTTTTCAGGTTTCTGCAAAGCTCAGGCGCCTTTCATTCACAATAGAGAGACATCAAACTAATTCTTTCTATCACGTCTGAAGACGATTTCACGAGATTGCCTAATTTGCTAAGCTACTAAGAACCACGGTGGAGCAGTAGTTAGAGGGCAGTACTGGTGGGTAAAATAAGGACCCAGATCATTGGGGACAATATGATGACCCTGTAAACCGCATAGAGAGGGCTACAAAGCATTGTGAAGCGATATACAAGTGCTATTGCCACTCATGTCTGCTCAATCAAATTTGGGAGGTTTGTATACATGCTGGTCTGTCCTAAAATATGGTTGGACTAGAATTTGGGTCTCATTGTGATATACTGTAAGCATATAGCAATAGCAATAGCAATAGCAATAGCAGTTAGACTTATATACCGCTTCATAGGGCTTTCAGCCCTCTCTAAGTGGTTTATAGAGTCAGCATATTGCCCCCAACAACAATCTGGGTTCTCATTTTACCCACCTCGGAAGGATGGAAGGCTGAGTCAACCCTGAGCCGGTGAGATTTGAACAGCCGAACTGCAGAACTGCAGTCAGCTGAAGTAGCCTGCAGTGCTGCATTTAACCACTGCACCACCTCGGCTCTATAGTTAGTCCTCACGACAACAAATTTCTGTTGTTAAGTGAGACAGTTTGATAAGTGAGTTTTGCCCCATTTTACGACCTTTCTTGCCACAGTTACATGGTTGTTAATTAAATCTGGCTTCCCCCTTGGCTTTGCTTGTCAGAAAGTTGCAAAAGGTAATCACACGACCCCGGGACATTGCAACCGTCATAAATATGAATCAGTTGCCAAGCGTCTTAATTTTGATGATGTCATCTGGTTGTAAGTGGGACAAATGGTCATAAGCCACTTTTTTCAGTGTTGTTGTAACTTTAAATTTTCACTAAACTAACTGTTGTAGTTTGTTTATCTGCATAATTACAGGTAGTTCTTGATTTACAATCACAATTGAGACCAGAATTGTTGCTAAAGGAGGCATTTGTTAAGTGAGTTCCACCCACTTTGGCAACCTTTTTCACTATAGTTGTTAACCAAATCACTTCTGTTGTTAAGTGAATCAAGCAAATTAAGCTTTTCTCATTAAAAATAATATATTTAATGATATTCCTATGCAGATCTTAGGCTGGGAAATTTCTCTCCCTATTTCCAAGTTTCTGTATCGTTCCCAGACCAGCAATAAAAATGGTATCTGTGTATAAATAGTCCTCAACCTATGACCACAATTCAATGCAAACGTTCTGTTGCTAAGTAAGAAATTTAAGTGAGCTGTACCCTATTTTATGACTTTTCTTGCCATATTTGTTAACTGCAGCTCTTAAATTAGTAACACAGTTGTTGTTAGGAATATAATTTAACGGTTTGGTTAGCAATATATAAATCATGTAACAATGCTATACCTGTTTTTTTAAATCATACTGTAAAATGTGATTGGTTGCTGTTTTCCTCAATCGGCCATAAGAGGGAGCCAGAATGACTGTTAGCTCTCTGTTCGTTAGATGCTGGGCTGATCTGATCTGAGTGTTTTGGAAGCTGGCTGATAGTAAGTGCTGTGAGCTATTGTAAGTTTTGCAACTACTAGCAAACTTTGAGTACCACACTGTTTGTATGATACTGGACTATGTTATTTGGATTATCCCTTAACTGGAAGACATTGATGACTGACTGTCTTATCCGTGTATGACTTGGACTGTTTGACGGACTCTGGTACTTCTATTGTGTTCTCCAACACAACTCTCACAGCGCTTTGCTGAATGCACTTGCTCTCCCAACAGGGAGCTTACCTAACAGTTGTTAAGTGAATCTAGTTTCCCCATTGACTTTGCTTGTCAGAAGGTCGCAAAAGGGGATCACATCACTTCAGGATGCCGCAACTGTCATAAATGTGAGTCAGTTGTCAAGCATCCAAATGCAAATCATATGACCATGGGAAGGCTGCAACATAAGTGTGAAAAATGGTCGTAAGTCATTTTTTCAGTGCCGTTGTAATAATGGTCACTAAAGAAACTGTTGTAAGTCGAGGACTGCTCTGAGTGGATGGTGGGAAATGGAAGGAATTATATTCCTTGCAGGAGTATGAATGACCAGCTGTCTGCAAGGAATATAACTCCTTCTATTCCCCACCACCCAGTCAGAGCTGAAGAAGCCTCTTGGATGAGAAGCGAAACTTCTTCAAAGAAGAAAAAATAAGAAAGTCCAGTTGACTCTTGGGACAAATAAACAAAGAAACCCACCATGCTTCTTTTGTGATTGGAAGGAATATGAGAGACTCTGTCATTCCTCTCTGTTTTTACAAAATAATTGATGAAGGGGTTTTCTTTGAAAGGAGGGGCCGAAAAATGAAGCAAAATAAATAAATAAAGATATCCCCAGAAGTGCATGCTGCATCTACTCCTTCCCAACAGGTAAACCAAAAGCTATCAATTAGCCAAGGTTGAGATTAATACTTGTTCTATGATTAATTTATCCTAGATCCGTGATGGCGAAACCATGGCACGCGTGCCGGAAGTGGCACACAGAGCCATCTCCTTGGGCACATGAGCCATCGCCTGTTGCTCTTCCGGGTTCCAGAGCAATGACCAGCTGGTCTTCATGCGAACATATGTGCCAGAAACCAGAAAACTAGGTGGTTGGTGCGCATGCGCGTGCCAGAAACTGGAAGATCAATTTCCTGGCGTGCACATGCGTACCAGACAGCTGTTCTTCTGGTTTTCAGCCTGCGCATGCACACCGGCCAGCTGGTCTTCGTGCGTGCATGCATGCCAAAAACAGGAAGACCAGATGGTTGGTGTGCATGCACATGCCGGAAACCAGAAGATCATCTTCCCGGCACCCATGTGCACCAGGCGGCTGCTCTTCCAGTTTCCAGCAAATGAGCACACATTCCAGTTTCAGCACTGGGTGCCGAAAAGATTTGCCAACATTGTGATTCTACATCAAACTGATTTGATGCGGGTTAAGGAACAGTACTTTAATCAGAATTTAAACCACAGCTTTGGTTCATAAAATTTTCTAACCCTGAATAAATATGACTTAGTATGGATTTAGACATCATTCAGTCCAAAACTAGACAAGCTATATGGCCTGAAATCAGAGGTGAGTTGCTCCCAGTTCGGCCTGGATCAGCTGAACTGGTAGTATCGGCGGCAGAAGGCTCCGCCCATCCGCCTGGACGCTTCTGCACATGTGCAGAAGTGTCATGCGCAAGCACACGTGGGAGCGTACCCGAATCAGTAGTAAAAAAAATGCCTGAAATCATATTAATGAACCTTGGTCAGTGTGCTGCACCAGCAGTATACAACTAGTGGAGGAATTAAGAACTGTCTCCTTTAAGATACTACCTCACAGGAAATGTAGACAGAGACTGCCTTATGGGAAATGTAGTTCCATAACATGTGATCACATCTATGTTCCTGATTGGCCACTGGGACATTTTGCCCACCTGCAAGTTTATAGCTGATCAGTTTGAATGCCTTTGTGAACTGGAATAGTAGTGTTTGTATCTCCGCTCAGCATGGGAGTGAAATCATCATCTTTTTACACTATGTGATGGGACAGATTATGGGAAGTCAGAAATATCTTAACACTGAACTGTATGTTTTGCTAAGATTCCTAAGCATGGAGTTAACTGCATGCCCCGAGCAAGCCTACAACGCACGAGGCAGAACAGTCAGATTGTGTGAATTCAGCTTCCAGGCTGTGCAAATAATTGAGCTCAGCTCTTTCCATAAAACTTGGTACTGGAGAAGACTTCAGAGAAGTCCATGGACTGTGAAGAAAATAAATCAAATGGATAGTGAAACAAATAAGCCCAATGTTCTCTAGGGACTCTAGAAAGAGTGCAGAGAAGAGCAATAAAAATGATTGGGAACTGGAGGCTAAAACCTATGAAGAATGGTTGCAAGAACTGGGTATGTCTAGTTTAATGAAAAGAAGGACCAGGGGCGATATGATAGCAGTGTTCCAATATCTGAGGGGCTGCCACAAAGAAGAGGGAGTCAAGCTAGTCTCCAAAGCACCTGAGGGTAGAAAAAGAAGCAATGGGTGGAAACTAATCAAGGAGAGAAGCAACTTAGAACTGAGGAGAAATTTCCTGACAGTTAGAACAATCAACCAGTGGAACAGCTTGCCTCCAGAAGTTGTGAATGCTCCAACACTCGAAGTTTTTAAGAAGATGTTGGATAACCATTTGTCTAAAGTGGTGTAGGATTTCCTGCTTGAGAAGGGGGTTGGACTAGAAGACCTCCAAGGTCCCTTCCAACTCTGTTATTTTATTCTATTCTCAATAGAGACCCAAAAATGACCAGATTCAAATTATCCTACTTCAGACACATTATGTGAAGACTCAGTTCTCTGTTAAAGACTGTAATACTGGAGAGAGTGAAAAGTAAGAAGGCAACAGCTAGCAGCAAGGTGAACAAAGTCCGTTGCAAGTGGGAATGGGTTTAGTGTTGGATGACCTGAAGGATCAAGTTGAGGACAGATCAGAGAAAAATCTATGTGGCCACTGAAAGTTGGGTTTTGGCACATACTCAAGCGATCAATGTTGCATAAATCCCACCAATTACAGTTCGCTCAATACATCGCAATTAAATAAATCATGGCTGAAGTGCACTTTGTGAACCCAGCCAAATTATCCATTAGTACTTCACGGAAAACAAAATTGCCCTGCCTAGCAAGTGGGTGTCTCTCCTTTCTAATAAAGTGCAAAGAGGTTGTGGGAACAGTCATCACCAGTGTATGGTGATAACAACATTCCTTGTCCATAACTTGGATACTTTATAGATAGAAGAAGCTGATACATAAAAGTCCCAGCTTTCTTCATGCAACACAAATGCTCTACCATAGAGCTATTGCTCTTTCCTCAATTACAGATAGTCCTTGATTTACAACCATTCATTTAGTGACCATTCAGAGTTACAATGGCACTGAAAAAGTGACTTATGACTATTTCTCACACTTACGACTGTTGTAGCACCTCCATGCTCATTTGATCAAAATTTGGGGGTTTGGCAACATGTCAAGCAAAAGTCAATGGGAAAGACAGATTTTCTTAATGACTACATGATTCACTTAACAACTGCAGTGATTCGCATAACAACTGTGGCAAAAAGGTGATAAAGCGAGGCAAAACTCATTTAACGACTGCCTTGCTGAGCAACAGAAATTTTGGATTCAGTTGTGAACGTAAGTTGAGACCTACCTGTATTCTTATCTGTATTTTTCCTTAAATACCGTATATACTCGAGTATAGGCCGACCCGAATATAAGCCGAGGCACCTAATTTTACCACAAAAAACTGGAAAAGTTATTGACTCGAGTATAAGCCTAGGGTGGGAAATGCAGCAGCTACCGGTAAATTTCAAAAATAAAAATAGATACCAATAATGTTTTTGAATATTTATTTCAAAGAAAAACAGTAAACTAGCGGTGTATTCAATGAAATACTTCACTCACCTCATGATGCTGATGTCCCGCTGTGATGATGATGTCCCGTGCAGCCGCGGGAGCGATGTCCCGCCTCCTATGACACACGGCACAGTGATTCCTATCATTGGATCACTGTACCAGAGGAGGTGGGACATCGCTATGTGGCTGCTTGCCATAACACGGAGGAGGTGGGACATCATTGCAGAGCGGCAGGAGGGGGAGGAAGGGGAATCGTAAGACAGCCCTGCATTACATTAGAACGTGAGGAGGGGGGATGGTGCGGTGCGCGCTGCGCGGCAAACTGACACAGAGGGAGGGGAAACTCACAGGGGCACTGGGCCATTCACGAGTGTCACCCAGCGGCATGGCCCCGCCCCTTTTTCTCCTCCATTTCGGGCAAATTTTTCACTGACTCGAGTATAAGCCGAGGCGGCTTTTTTCAGCCCAAAAAGTGGGCTGAAAAACTAGGCTTATACTCGAGTATATACAGTAGTAGTACTTTGTATAAGTAGTGTCTTATAAAATTCATTTAAATTCTTATTAAAAATTTAGTGATCCCCTTTTTATTTCTAGTACAAATTGTGTATCAACATAATTTCCTGTATAACATTTCTTTAGATCATTTTGAGAAACCTGTCACAAACTTCAGAAGAAGACATAAGACAAAAATGGGAAAACTTAAATATTAATAAAATGTTGAAAAGGAAGATGTGACTCACCAGTCCTGTCCCTCCTTCCTCTACTTCCCTCACCTGATATTTATTTTAATAATTTATATAAATCCATGCCTTTCACTCTCTGCCAAGTCTTTCCCCTTCCTCCAGAAATCATGAATCTACTTCGCAAAGCAGGACTCCCTGCCAAGTAGCCCATGCAAACTCTTTCATTATTAAAACTTTTAGACTTTGGAAGGATAAGGATCTTTCAGAAATCAAAGCATGGAAGGAGGGAGATAAATGAACGTATTTTAAATGAAGACCACTCCAGAAATATCTACACCAGTGTTTCATTGTTGATCAAAAAGGAGCCACAGACAGGGATGCTCTTGCTTTTATTTTTATTGTGAATAAACAAAATGACATAAGAATGATTTCTTTGTATATAATTCAAATACACAAAAGCAGAGGAAGTTACCCCTCAGTTATTTTTGTTAGGTATAATTACTGATTGTACAGTTATAGAGACTAACCTGATTTTGCATTTAATAACCGCAGCAAGACTGTTGGTGGCGCAATACTGGAAGAAGGAAGATTTGCCTACTATTCAAGAATGGACTTTTAATAAGTAACAAACTTAGCAGAGATGGCTAAAATATCAGCATATCTCAAGGACCATTCCAATGAGAGATATAAATTGGAGTGGAGAAGATGGATTGACTATACTCAAAATAAATATGGGACTAAGAAATTCCAGATAGCTTATGACTGAGGCAACAGGGAATGACATACTCTGTTTAGAGTTAGCCTAGCAAAGAGGAGTTAAAGCTCAAATGAAAGAGGATAATAACCTTTTTTTAAAAGTTTATTTTAGAATATTTTTGTTAAAGATTTATAACCTGTATTGGTTCTGGGAAGTTGGGGGGGGGGAGATTGGGGGGTTGGGGGGGAGGGTAGGGGGAGGGAAGTAAACATTTGTAAAAGTTTTGTTTTTCAAAATTTTCAATTTAAAAAAAAAGCAGAGGAAGTTTACAGAATGAAAAAGAAAAGGGTTGCTTCCAGGAGAAGAAAAAAAATCACCTCAAAAAATTAATTTCAGCGTGATGTCATCGCTGCCATTATCAAACCACAAGAAGTTCAAACTGTAGAAAATATGTGGTGCAGTGCTATGTATATTTACTCAGATGTTCCACTAAATTCAAGTAAACTCACTCCCAAGTCCATAAAATGTATTTCTGTTCTCGTGGATGGGAGCTCTATAGCAGGAGTGACAAACTGGGGGCCCGCAGGCCAGATGGAAAATAAGAATCCATGAAGGCGCAAGTAACGAAAGCATCTCAACCCTGAATTAAAAGAATCCTAAAATAATATGAAGGGACGTGGCGGCTCAGTGGCTAAGACACTGAGCTTGTTGATCAGAAAGGTCGGCGGTTCGGTGGTTTGAATCCCTAGTGCCACGTAACAAAGTGAGCTCCCGTTACTTGTCCCAACCTAGAAGCTCGAAAGCATGTAAAAATGCAAGTAGAAAAATAGGAACCACCTTTGATAGAAAGGTAATAGCGTTCTGTGTACCTTTGGCGTTTAGTCATGCTGGCCACATGACCACGGAGACATCTTCAGACAGCGCTGGCTCTTTGGCTTTGAAATGGAGATGAGCACTGCCCCCTAGAGTCAAGAACAACTAGCACATATATGCGAGGGGAACCTTTACCTTTAAAACAATATGGAGTGAAATAAGAAACTTCTGGAACTTCCTTCCTTCCTTCCTTCGGAAGGCAGGTGAAACAAAAATTGTCAGGTTCAGCCAGGAAAGCAAGTAGCCTATGGGCCATTCCTCAAGGATCCTCTCAGGTTCCAAGCAAAATTACTTTCCAAAAATGCCGCTCTACTTCTGCCTTAACAATCCATGTGGCCTGATTAGTCAGCAAGATTCTAGCTCCATACCGTTCTCTCCAGCATAATGCCAATATGACTTATTCACCAATTTGAAGTTATTAATTATTTTGGACAAGTTCCTAAAGTGCTGAAGTGGCTATTTTGTCCTGCTGTGGACTTGAGCACCCCACCAACCTTCATGCTGACGAAGCTAAAAGTTAGCCTACCAACATTTAACATAATTGTTCACGGGTAATATTACACCTTTGAAGCAGACTGTAAAAACAACCTTTCTGAAGTTGGTCCGATTGTCCATGCAAAGGAGAGCGCGGGAGGCCCGCTGGAGAGGCTGTAGGTCAAAAAAGTCAGGATAGTTGCCACAACCACAGGACTGAAGCTCCACCCCTTTATAGACAGTGAAATCCCACACATCTGGAGGATTCTTTTGAACCTTGCAGGTCGAGTGCAGAATGATTTACAACCAGAGGTGGTATTCAGCAGGTTCTGCCCGGTTCTGAAGAACCGGTAGCGGAAATTTTGAGTAGTTTGGAGAACCAGTAAATGCCACCTCTGACTTGCCCCACCCCCTTCTATTCTCTGCCTCCCAAGTCCCAGCTGATTGGGAGGAAATGGGGATTTTGCAGTAACTTTCCCCGCCACGCCCACCAAGCCATACGAACTAAGCCATGCCACGCCCACCAAGCCACACCCATGGAACCGGTAGTAAAAAAATTTGAATCCCACCACTGCTTACAACAGTTCATTTAGTGACTGTTCAAAGTTACAACAGCAAAGTTACAACAGCCTCCGCATGCTCATGTGATTTACATTTGGATGCATTTGACCACGGGTTCATATTTATGACGGTTGCAGTGTCCCGGGGTCATGTGATTATTTTTTGTGACCTTCTGACAAGCAAAGTCAATAGGGAAGCCAGATTCACTTAGTAACAGTTGTACTAATTTAACAATTGCCGTGATTCACTTAACAAATGTGGCAAGAAAAGTCGCAAAATTGGGGGGGGGGGGACCCACTTAACCAATTTCACAGCAGCCTAAATTTCTGTTGCAAGTCAAGAACTATCTGTTGCATTTATGGGATCATAATGACAGGAATTTAGACTTTCTACAGATAACGCACTTAAAGAAAGGCAGGAAATCTTTTAGCAATAGCAATAGCACTTAGACTTATATACCGCTTCATAGTGCTCTACAGCCCTCTCTAAGCGGTTTACAGAGTCAGCCTATTGCCCCAGGGGTTGGTTGCTACCAGCACTACTGCCAGTTCAGCGTGCACATTTACCCCTAAAAAAGTATGCGCATGCACAGAACATAAGAAAAGGGGGGATTACATTTCTGCAATGGAGATTGTTCTGCACATGCGCAGAAGCAAAAACTAAAGATGGTGCCACCGACAATAGAACCGGTTTGGGTCTATGGGCGGCCGTGTTACTACCTACTTGGCTGAACCGGTCCAAACCAATAGGAACCCACCTCTGTATTGCCCCCAACAATCTGGATCCTCCTTTTACCCAGCTCGGATGGATGGAAGGCTGAGTCAACCTTGAGCCTGGTGAGATTCAAACTGCCAAATTGCAGGCAGCTAGCAATCAGCAGAAGTAGCCTGCAGTACTGCCCTCTAACCACCGCGCCACCGAGGCTCTTTAAATGGGTCATTTAAATGGGACATTTAAAGATGACATTTTAAATAATGTTATTTATTTTGAATAAATGTCAGGTTCTAAAGTTAGGTTACAGGGCAAAAAAGGAGGAGGAGGAAGCACGTTTCAACCACCCACGAAGAAGCCAAACATAACAAAAGAAAAATCAATGGAGGTTCTGACCATGATCAAATAAAAAGCAGACATTATCTCCTTCATGTGAAGTCTCCCAGAAAGAATACGACATGATGCAAAGCCTTCAGGGAAGATAGCGGGATTACTGTGAGATGCAACAGATTCACTGTGGAACCAAAAGGAGGCTGGAAAAATTCACCTTTAATTCAGAGTCATTTATCGTGACTAAGACCGCTTGCTTTATTCAGCCACATTCCACCACAGGAAGATCATCTCCTAGAGCAACAGTCCTAGGGGGAAAAAAATCATCCCATGAATTGGGTAGAAATACCCAAACTGGATTGCTTTCAAGTTAACAGTTTCCAAAGCATGTGTCTGCTTAGTATTTGCATATTAAGACCCAGGCATAAATTTATGAATATGTTTTTCCGCTTCAAGATACAGATGTGAGGATTACTGTCTTTAAAAAAAAAAGACTTTCAGAATTTATTTTAATTTTTAATATATGCAAGTAATTTCAGCAAAGCAAGCGATAGATTAAAGATTATTCCCAGTGCAGAGAAGCTTTAACGTAAGTCAGCATTTTAAACAAGGACCCATCCACACAAACACTCATAGTCCGGCCTTTAGAGGCCCTCAAGTATACTCTGATGTAGCATAATCAACTTTCTGAATTACAGAATCTAAAGCGTCAAAGAGGTGTCATCGGTTCAGAGGCTCTTAGGCAGATATTAAGAGCTGACCTTTTCTTTAGTGGCGCTAAACAAATATCTCTGAATAATGCACGATAAAAATGAACTCGGAACTTTGCATTCTTCTCACATGGGTAGGGATATTTTATTTTTAAGGAGCAACCTAAATTTCAAGAAATTACAGACCTCTCTGAAGGGACAATTCGCCATGGCCAACTTGCTGCAGGGAAAAAGTTACACTAATATTAAAGAAACAGTGGAATAAATGACAATAATTTAAGAAAAAGGATGAAAAAGGAGGGGCAGAATGAAATGTGAATGGCAAAAACTAAAATATGTTTAAATTTATTTTAAATATTTAAATAAAATTGTTAAATTGTTCTGCAATGAGTTGTCCTATGGTGAGTTGGTCATGTCCAGTTGTCCGTGAGTTGGCTGTGGCAAGTTGTCCCATTCCATCTCTGGAGGCCTAACTAATTCAGTTTTACTCAGTCGATTGGTCAAACCATACTAAAATGATGCATGGGGATATTTTTGCAGACACAATTGCCTTTTTTTTCGCAATCCCGTCAACCCTGATTTTACTGTTTGTGAGTTGTGCTCTGGTTTTTAAGGCAGTCTTTTTCAAACTTGACAACTTGAAGGTGTGTGGACGTCAACACCCAGAATTCCCCAGCCAATCGAAGGCAGCATATCTTAAAGTTGTCAAATTTGAAAAACACTGGTGTAATAAAATGTGTGAATTCAGAAAATGTGACATACCCAGATTTACAAACCGTGGTTTACATTAGGCTCCGAACCAGATCATGGCCTTTCAGAGCCTTAATATAACCTCTTCTTCCCATGGATTTAATTTAATGCATTTCAAGCTCAGAAGTCCTTATTTTGGTTTTAGATAGTAAGGTGTTTTTGGTGGTGTGCTGGCAACTCATTCTTTTCCCATTCTTCTTAGGCTTAGGGCCTTGTATATCAAGCCTTATAAAAGTGGGTGTATTTAATAATACATTGAACTATATTTCTCCCATGAAAAAGCTGCCAGATGTTTTATGCTGTCTGATTTTATTAGCCGTCTACAGAAAGAAGTATACACGTCATCCCTTTTTTAAAAACAGAGTTCATTTTCTGTCTGGTTACATTTTCCCAGCCTCCTCCACTTCTCCAAGTAGAGTTGATAGTTCTGGTAGTAATTTTAAAATTGACTCCACCTTTAAAGCCAGGAGAAATTTCAGACCTGGAAAGTTTAACTTTAGTATGGTTTGAAGAGCAGAGTTAAGCTTTAAATTGTCACCAGCCTGATCAAGAGGGGCAGGTAATCTATCAGAAATCTATTATGAGAATATGAATGAAGAACTTGGGAAAGACGTGGAAACCAAGTCCTACAAGAAATGGTTAAAAGACTTAGGTATATTTAGTCTGTTGAAGAGAAGTTGAGAAAGAACATGGTAGCACCCAAAATTTGGATCATTGTGACTGCGGGGAATGCTGCAACAGTCATAAGTGCAAGGACCACTTGTAAGTCACTTTTTTCAAGTGGTAACTTTGAATGGTCATTAAATGACTGGTTGTAAATCAAGGATTACCTGTAAGATTAGCACTAATGGAGTGAAACTTCAAGGATATAAGTAGAGATTAGACTTTAGGAAAAACCTCTTGACAACAATAGCTGCCAATCAATGGAATAGGTCAGTGATACAATAATACAATGCAATAGCAGAGTTGGAGGGATCTTGGAGGTCTTCTAGTCCAACCCCCTGCCTATACCACCTCAAATGGTTGTCCAATCTCTTCTTAAAAACTTCCAGTGTTGGAGAATTCACAACTTCTGGAGGCAAGTTATTCCATTAGTTATTTGTTCTAACGGTCAGGAAATTTCTCCTTAGTTCTAGGTTGCTTCTCTCCTTGATTAGTTTCCACCCATTGCTTCTTGTCCTGCACTCAGGTGCTTTGGAAAATAGTTTGACTCCCTCTTCTTTGTGGCAACCTCTGGGATATTGGAACACTGCTATCATGTCTCCCCTAGTCCTTCATTTCATTAAACTAGACATACCCAGTTCCTGCAAACGTTCTTCATATGTTTTAGTCTCCAGTCCCCTAATCATCTTTGTTGCTCTTCTCTGCACTCTTTCTAGAGTCTCCACATCTTTTCTACATTGTGGTGACCAAAACTTAATGCAGTATTCCAAGTGTGCCCTTACTAAGGCCTTATAAAGCGGTATTAACGCTTCACGTGATCTTGATTCTATCCCTCTGTTTATGCAGCCTAGAACCGTGTTGGCTTTTTTGGCAGTTGCTGCACACTGCTGGCTCCTATTTAAATGGTTGTCCTCTAGGACTCCAAGATCCCTCTCACGGTTGCTACTGTTGAGCAAGGTACCACCTGTACTATACCTGTGCATTTCGTTTTTCTTGCCTAAATGTTGAACCTTACTTTTTTCATCCTTGAATTTCATTTTGTTAGATAGTGCCCAATGTTCAAGTTTGTCAAGATCCTTCTGTATCTTAAGCCTATCTTCTGGAGTGTTGCCTATTCCTGCCAGCTTGGTGTCATCTGCAAATTTGATGAGTTCCCCATTTATTCCCTCATCCAAATCATTGATGGAGATGTTGAAGAGTACTGGGCCCAAAACAGAGCCTTGGGGTACTCCACTGCATACTTCCCTCCATGTAGATGCAGTTCCATTGAGGACTACACATTGGGTGCAATTGGTCAGCCAATTACAAATCCATCTGGTGGTGATACTGTCTATCCCACATTCTTCTACTTTATCTAGTAGTAGGTTATGGTCTACCTTATCAAATGCCTTACTGAAGTCCAAGTAAATTTTATCGACGGCATTCCTCTGGTCCACTAATTTTGTCACTTTGTCGAAGAATGCAATAAGATTAGTCTGGCATGATCTGTTTTTGACAAACCCATTGTTTGGGTTTGGCTATTACTTTGTTTACTTCTAGGTGTTAATTTGTTGCTTAATTATCTTGTCCAGAATCTTTCCTGGTATTGAGGTCAGGCTGATAGGTCTGTAGTTTCCTGGATCTATTTTTTTTTCCTTTTTTGAAGATGGGAACCACGTCAGCTCTTTTCCAGTCCTCTGGTAGTTCCCCGGTGCTCCAGGATCTCTGAAAGATATAGTTCAGTGGTTCTGAGATCTCGTCTGCCAGTTCCTTCAGAGCCCTGGGGTGTAATCCGTCCGGTCCTGGTGATTTGAACTCGTCTAGGGTAGACAGGTGCTCACTTACCATTTCCTTCCCTATTTCAACTTGTGTTCCTAATCTGATTTTTGTGGTGCTGTTTTTGATAGGTTGGACTGTTTTATCCCTTTGATGGCTAACCTTTTTGTCCTACCGTGCCAAAAGCGCACACACGGCAGCGCACATGCATACCCACACCCATAATGCAATGCGCTCACAACACACACCCCCTGCGCCCCTCCCTCTGCGTAGGCGGCACGACCTCCCCGCACCCCATTTTGGGCCTGGCAGGCCTCCCTGAAGCCTCCTGCAACCAAAAACAGGCCACGGTGGGGAGGGCCGCACCCTTCGATGCCTTGTTTTGGGTTTAGCAGGCCTCCCTGAAGCCTCCTGGAACCTAAAATAGGGCACAGGGGAGAATGGCTTCCCACCCCCGTGCTCCCCCCGTGCATGCGCGCATCTCCTCCATGCATGTCAGGGACCTGAAAATCAGCTGGCCATCGGGAGGTGCACGCACATGCACAGTGGAGCTGATCTGGGCCAACAACTCATGTGCCCACAGAGAGGGTTCCACGTGCCACCTGTGGCACGCGTGCTATAGGTTTGCCATCAGGTTACCACATGGAGTGGCTTCTTCCCATTCACTGGAAGTTTTCAAACAATGTCTGGCTGAAGAATTCTGAGAGTTGAAGTCCACAAGCCTTAAAGTTGCCAAGTTTGGCAGTCTCTGGTGTAGTGACTCTTGCAGTGTGCAGGAGATTGGACACGATGAGCCAAACACAGGTTCCTTCTCAATCTATGGTTCTTTTGGAGTTGAATGAAAGGATTGAGGAAGCTCTCATCCTAGGCAGTTGGTTCTTCGGATTGGGTTTATGGGAGTGGGTTTCCCTCAATAGAGCGAACAGAATAGAAATTTTTATTGGCCAAGTGTGATTGGACACATGAGGAATTTGTCTTCGGTGCATAAGCTCTCAGTGTACATAAAAGCTATAAATGATAAATCATGATCTTAATCATCATAAATGCATTCATCATGAATCATAAGAGACAACACAGTGATTGTCATAGGATATTAAATAAGCAATCAGCATAAATCATATTAAGAAACTAAATAAAACAATATAAACCCTAAAGATACAAGCAACAAACTTACAATCATAATTGGAAAGGAAAGAGGTAATAGGAAAAATGAGAATGAGAAGAATGAGAAAAACAATAGTAATACAGTCTTAATACATAGTTTGACAGTGTTGTGGGAATTGGTTGTTTAGCAGAGTGATGGCATGGGGGAAAACTGTCCTGTGTCTAGTTGTTCTGGTGTGTAATGCTCAAAGAGTTGTTTTGAGGGTAGAAGTTGAAACAATTTATATCCAAAATGTGTGGGGTCAGTAGATATTTTCACAACCCTCTTTTTGACTCGTGCAGTATACAGGTGCTCAGGACCATTAACGTAGTCTCATTACGCTCCCCTGTACAGACTGTGTATTTGGAATGTAACACAGATTCACAAACATTTCCAATCCCAAAAATTTTAAAAAATGGGATATAAAAGCTTTTGGTTTCAGTGGACCAAATGAGGTACGTTCTGAATACTGGCATCCCTAACTGATCACGTTCACACAACCTGTGAGAGTACACTCACAATCAGATAGATTTGTAAACTAAAATGCAAAATCCTGGTACCAATTTCAGTTCCAGTCTCTATGCCTGAAGCTAAGATTTCCCAGCCTCCTTGTTTTTCAAAGAACTCCTCTGCATGCCCACCGCAAATCAGAAACATTTTGCAATTACATCTGTAAAGGTAAAGGTAAAGGTTCCCCTCGCATGTATATGCTAGTCGTTCCCAACTCTAGGGGGCGGTGTTCATCTCTGTTTCAAAGTCAAAGAGCCAGAAGTGTCAGAAAACGTCTCCGTGGTCACGTGGCTGGCAGGACTAAACGCCGAAGGGGCATGGAACGCTGTTACCTTCCCACCAAAGGTGGTCCCTATTTTTCTACTTCCATTTTTACATGCTTTCGAACTGCTAGGTTGGCAGAAGCTGGGACAAGTAACTGGAGCTCACGCAGCCCTAGGGATTTGAACCGCTAAACTGCCGACCTTTCTGATCGACAAGCTCAGCGTCTTAGCCGCGTCCCTCTAATTACATCTGTAGCCAACCTCATTTTCTTGAAAAAAGAAGAATTGTTGCACATGAACTAGCCATTCATTAATCAGACAAAAACACAGAACCACAATTGGACTCTGGCTTGCGCCAAAGGCCTCTGAGCCACGTTCAGTCAAGACGGGAAAAGTAACAACCAAAATGGTCAGGGAGTTATGAAAGTTGCTGTTATCCAGTCTGGTTGCTGTTATCATAAGTCCCAATCGTGACCTCTTAACCCTACTTCGGAATTCATGATATCTCTTCACGTGGCATGTATTTGCCATTGTGTTGCAGAAATGTCTGGTATAAATAACTGCATAACTCCAAATATAAACCTGTGTGAAGCTGCACTTGTTTGGAAGAAACACACACACACACAAACACACACATGCACGCACTTAAACACAGGGGAATGAATCAAGTCAAATGCACAATTAGAAAGGAGGGGGAAAATCTCCCACTTTTAACTTTTCTAGGTCTTATCCTAGAGCAAGTGGTAACAAGCTTAAAGGTATATATTTGCTTCAATATTTATAAACAGAGAAAGAAGAAATGCACTTGGAATCCTACTCTGAATAAAAGCAACATTTCAGAACATCAATATAACAAGCAATAATTACCGTGACCCGTCAAAACCGCGGTCCACTAAAGCGCGCCCGATTAAAGCGCGTACCTGACGTCATCAGCAGCGCGACTGTCACGCCCCACTCCATTCCATAATTAGGAAAGAAGACCAAGAGACTCCATGGGTTGGAAATCCAAAGTACTTTTACTAATTATAAATGGTAAGCGAGCAGTAGTGAAGCAAGATCTGAATAATATGGCGCGAAAGCAATTGATATATGGCAAAGCCCGTCCCCCCCCTTAGGATCAAAGCTCCAGTCCAATCATAAGTCCTTCAAATGTCAGGTGTGAGATAACTTCAAAAAGACAGGCCAAGATGGAATGTGAAGGCCGTTGATGCAGGCGGGAAACACGTACGCATGCGTAGACCCCAACGACTGGAACATCCTAGAACATTCCTGCAGCAGACCTCCAGCACATCAATTAAAACCCTCCCACATACACGCCCCCCCCCCTCCCGTTTCATGGCAGCTGAAGCAGTAGCAAAGCAGAAGCTGACATCTGGCCGTCCCCCGGAAAAAAGGCTGTCAAGCCTGAAAGAAAAAACAAACAAAACAGACAAACAACAAACAAACAAGAGAGGGAAAGGAGAAAAGTCAAGGCTTGTCGGGATAAGCAGCATAAAATTTCCGAAGCAAGCGGGGAGCACGAACGTGGGACTTATCAACCCATTCCGTGTGGGAGGGGGGAAAATGTTTCCAAGCCACAAGGTATTGGATGCGATTGCGGTGCTTGCGGGAATCCAGAATGTCCCGGACTTCAAAATGACGTTCCCCATCAACAAGCAACGGAGCAGGCGGAGGGTCATCTGCGGGGCGCAGGTCAGATACCCGAACTGGCTTGATGAGGTTGATATGGAATACCGGATGGATGCGGTTAAGATGTTTGGGCAATTGCAAACGAACCGAAACAGGATTGATAACTTTCAAAATCGGGAAAGGGCCAACATACTTGGGACCCAATTTCTTAGACTTTTGAGTGGTATGCAAGAATTTCGTGGACAAATACACTAAATCACCAACGTGGTACTCATAAGGCTGAGAGCGTTTCCTATCAGCCTGCTTCTTATGAGCCTTGTGGGCGGCGTCCAAGGTGGAACGAGTGAGGGGCCAAAGGCGACTGAGACGTTCACTCCAGTCCGCCACGGAAGGAACCTGAGGCTGGGCCGTAGGCAGTTCGGGGATAGGAACAAAATCATGGCCATAAACGACCCTGAAAGGGGTGAACCCAGTGCTGGAGTGAACCGAATTGTTATAGGCCACTTCAGCGTGTGGTAACAAGTCCACCCAATCGTCCTGTTGATAATTGATGAAACAACGTAAATATTGTTCAAGGACGGAATTAGTACGTTCACAGCCGCCATTAGTCTGAGGATGGTAGGCGGAGCTAAGGCCCTGGGCGGAGCCAATACGCGTGAGGAACTCCTTCCAAAACTTGGATGTGAATTGGACTCCACGATCGGAGATAATACGGTCGGGAACGCCATGCAAGCGGTAGATGTGGGAAAGGAAGAGCTTAGCCAAGGCCTTGGCGGAAGGAATCTTGTGGCACGGCACGAAGTGAACTTGCTTGGAGAACAAATCAGTAACCACCCAGATAACCGTGTGCCCCTGGCTCTCGGGAAGGTCCACAATAAAGTCCATAGAAATTTCCTTCCACGGGGCAATGGGGCGGGCGACGGACTGTAGAAGGCCGTGTGGTTTCCCCGGAGGTTTTTTGGCGGTAGCGCAAACCGGGCAACTGGAGACATAAAGTTCAATGTCCTTTTTTAAAGAGGGCCACCAGAATTGTCTCTTCACGAGGTGCAAAGTTTTCACGAATCCAAAATGACCCGCCATCCTGGAGTCATGAGCGCGACGAAGGACCACAAGACGTAAGGAAGCGGGGATGTATAATTTAGCTCCAATCCACGGTAGATCGTCTCTCATGGTGCATTCGTCCCGATGGTTCAGGAACCAGTCGTCCTGCGGGAGAGCTGCTTTGAGGTCAGAAAGCAGGTCGTGAGGTACGTCCTTTTGGGCCTTGGTCTGGTGACGTGTGAGCACCGGAGCCGCCAAGAGCGGTTGGACGATACTTAGCTTGGAACAATTATACTGAGGTAACCGGGACAAAGCATCGGCCATGAAATTCTTTCCACCCGGGATATACTTTAGAGTGAAATTGAAACGGTTAAAATATTGGGCCCAACGCATCTGCTTTGGGGAGAGACGGCGAGGCGTGCGCAACGCCTCCAAATTTTTGTGGTCAGTCCACACCTCAAAAGGGTGTTTAGAGCCTTCAAGGAAGTGGCGCCAAGTAGCGAGGGCCCAACGAACTGCAAACGCCTCTTTCTCCCAGACCGTCCAGCGTCGTTCCGTGTCAGTGAGTTTACGTGAGGTGTACGCGCAAGGCTGTAAGGTACCCTGGTCATTGGCTTGTAGCAGAACAGCCCCAACGGCGACATCACTGGCATCAGCTTGGACAACGAAGGGTTGGTTGAGGTCAGGATGTTTAAGAACTGGTTCAGCGGCAAAAAGGCGTTTAAGCTTTTCGAACGCCGCCTGGCATTCCATGGTCCAGTCCAAAGGCTTACTGGGTTTAGGTTTTGGGTCGCCTTTAGTTTTGAGCAAATTAGTAATAGGGAGAGCAATGTCGGCAAAAGAGGGAATAAATTGACGGTAGAAATTAGCGAAACCCAAAAATTGTTGCAGTTGTTTACGAGTTTTGGGAGCGTCCCATTCAGTGACGGCCTTTACCTTCTCAGGGTCCATTTCAACTCCATGAGGGGAGATACGGTAGCCCAGATAGTCAATAGTAGTTTGGTGAAACTCACACTTAGACAATTTGGCATACAAGTTGGCTGCACGGAGTTTTTTCAAAACAGTGCGCACTAGATTGACGTGGTGGTCGTGAGAGCGGGTATAAATGAGGATATCGTCCAGATATACGATAACGCCCTTATAGAGATGATCGTGTAGGATCTCATTAATAAACTGCATGAATACAGCAGGAGCCCCCTGTAGGCCAAAAGGCATGACCCGGAACTGGAAACAACCAAGAGGGCAGTTAAAGGCGGTCTTCCATTCGTCCCCCTCCTTAATGCGAACCCTATAGTACGCTTCACGCAGGTCCAATTTTGTGAAGATGCGGCCCTTCCCCAGTTGCGCCAATAAGTCCTTCATCAATGGGAGTGGGTAGAGGTTTTGAGAACATATGGCGTTAAGGTTCCTAAAGTCACAACATAAACGAAGAGACCCATCTTTCTTCTCACGAAACAGCACAGGGGCCGCCACCTTGGGTCGGGCCGGTTCAATGAAACCACGTTTCAAATTTTTGTCAATGAAAGAACGCATCTCCTCCATTTCCCTGGGTGACATGGAGTAAATGCGGGGTTTTGGGAGTTTGACCCCGGGCAAAATGTCGATGGAGCAATCAGTAGGCCTGTGGGGGGGCAGAATGTCCGAAGATTGCTCGCTGAAGACTTCCTTAAGATCCAAATATTCCTTCGGAATTTTCTCCTCTCCTGCAATCCTCTCCTGCCCCCTAGCGGCTACTTCAGGAACGTTAGTGACGTCAGGTTGGTTTGGAGAGCCCTCCCCCACTGGAGGAACTTTGGAGCGAATACGCAAGCGGCCTGTCCGCCAATTTATGTGAGGGTTCCACTTCCGGAGCCACGGGATGCCCAAAATAAGTGGTCTGTCCATGCCAGGTGCGACCACAAAAGAGATTAATTCAGTGTGGGTACCCATTTTCATTTCCAAAGGCTCAGTAAAAAAATGGGCGCCCCCCCCCCCGCAACCGATCCGTCTATCTGGCAAAAAACAATAGGGGTTTTCAAAGTGCGCAATTTGAGTCCTAATTTCTCAACCATGGCTGGGTTGATCATGGACCGGGAACAGCCGGAATCCAGTAATGCTAGGAGGGTGGCAGGTGTCCCCTCAGGAGGAACTTTTAATTCAATAGGGAGTAGAAGGGGCCCCTTGTTTGAACTCACCCAGTGAGGTGAAGTGTCGTCATCTGAGTCATCAGAAGAAGAGGAGTTAGCATCCGCGTCATCCGTCAAAGGTTGGGGAAGAGGAGGGGGGTTGGTTTCCCCAGCGAAAGCCGTTTCCTTCTTTTTCTTTTCAGAGCCTCTGGCAGGTTTCTCCTCACGTCTGGGAGGGGGTTGGGCAGAGAGGGGTGATTTCGCCCGACAGAGGGGGGCCGTATGCCCAAGCTTCCCACAGCGAAAACATGTTAAAGGTCTGGAGGAGCCAGAAGGGGGCTCCCTCGCGTCGCCTCGGCGTCTGGAAAGCGCTTGAGTAGTAGGAGGGGGGAGGGACTTGGCAGCTCTTTCTTTTCGCTTCCTTCTTTCTTCAGTGGCATAACGCAGACGAATTAAGTCAAGCTCAGCGTCAGCAGCATGTTCAAACCAAGTGATTAAACGCCTCGGCAGGTTACGATTGACACATTGTTGATAAATGTCAGCGTTTAAGCCTTCAGCAAATCTGTCCAGAAGTGCATCCTCCCCCCAGCCTCTCATGTACTGAGACAGACATTGAAATTCCTGGATGTATTGGGCGACTGGCCTATCGTCTTGGTCAAAGGTTAAAAACTTTAATTTGTTCCGCTTCTCAGTTAACGGGTCATCAAAACGTTGGCGGAAAGCCGCCATAAAACGGTTGAAATTCCCCAAGAGGGGAGAACCAGACATATGCAAAGCAGTTGACCACGTAGCCGCTTCACCGTCCAAGGATAAAAGAACCATTCTGACCCTTAAAGTGTCAGATTCAAAGTCCCGCCCATATATTTCCATGTAGTTAAAGACTTGCATAAGAAAGGAGGGAAGGGTGGCTGAAGCACCATTAAAACGCACAGGCAAGGGAGGAATTTTAGCCATCCGATGTCGTCGAGGGGGGGCCTGGGGGGGAGGTCCCCTTTGATCAGCAAAACCTCTAGCCGCAGGGGGTGAGACAGGCCGAGGGAGGGGTGGGGGAGAATCCTGGCGTGGGTGACGTTGCCAACTTCTCCAGTCTCTTTCCTCCTCCCCCCTCCTGTCCTCCAAAAATGTTTGACCCCAATAATCAGGTAACTCACTCCGCTGTGGTTTTCTCACGGGGCCCTGGTGTTGATAATTTCTCCATTCAGCTTCATCGCCTCTTTGGCTCCAATAGTCAGGGAATTCACCCGCCTGAGGTTTCCTCACGGCCCCTGGCTCCAGCGAAGTTTGTTGAGGCGGTCTCTGGGTGAGTCCAGCATTCCAGCTTGTCTCTATTTCTCTTTGCCCCACTGAAGTTGACCAACGGGGTAGGGGGGAAGGCTCAGGCTGATTGGAAATTTGTAGTTGACATAAATCTTCGTGCAGAGGTCGGTCAGACGGGCTGGGCTGGTGTAAAGAAAGGTCGGGAGGTCCCAGTTCACTGGAATCCGTCCCTCCAACGGCGCCTTCCTCTTCTCTGGTCGGAGAAGACATTATGTCCCTTCTCGGTAGACGTAAATCTCCTGGAAAGGGATATTATTCAGATCTTGCTTCTTGTCACGCCCCACTCCATTCCATAATTAGGAAAGAAGACCAAGAGACTCCATGGGTTGGAAATCCAAAGTACTTTTACTAATTATAAATGGTAAGCGAGCAGTAGTGAAGCAAGATCTGAATAATATGGCGCGAAAGCAATTGATATATGGCAAAGCCCGTCCCCCCCCTTAGGATCAAAGCTCCAGTCCAATCATAAGTCCTTCAAATGTCAGGTGTGAGATAACTTCAAAAAGACAGGCCAAGATGGAATGTGAAGGCCGTTGATGCAGGCGGGAAACACGTACGCATGCGTAGACCCCAACGACTGGAACATCCTAGAACATTCCTGCAGCAGACCTCCAGCACATCAATTAAAACCCTCCCACATACACGCCCCCCCCTCCCATTTCATGGCAGCTGAAGCAGTAGCAAAGCAGAAGCTGACATCGACAAATACGACCGCGGAGAAAAAAGGGCGCTTTAAAAAGCGCTTTTAAACCAAGCCGATTCACATAAAGGTAAGGGTTAGGTTTAGGGTTAGGGTTAGGGTTAGGGTTAGGTTAAGGGTTAGGGTTACGTTAAGCGTTAGGGTTAGGTTTAGGGTTAGGTTAAGGATTAGCGTTAGGTTTAGCGTTAGGTTAAGGGTTAGGTATGGGGTTAGGTTTAGGGTTAGGTTAAGGGTTAGGCTTAGGGTTAGGTTTAGGGTTAGGTTTGGGGGGGTTAGGTTTAGATTTATGCATTAATTTTAAGTTTACCGCTCACAGCGTGCTGTTTTCGTCACGCTGTGATGACGTCACGTACGCGCTTTCGTCGAGCGCGCTTTAGTCTACCGCAGTTTTGTGGTGGAACCATAATTACAACCCCAGCTTAACTGATCACACAAATGAACAGTCTACAAATGTCATCCTTTCAGCTACTGGGTATTTCAAATAAAATAGAAAAATTCTGCATTCCTTCCTTCTTTCCTAGTTCTTAAAAGTCTCAGATCTTCAAAGACCTATACATTTTATTAATAAATCTTTGTTTAAAGATGGTTATATAGGTATAATCTTGTCTGGGCCTGTGGAGAGGGGAGGTGAGATAAATAGTAATTTTTAGTTAACTACAATAATAATAAAGAAATGTTAATGGATAATATTTAATGATACATACAGGTGTGTTATACCAATAAAAGTTAAATGGACAGAAGTGTTAATCTGTGAGATTGGGGGGGAAAAAGGAGAGGGAATGTTGGATATCCTCCTAACTGACTCTCTTTTAGAATATGATATAAAGATGTAAAGTTATGGCATATTCATTGAGATTGTGGAAGTATGCCAGTAGGTGGTTGTGTCTTCAAATATAAATGATCTTAAGGGGGGAAAAAAACACATCCAAGTAACTGTAATTAAATGAAAATCGTGGTACAAGGATAGTAAAATACATAAATTCTAAAATGTACAACTCAACCTGAATGAAATATATGTAATGATTGTGGAAGAACGCACGAAATGTACCTGTAACCAATGGACACGCTTTCTACAAGATGTAATGAAAGATGATTCTTTTTTGGGTGTGTTTTTTGTTTAATCAAAACAATAAACATTTTTTTAAAAAAATAATAATTGCAACCCCAGCTTAACTGATCGCACAAATGAATAGTCTACAAATGCCATCCTTGCAGCTACTGGGTATTTCAAATAAAATAGAAAAATTCTGCATTCCTTCCTTCTTTCCTAGTTCTTAAAAGTCTCAGATCTTCAAATTAGTTTGTGGTTATATGTGCGTACACTGAGAGCTTATGCACCGGGAACAAATTCCTTGTATGTCCCCTCACTCTATTCTAGTCTATCCTATTCTACCCTACCCTACCCTACCCTACTCTACCCTACTCCTATTTCTATTCCTATGCTACTCTACTCTACTCTACTCTACTTTACTCTACTCTATTGAAATTGTGAGGAAGGAAAGCAAACTATGACCATATCAGTGGTGGGTTCCTACCAGTTCAGCCAAACCGGTAGTAGTTTGGCAGCCTGGGTTGCTGGAACCGGCAGTGACCCAGGCCTGCCATGCCCTTGAACCAGTTTTCCGTAGGGGCCGCCATCTTGTTTTTTGCTTCTGATCATGCGCAGAGCAATTTTTATTGCTCTGTGCATGTGCTCGCACGAAGCGCCCACAAGTGAACCCGCAATAGTGACTGCCAGAACCCACCCCTGGGCCACATGCAAATTAATTTATCTTGACTCTAAAGAAGCATGCATCAGTATAATGTGTGTTGTTTAAAAAAGATGAATTGTAAATTCGATGTCTCTGACTTAAGATGACACTAATACCATAATCCTTGATGTTGTTACCTGAGTGCAAATCCCCACTGAACACATTAGGGGTTAGTCACTGGTTAAATGAATGAAGAATTATTTAATGAATCCATTTGCTTTTATATGCACAACAGAGAAAACTATACCCTAATACGAATTATGCAAAGCTACAAGCTAATCCTGAATTCAGTCTGTAGTTTATTGAATAGTTAAACTGTTCAAATTCACCTCCAGCAGTTGTAGTGACAGCAACTGGCCTAGGTGGTTTTAAAAAGGACTGTGCTGGATCATTCATAATTAGGCTATTAATGTATACAAATAAGAATGGCTGGAATCATAAGCAGTGAGCCTTAAATACTGGTTGCAAAGAAGTGATAATTGAAAGGGATGAGTGGGTGTCTTGCCTTGCAATTCCTCTATCCTGGAAGGCTTAGGATGTGTAGACTTAAGCTTCCAGAATTCCCCATTCCGTGACCCGTCAAAACCGCAGTAGACAAAACCGCGCTCGACGAAAGCGCGTACCTGACGTCATCAGCAGCGCGACGAAAAAAATTAAAAATAAATTAAATTGAAATTAAAATAAAATTAAAGCAAGCCGATTCACATAAAGGTAAGGGTTAGGTTTAGGATTAGGGTTAGGGTTAGGTTAAGGGTTAGGGTTAGGGTTAGGTTAAGCGTTAGCGTTAGGTTTAGCGTTAGGTTAAGGGTTAGGTTTAGGGTTAGGTTTGGGGGGGTTAGGGTAAGGTTTTCGCTTTAATTTTAAATTTACCGCTCACAGCGCAATGTTTTCGTCGCGCTGTGATTACGTAACGTACGCGCTTTCGTCGAGCGCGCTTTTGTCTACTGCGGTTTTGTGGTGGAACCTCCCCATTCAGCATGCTGGTTGGGGAATTCTGGGAGATGAAGTCCACATGCCTTAAAGTTCCCAAGGTTGAGAAACACTACAAAAGAGACTTGAAAGCTTTCCATATTCATGAAACCTTGTGTCATTTTCCCATTAACCTCTGCTAGTCTTTTCTACTTCGTCCTTTTTTATACCAAAATAAGGAGAGAGGATATGTATCACTTCAGAGATGGCTGGATGGTACTATGAGGATGAAATATGGAATGACAGACAGGGAAAATGACTTCATTCATAATGCTCATTCATAATGTACTCAATGCAAACATTTTTAGTAGGTCAGATCGAAAAATTGTCCTGCCCTTCCTATTCCTCTGAACTCACCCGGTCAGACAGACAAGAGGAGGTTCATGCTTCATGTTAAGCCATGATTTACTGTATTGTGATTATTTAAAAATCACAATTGGCAGGGTTTGCACAAGAGATTAAGCTACAAACAAGCAACCCTGGGATATTAGAACACAGCATGAACTAGGCTATGCTCCCTTATCCCTGCAGAATATACCACAGAGACATACTAGGTTGTCCTTGACTTTTGACCGGTTACTAAGCAACCATTCAAAGTTATGGCAGACCCTTCCCCCGCCCAAAGAAAGCTACCGTATTTTTCAACGTATCAGTTTTTCCCCCTAAAAGAGGCTGAAATTTTGGCTGCGTCTTATACTCCGAGTGTAGCCCCACCCACCTGTCAGCCCCCACCCTTCAGCTTCCGCACATCCTCTTCCTGGCTGCAGAGATTGCCATAGACAATGGCTTGCGTTTTTAGAATTTTCAGCCTCCAAACGCTCCATTTGAGATTCGTTCAAGGCTGCTGAGATCGCCAGAGCACATCGCCGCCTATCACTGCCTCTGCGCATAGCGTTTTGGGCCTCTGCACACCCAGTTTTTGGCCTCTGCGCATCGCATTTTCAGGTGGAGATCTGCGGCTATGTGTTTTGGCAATCACCGCAGCTTGAATGGGTCTCAAAGGGAGCATTTGGAGCAGTGGGGGGTTCCGGATCCCGTTCCAAACGGTACAGTTGGAATGGGAACGGCAGCGTCCACATTGACACACGCAGTGCGCACATGCATCTTAGTGCCTCCGCGAGCCTCCGCAACGCTCCAGCTGCTCAGTGGAGTGTCTCGCAGATGCTATGTGTGCCATGCACGGAAGTACCAAAGACTTAAAAGACCGGTAAGGAGCTCGGGCGGGCTGGTGGGCCCTCCGGAGCACCGTACCGGAACAGTATCCGGTGCTCCAGGCAGGCTGCAGTACACCTGTACCGGAGTGTACCGCCTGCAACCCACCACTGATTTGGAGGCTGAAAACACAAGGGGCAGAACCCATAATGGCAACCTAGGACAGCTTCCGCGTTTTGCCTGCTTTACTAACTGTGCTTCAGAAGTTGCTTTTCAGCCCCAATCAGGTGCGTGCAAGCAAAGCAAACGCACATGCGCACACAGGCGCACTCACAAGCAGCGAACTAATATGCTGGAGCTGACCAGGCTAAGGACACTAGCCAGATGAATACCTGGTAGGCAGAATTGTTTTTTCCTATTTTCTTCCCAAAAAACTACGGTGAGTCTTATACTCAGAAAAATACAGTACTTCTGACCCAGTTTTTGGTTCCGAGGTTGATGCCCTCCTCACAATCAAATGAGTGATTTGGGGCACTTGGCAACCAGTCTGCATTTATCTCGATTTACAACACACTTAGGCTAACTTTATTGTCACTTTGAAAGAATACTAATCGGCATACATTAAAATGGAAATTTGTTGCCTACAGTTCTCAAAAGATGTATATTGGCTCTCCACCTCCAATATATCCTACAGAAACGTGAGCAACTAAATAAATAAATACAAAATTGTGCATATACCCACATATATTATATGGCACAGAGAAACAACACAGTCTCGTTCGGATGTATACATGTAGATGGTGAGAGAAACGAATCTTGCGAGTTTACCAAAGGGAACAAAGCTATTACAGAATCTGGTAGTCCTACTAGATAGATTCCCCAGTCACATCACTGCAATTAGCAAGAAACTGACATTTATTTTTGGTTTCTAGCAAAACCTGGTCCATTGCTTAATGGCCACAGTGAAAAAGATCGTAAAATTGGGCCCAGTCACGTAGTGACCTGCTTTATAACCATCACAACTTATTGTCATAATTGCCAGGCTCAATTACAGATATAACTCAAGGGCTATCTGTATAGAATTGGAAGGAGTATTTAGGTGCACAGAGTCTACCTCCCTGTTTACTACGAAAATCCAAATTAAATCTCTTACAGATGGTCGACAGTCTCTGCCTGTACACATTCCGGGAAGCCCATCCCTCCTCCCTCCCTCCCTCCCTCCCTCCCTCCCTCTCTCTCTCCCTCTCCCTCACTCCCCCTCTCTCTCCCCCTCCCTCCCTCCCTCCCTCCCTCCCTCTCTCTCTCTCACTGGTTCCATCATGAAACTAATTTACTACTGTAGTAAGTTAGCACCCACCCCTCTCCTAGAAAAATGAAATATTTTGGGAAATATTGAAAAGGGCAGAATATGTCCCCTAAAAGGGAGGCAGAAACTCAGCACACACACTCCCACCTCACCTCTGTCAATGGGCCATTAAGGCCTGGGTCAGTCTATTCTACATAACAAAGATCTACCTCCTTCAGGCAGAGCCCTAATAGGAATCCTAAAACCCTTTCATTACATCATCACCCAGCAAGGCTCAACCAAGCTTGGGACTCAGGACAGCCTACAGGGTTGTCCCTGCATGGCCCCATGGGAGTCTGACAACCAATCAGAATACAAGCTCAAATTCAAAGCCCAACAGAGGGCTAAATCTATCTATCTCCCACTCTTTCACCCATGTGCTTTTTTTGCCCAGGACCTCAATCCATGTGATCCTGTCCACTATTAAAACCATTTTTGGAGGCAACTTCCATGAATCCAGTGTGTTTTTTCCCCACTTGCCACTTGGAACTGAACTCAGAAAGACATTTCTTCCAACACTATGTACAAAGTTTTTCTAAGCATTCATTCAGAATCTAACTTAATCTTGTTGTTGTCTTCTCTTGCGTTTGGGGAGAACACAGCCCAAGTTTTGACCTTCTGGTAAAAGTGGATTGTTATTTGTTAATCTTTAAAATGGGGCAAAGCTAATGACTGTTTCTATGGATTTGGGGACAATGCTGAAAAAGCAAGGTCAAAAGTGCATCAAATGTAAAAGATGTAAGTTATCCAGAGACAGGAAAACGAAATTATGGACCAGATAAGAACATCCGTAACTGGTGATAACAATCTTTAATACTTTGCTATGCTAATCTGACACTTTTAATGGGAGCGCAGTTCCTTTCTGATAAAAGAATCAAGCCAGTTGATAACAATTTGTTTCAGCAAGTTTGCTGCTGGCTGTCCCTCTAGGACTCTTTGTTAAAGAATCAGGTCAGACGCAGAGTGTTTGAACCTTTGAAGTATTTCCAGACATCACATCAATAGATTGATGTCAGATTTATGTTCCCCTATTATTATTATTATTATTATTATTATTATTATTATTATTATTATTATTATTATTATTATTATGCATGCGGTCTTGAGTTGTAATTTTCTCTCTTGTGTTGCTCCATTCAAGTGAGAAGCACATCTGGACAGTGTTGTAACTCACCCCGTTCTGTGACTGGAAGCTTCACTAATTTGAGCTCAAGTCCCAACTGAAGTTTTATAGTCTAGGAAGGTGAATTCACAGCCTCTTTAAATGTAACTGGTGCTGAACTGGTGGTGCAGGGTTTCCTGCCTGAGCAGGGGGGTGGACTAGATGATTAGGGGACTGGAGGATAAAACATATGAAGAACGGTTGCAGGAACTGGGTATGTTTAGTCTGATGAAAAGAAGGACCCGGGGTGACATGATAGCAGTGTTCCAATATCTCAGGGGCTGCCACAAAGAAGAGGGAGTCAAACTATTCTCCAAAGCACATGAGGGCAGAAGAAGAAACAATGGGTGGAAACTAATCAAGGAGAGAAGCAACTTAGAGCTAAGGAGAAATTTCCTGAGAGTTAGAACAATCAACAAGTGGCACAACTTGCCTTCAAAAGTTGTGAATGCTCCAAGACTGGAAGTTTGATGTTGGATAACCATTTGTCTGAAGTGGTGTAGGGTTTCCTGCCTGAGCAGGGGGTTGGACTAGAAGACCTCCAAAGTCCCTTCCAACTCTCTTATTCTATTAGGACACCTGATTTTTTAAAAAAATCACCATCTCCTGTGAATGATCCAGTCTCAGCTGTTTTAACAGCAATTTCTGACCTTTTCAAGAAGTACAGTCCTCAACTTACAACATTGTCCCAGGAGACAATTGATCCCTTTTTTTTAAGATCATGTGCATGGTTGGCCGCAGCCCAATAACCCAATAACACCTGAATAGATAGACCTTTGACCTTTGACTAAATCCAACCCAAATATATGACAAAAAGTTACTTGAAATGCCACTTGCAGACCTCATATCCCAACAATTCAATACAGGTAGTCCTCTACTTACAGCAGTTCATTTACCGATGGTTAAAAGTTCCAACAACAATGAAGAAAGTGACTTATGACCATTTTTCACAGTCACCACCTTTGCAGCATCCCCATGGTCATGAGATCAAAACTAAGATAACTTGTATTTATGACAGTTGCTGTGTCTGGGTCATGTGATCCTCTTTTGTGGAAGGGAGAAACAGAGCCGGAAGCTCCTGAAACCTCCGGAGGGCCTCCGGGGGGTGGGGGTGGGGCTGTTTTTGCCCTTCCAAGGCTCCTAGAAAGCCTCTGGAGTCTGGGGAGGGTGAAAAAAGTGTGCCAAAAGCGGGGGGGGGGATCACTAGTTGCACGGACATATCTTCGTGCAGGCATCTCGCGCGCATAGCATTAAGGGTGTGGGCACACCCGCACATGTCCCCCCTGTGCCCCCCCCCCGCTTTTGGTACGCGATCCAAAACAGATTAGCCATCGCTGTTCTAGGGCAAGGGTGTCAAACTTGATTTCATTGAGGGCCGCATCAGGGTTGTGTTTGACCTCTGGGGGCCAGGATGGGCATGGCCAGCTCGACGTCACTGGTGTCAGGGTCAACTGTGGTGGCCCAAGCTCTCTGCCAGTAAAAACGGGCTCCCGAGCTCTGTTTTCGGCTGCGACGGCTTCCTGCAACCCTTTACCAGTGAAAATGGAGCTCGTTGGGGTCACAAGTGGCCTTTGCAAGCTCCATTTTCGCTGGCAGAGGCACCCCTGTCCTTCGTTGTTTCCAGGTAGGCCCTGAGGGCCATATCTAAGCCACATTAGGCTCACGGGCCTTGAGTTTGACACCCCTTTTCTAGGGAACCCCACAATGCACATTGTGGGAAATTTTTCACAATGTGATTAATGATGCGCGTATCCGCACCACAGTTGCAACAAAATGAGTCTTTCCATTCCCCACGGATACAACTGCAGACACTCAGCAGTCATTGCTGAAGCAACCCTATTCCGAGTGCCCAGAGTCACCGCGAAGAACCCTCTCAATCCCTGCCATTCCCTTCTCTGCCCCAGGACAGCCACAACCAAAATCACTGGAAGCCGGAGAGCATGCAAATCTGATTCATAAATAGATTTTAAAAAATAAAAGCAAACGTCCATAGAGCAGCAACCAGGATCATTATCATTCCACCACTGGGAAATTACAGTTTGTATATTTATACACAGCCATTTTGGTCTAGTTAGTAGTTAAAATACCCGGCTAGAAAGTGGGAGACTGTGAGTTTAGTCCTTCTTCTTAGCCATGAGAGCCGGTTGGGGAACCTTGGGCCAGTCTTTCTTTCTCATGCCCAATTCACCTTACAGGGTTGTTGTTGTTGTTGTAGGGAAAACAGGAGGAGAAGGATGGTGTATTAAATATGTTTGCCACCTTGAGTTACCGTATTTTTCAGAGTATAAGATGCACCGTTTTACACACACACACACCCAAAAGAGGGTGAAAATCTGGGTGCGTCTTATATACTGAATACGGCATTTTTTGCTTCCTGAAACCCCGCCCCTTCCACAAAAATGGCCATGCAGAGGGTTTGGGAGGCCTGCAAAGTGCTCCTGAGGGCTGGGGAGGGCAAAAACGACCAAAAAAAGGGCTGTTTTTTTGTTCATTTTTGCCCCCCCACCCCAGCACCCAGGAGCACTTTGCAGGCCTCTCAAACTCTCTGCATTTTCACAAAAAACGAGGCGTGCAGAGGGTTTGTGAGGTCTGCAGAGTGCAAAAACTTTTTTTTTTAATTTACCTCTTCAAAATCTTGGTGCATCTTATACTCCGATGCATCTCATACTCTGAAAAATATGGTTATTTGTAAAAGCAGGATACAAATACATAAATATAATTTGTAGGATTGGCCACCTGGCTTAGAGTGTTTGCACAATCTACTACACCACCACTCGTATCTTATGTACTCATTAAAGTTCCACGTTAGGAGGTAGGCCAGACAGGAAACATGAGCAGATAAGCTAATTCTACTTTCATGTAAGGTTAAAGGTAAAGGTTCCCCTCGCACATATGTGCTAGTCGTTCCCAACTCTAGGGGGTGGTGCTCATCTCCATTTCAAAGCCGAAGAGCCAGAGCTGTCTGAAGACATCTCTGTGGTCATGTGGCTGGAATGACTAAATGCCGAAGGCGTACGGAATGCTGTTACTTTCCCACCAAAGGTGTTCCCTATTTTTCTACTTGCATTTTTACATGCTTTCAAACTGCTAGGTTGGCAGAAGCTGGGACAAGTAACGGGAGCTCACTTCGTTACGCGATGCTAGGGATTCAAACTGCCGAACTGCCGACCTTTCTGATTGACAAGCTCAGCGTCTTAGCCACTGAGCCACCGCATCCCTAGATTGTAAGGTTACATGAGCATAATTTTGCAAGACTGAAGCACTTCCCTCCCTCCCTCTCTCTCCCCCTCCTCTCTTCTTTGCAGCCCCAAAACTAGGAGGGTCTCCTTTGAGCCAGTTGTCCCACCTACATTCCTACCGCAGCTGCCTTTTTATCTGACTATTTCCGTGGTTGCATCTCCTTGCCCTGTTTCCCAAGGTCATTCTCACATACCATTGCATTAAGTAGGTAGTAATAACAGGGCCAGTTTCAATAAGCCAAACCTACTTCATCGGCAGCTTGCTGCATATACTGTGGTCTGTGCTGATTTATCTGCAGCACAGAAATAAACACATAAATGCAAAGCCCCCCCCCACTCCATCTTGAGTGGAGGGGCGTTTCAACGTCATTGCACAACTTCCTGGGAGGCCCAGCAGGAAGGGAGCACCTCTGTTTCACAGATAATGGAATCCGTAGTTCCTGCCCTCTCCCTCATTTGCTAAACACGCACCCTGCATGCACCCGTAATAGAATGTCAGAAAGCCAGTTTGGGCTAGGGCAGAGGTGTCAAACTCAAGATCCCGGGGCTGCCCTGGAAACAGCGGCCCATGGTGCCTCTGCCAGCAGAGCAGAGGAGCAGAGGGCTGCAGGAGGCCGTCCCAGCCGGAAACAGAGCTTGGGAGCCCGTTTCCGCTGGCAGAGTGCTCGGGCCGCCAAAGGCACCCCTGACACAAGTGAAATTGAGCTTGCCACGGCCACCCTGAGGTCAAACACAACGCTAATACGGCCCTCAATAAAATCGAGTTTGACACCCGTGGTCTAGTGGTTGAGCCATCAGGTTAAAAACCAGGAGACTGTGAGTTCTAGTCCCGCTTTAGGCATGAAAGCTGTTTGGGCCCGTTCTGCTCTTTCAGCGCAGGAGGTGAAACTGGATGACAAGCTGGTCAGTCAATTCCCGTGGCAACCAATGGATCAACCCTGGGTTGAATTCCCTGCCTCCCGCAAAAAAGCAGACCCTGAACTTGCAGGAAACACCAGGAAGGGGGGGGGGAAGTAGTTGGATGATATCTGGTGGGTCTCTCCTCATTTGGCCGCCCAAGTGTATCTGGTGAAGTCCTAAAACTGGCCCATCTCCTGCACAGCTATGAAAGGAAAGAAATAAACCCTCTGGGTTCAGAGAAGGCACCTTTTGGATCATCATAGAGAGTGAGAATTTCTACAAGGGTTGGACTAAAGATTTATTCAGCGCTTTTAATGAGCAGGTGAACTGGGATTGTCCCAAGTCTGGACTTCCAGTCCTGGCATCCCAGGGAGCTTAAAAGAAGTCCCAGAAAGGGAGTGTGAGTTCCAATAAATGAGAATATTTGTAGGACTCTGGGTTGAAATGAGGGTCGTTAATGCTTACTTGTCATAATAAGCATTAGACAAAATAATAGAATAGAACAGTGATGGCAAACCTTTTAAACACCAAGTGCCCGAACTACACACGCAGACTGCATGCCCAAAATGAAAGGTCATGTGCGTGCACATGCACGGACATGCGTGGACGTGTCGATATGAGCATGCATGTGCGGCAGAGATCTGAAGACCAGCTGGCTGGCAGGAGGCAGGGCATCCCAGCACTGGCAGCGTGGCGAGAGGTAAGATCTTTTTTTTATTTCGTGAGCTTCTATTTCGTTTGCAGGGAAACAGAAGTTCATGCAAGAAACGCCACCGAGATCTCACTTAGGGCAAAGGGCGGGCGTGTCAGCAGAGAGGGCTCTGAGTGCCACCTCTGGCACGCGTACCATAGGTTCGCCAACACGGGAATAGAATAATAGAGTTGGGTCATCTAGTCCAACCTCTTGTTCTCCGGGTTTGGCCGTGTCTTGCAGACATTTCACTATTACCCAAACGAAATAACCTCATTGGTGCTAGAAGGGCAATGAAACGCCCACTAGAAAATTGCAGATTACAGGAAGCAGGTACACTATTCAGGTAAACCTGAAGACACCGATTAACCTCCAAGGGCTTCAAAGACTCTAAATCAGGGGGTGTCCAAACTTGGGCACTTTAAGACTTGTGGACTTCAACTCCCAGAATTCCCCAGGCTGGGGAATTCTGGGAGTTGAAGTCCACAAGTCTTAAAGTGCCCAGGTTTGGACACCCCCTGCTCTAAATAAAAGAATACAAATGACCAGCTGCCTGCAAGGAATATAAATCCTTCCATTCCCCACTATCTTGTCAAAGCTGAAGAAGCTTCTTGGATGAGAAGGGAAACGTCTTCAAAGAAACAGGAAATAACAAGAAAGTCCAGCTGCCTCCTGAAAAAAGCACCTTCGGGACAACCATGAGCTGGATGACTGGGGATCTCGACAGACGCCTGTCTCTTACAAAACAACCAAGCTCAGGGAGGGTTCAGTTGCACTGGCAGCTAAGCCCACAGTCTGCTTAGAGGAGAGCAGGTTCCGCCCCAGTTAAATCTCTGCCCACCCTTCTCCCCTGCAGAGACGCACAGCCGAAGCGCAAGCGAGCCCCTTCCCCGCTCAACGAGCAGGCAACCCAGTTTTTCCCTGGCAGCTGGCTGGCAGCCGGGTGGGCAAAGAAGGGCAAAGAGCCGCTGGCAGCTGCCGCCCTTCTGAAGGGGGAGGGAGGGAAGGAGCCAAGCCTTCGCCTCGGATCCTGACAAGTTGCAGCAGCTGCTCTTCTCCTCTCGGCCAGCCGCTAGCCACTCGCACCCCCTGGCCGGAATGGGAGCCGAAGGCGGGCGGGCAGTGGGTCGCGCCTCCTTTTTTCCCAATCTCGCGTGCCTTCTCAGATGCCAGACTGCAATGCCCATCACTCGCAGCCGGCAGAAGCGTGCCTTTCGGTCGCTTCGGAGTCCGCGGAGATCCAAGCCTTTCTCCAGCTGGGAAAGCTCTTTTTTTTTCCAGATCAACGACTGGAAGGGACCCGGTTAGGTCATCTAGTCCAACCCCCGCTGGATCGGACCTCATCTCCCATCATCCACCAGGCAGCCCTGGGTCACCATGGGTTTTCCACCTCGAAAGTTTAACGCGTAGTCGGGGGAACGGCGGGAGAGATCCTCACCTCCACCCACCCACCCAATTCGGCCGGAGAAGGTGAAGGGGAGCCGCGATCTTCTTGAGCCAGGGACCCCTTTCCGAAGACGGGACGGGGGGCTTCTCCTTCCTTCCTCCCGGGAAGCCGCCGCCGCCCGGGGCCCAGAGGCGTCCGGGTCTTTGGCGCGCAACTCAAAAGTAGTTTTCAAGAAATAAAAGGCAACCGCGCCGTCCAGCCGGGCAGCCCTCGATCGGGCTTCCCCCACTCCCCAAATGACAGCCGGGGCAGATTCCAAGCGAGGGCGCGGAGGGGGCCCGCCTGGCCAGGACCTCCTTCCTTCCTTCCTTCCCTCCCTCCCTCCTTTCGCCACCCAGGGGGAAGCTCCAGTCACCCCAGTCCCAGCGGGGCGGTGGGAGGCAACCCCCTCGGGGCGACCCAGCCCAGCGATCCTTCTCCCAGCCCCAGAGGTCCCAAGGCGCGCCAAGAGCCCCGCTTACCGGCGTCCTCGACTCCCGTCCCGATTCCTTCGCCGAGCTCCGGCGGCCGTTCACCTGCTCCTCACGGCCGGGGTGCGGGGGGCTTTGGGGGAACCCGGAGATTCGCGCCTTCCGAGCCGGGATAAGCCGCGAGACCCCCGTCAGTTTGGGCTCCGCCGGGAGGGCAGCTGTGTGGCGGCCGCCCAGCCTTCCTCCTCCTCCTCCTCCCGGGCGAAAGGTGGGCGAGGTGAAAGGGCAGCCCCGCTTGGGACCGCCGAGCTCCTCCGCGTCGCCGTCCCTTCCCCACGCCCCCTCGCACTTCGCTTCGCTTCTCCTGCAGCCGCTTCCCGGCTCGCCCGCCCGCCCGCCTGCCTTCCCCTCGGTGTTCATTCAAGGCGAGAGAGCGGCCCGCCTGCACCAGCGAAGAGGGGCGGGGCCGTCGCCGGGCGCTTGCCGGGGCGGGAGGCGGGGGGGGGGGGCGGGATGAGAGAAGAGCCCTCATTGGTGGGGCTGAGAAACCTTCCTTGAGTGACAGGCCGGAGCCAGGCTTCTCCCACCCGCCCGGACACCCGCGCGGTTAGATGTCTTGGAGGAGATCTGGACGAGCGGCGGCGGCGGCCGGCACTTCGTTCCGGGCTTGCAACGTGGAACGTGGAGTATCGGAGTCGGAAGGGACCTTGGAGGTCATCTAGTCCGACCCCCTGCTAGAGCAAAGATACCTTCTCTCTCATTGCAGACGAGCGGCCGCGCAGTCTAACCTTTAACAGATTTTAACAGGTTAACCGAGTTGGAAGGGATCTTGGAGGTCATCTAGTCCGACACCCCACCCCACCCCGCTCGAGCAAAGAGACCCATTGCTGAGGAGCGGCTGTGCACTATCATCTTTAGCAGATTTTAACAGGTTAACCGAGTTGGAAGGGATCTTGGAGGTCATCTAATCCCACCACCACCACCCCAAGCAGAAGACCCTACACCAGAGGTCTTCAAACTTGACAACTTTAAGACTTGTGGACTTCAATTCCCAGAATTTCCCAACCAGGGAATTTGGGGAGTTGAAGTCCACAAGTCCTAAAGTTGCCAAAGTTGGACACCCCCACTGTAGACTAAAACAAAGCAGAATTTCTCAATGCATCTTATAGCAAGTTCCACTCTAATAGCACAAGCCAACTCCCATTCACTATGGAAAGGCCTTTTTTGCATCATTTTTTTATTTAATTATTAAATTTGTATGCCACAAATTTTACTATCCAAAGCACCTCCGAACAGCTTACAATACAATACAAAGGTTATTTGTTTTGTTGTTTGTTTTTGTTTTATTATTTATAAAACAATAATAATATAGCAATTATATTATTGCTTTGAATCCTAATAGATCCGAAGGTTGCAGGAAGTCCACACGTCTTAAAGTTTGGGGACCCCTGCCCTACACCATTTCTGACAGATGGCAGTCCAATCTCTTCTTGAAAGCTTCCAGGGATGAAGCTCCCACAACTTCTGAAGGCAACTTCTGTTCCATCCGTTGATTGCTCTCACCATCAAAAAATTTCTCCTTGTTTCTAGGTTGAATCTCTCCTTGGTCAGTTTCCATCCATTATTCCTTGTCTGGCCTTCGGGTGCTTTGATCTTAACAAGGTGCTCCATCACTGGAGGTTTCAAAAGAAGAGACTGGGTGGTCGCTTGACTTGAGATGGTAGGAGGGTCTCCTGTTTGAGTAGGGGGCTGGTCTAGAAGACCTCCAAGGTCCCTTCCAGCTCTAGTCTATTCTAATTCAGCCTCCAGTGAGGGGAGGCACCTGCAACATCTGAAGGCAAAGTGGGGGGGGGAATCTGGGCTGGGAAAACAAGATGGCAAGAGGAACCAGCTGGGAATCTCCCCTCCCCTTCACTCCCCCCCCAAGCAAACCCTCCTTTTAGGGGGTCTGGAAATAATGGTTGCACATAAGAAAGTGGGGGATGTGCCATGGGGACAAGTGGGTGCAGGGGGGAGCGAAGAGTCGAAGGCTTTCATTCCATTGCTTAGCAGGCGAGAAAGATGCTGGGAAGCCCCTCTCCTCATTTCCCAAGACCACCTGGTCAGACTCGCCACCACAGTTGCAGGGCAGTTGTACGCTAAGCTAACAGGCCAAAAATCCTGGTTTGTGGTCATTGCATTTTGCTCCCTATGGCATCCCTTATATAAATAGAATAACAGAGTTGGAAGGGACCATGGAGGTCTTCTAATCCAACCCCCTGCTTAGACAGGAAACCTTACACCACTTCAGACAAAATGGTTATCCAACATCTTCTTTAAAACGTCCAGTGTTGGCAACTTCTGGAGGCAAGTTGTTCTACTGATTTATTGTTCTGACAGGAAATTTCTCCTTAGTTCTAGGTTGCTTCTCTCTTTGATTAGTTTCCACCCATTGCGTCTGCCCTCAGGTGCCTTGGAGAATAGCTTGACTCCCTCTTCTTTGTGGCAACCCCTGAGATATTGGAACACTGCTATTATGTCTCCCCTAGTCCTTCTTTTCATTAAACTAGACATACCCAGTTCCTGCAACCCTTCTTCATATGTTTTAGCCTCCAGTCCCTTAATCATCTTTGCTGCTCTTCTCTGCATTCTTTCTAGAGTCTCCACATCTGTCTGGTAAACTCACTAGATTCGTTTTTCTGGCCATGTACAAGTATACATCAAAACTAGACTGTGTTGTTTCTCCATGTCATATAATATATGTGGGAAAATGCATAATTTTATTTAATTTATATTTTTTGTCGTGTTTTTCTTGTGTATATTGGAGGTGGTGACTCTTTGAGAGCCCTATGCATTGAAATTTCATTTTAATGCATGCCGATTAGTGTACATTCAAAGTAACAATAAAGTTTTCTAAGTCAATATGTCTTGCACTAAGGTGGGGCCTCTTCTGGAAGAATGCTGGAAGGAGCAGCTGGTAATCATCAGCATGTAGAAGAATTGTCTATTGTGATTTCCTCAGGAGGATGCCTTCCTCTCATCCCATCCCGTGGGCCAGGCAGCCTTAAGACCTCCCCTTGTTTGGCTACCGCCCTGGCAACAAGGACTCCCCCAAGAAAGGGAAAAATGAGTAGAGGCATTGTAGAAATCTGGATTAATTAGAATCAGCTTCACACTTGGCCAGCATTTCATTCATGCGAGGGGTTTGAGGGGACTGCCATCCTAATATCAGTGCTGGGCTAGTCCAGGTATCGGCAAACACCGGCTCTGGAGCTGCATGTGGCTCTTTCATCCCTCTGCTGCAGCTCCCTGACTCTCAAAATATGCATCACAAACACCAATGTATGACACCCACCAGCATATGATATATATGGGCCTTCTCCGGGTGCCGTCGGCTACACAATGTCGTCTGGCAGCTCCTCGGGGGAGGGCCTTCTCTGTGGCTGCCCCGGCCCTATGGAACAATCTACCCCCTGAGATCCGGACCCTCCCCACTCTCTCGGCCTTCCGAAAGTCTATTAAGACCTGGCTGTTCCGGCAGGCCTGGGGCTGCTGATCTTTGATTGAGTTCCAGCCCCACTAAGATTGAGTGCATGTTGTGTTCTTTTAATTTGCTTTGTCTTTATATTTTAAACTCTTTTAATATTTTTACATTGTTTTTATGTAAGCCGCCCGGAGTCCTTCGGGATTGGGTGGCATACAAATCTATTAAACCTTAACCTTAAACCTTGAGCTTTTCGACCCCCAGTAGGCCAACTATGGATAAATCCAAGAAAAGTTTCAGAAGTAAACAGAATGTTTAATTCAACTATATATGTTAGTTTTGAAGCCGCTCAGGAAATAGTCAGGCATTGAAAGGGTTTTGTGGCTCCCGGTGTTTTCTTTTCTGTGGGAAAGGGGTCCAAATGGCTCTTTAAGTGTTTAAGGTTGCCAATCCCTGGGCTAGTCCATGCAGCCCTGGATTAACCATGGGGCAAACTGAACACCTGTTTACATCTCCAAAGAGAGAAAGGGGGCACCATAGAGGTTTTATCCCTAGTGATCCTGTACTTAAGGCTTTCACTGCCTTGCTCCACCTTAGCATTGTATTATTTTAAAAAAGCATTTCTTTTGGGATGCTGTTTGACTGAAATTGAAATGTTTGGTATGAAAGTGTCGTCAGATATCACCTTTGTTTCTGTCTCATTTGGGGTTTGTAAATCATGGGCTAAGCATAGCATGAAGATGGGCAGTTCTCACCACTTCAGGGTACACTTTATTTCCCTTTAATATCGTATTTTCCGGACTATAAGACACACTGGAGTATAAGACGCACCATGATTTTGAAGTGGTAAAATTTTTAATTTAAATTTTTAAAAAGGTTTTGGCACTGCAGGCCTCCCAAACCCTCTGCACACATTGTCATTTCCAAAAGGGGGGGCATGCAGAACTTTGGGAGGCTTGTAGAGTGCTCCTGGGAGCTGGGGGGGGGGCAAAAACAAGCAAAAAACTGACTGTTTTTCACAAAAACGGGCCTTTTTTCCAAAAAAGGGGGGGGCATGCAGAGCGTTTTTTGCTCATTTTTGCCCAGCCCAGCTCTCAGGAGCACTTTGCAAGCCTCCCAAACCTTCTGCATGTCCATTTTTGCAAAGGGGGCAGGGTTTCAGGAGGCCAAAAATTCAGTGTATAAGACACACCCAGATTTTCATCCTCTTTTTTTGGGGAAAAAGATGAGTCTTATACTCCGAGAAATACAGTAATAGTAGTTGTAATACTACCACAGGAGCATGGCAGTGGCGGTGATGTGGCAATGTCACTGCAAAGAAGAAGACCAAATGTTAAGCCAATTGTTTGAAGGAGTTGGAATGGAAATGTTACCTCCAAACTCCAGCAAAAATATTTGGAGTATTTATGGATAAAATACTCACTTGCACAAAAATGGAGGGTGTATCAAGTATTAAAGACAGATATGAGCAGTTATTACAGGTAGTCTTCAAGTTATAACCATTCATTTAGTGACTGTTCAAAGTTACAACAGAACAGAAAATAGCGTCATATTTTCTTTGTTTTTCACATATATGACAGTTGCAGTATCTCAGGGTCGTGTGATCACCTTTGGTGACCTGCTAATAAGCAAAGTCAAAAGGGGAAGCCAGATTCACTTAACACTCACGTTATGTTCAGACCGAGGCTTCCCAAGAGCATGAAGCAAACTCCTTGTACTGACAAAAAACTCCTTTTATTAATTTACTGTGAATTCTGCTCGTTCACATCCAGCAAAGTCTTTCAAAAGAGGATTTACAGTCACAGACCGTATCTGGCTTGGAGAGCTGACAGGCCCATATCTGCAAAACGTGGCAAGGAGTCTCGGAGAGTCACGAACCAATTAAGCGAACTAATTGTCTCCTAAAACTCCACTCCCCTTTTGCTCCTCTTTTATTTCCTCTCGGAGGGGCCATTCATCGTCTACCTGTGGCCTTCCTCCCAAGTCGACCCCTGTTCTTTAGCTGTTCCCTTCGTCTGACAACTCTGCACATGTGCACAATGGGAACAGGCTCCAGCTGTTCTTCTGCCTCACTGATGTCTGACTCTGAAGGCAGCTCATAACTGGCATATAGCCCTGGCCCCCTCTCTGCCTCCGGCACAGAGCCCTTATCAGAGTCTTCCCCAGACTCCAGGACTGACCCATGTCCCTCCCCAACCTCCTCACTGTCCGAATCTGCTGCCAGCTGCACTGGCTGCTGGCAGGTCACAACACGTTACTAACTTAACAACTGCAACAATTCACTTAACAACTGTGCCAATAAAGGTCGTAAAATGGGGCAAATCCACTTAGCTGTCTTGCTCAATTTTGGGCCCAATTGTTGTTGTAAGACAAAGATTAACTGTAAAAGCAATTTCCATAATTGTCGAATCAGTGCCATTCAGTCAATGAACTTTTGAACATACAAAGGGGACTTAATGCTCCATGCCAGCTAGGGATGGATGCCTCACCCTTTAGAAATGTTTTGCAGCTACTTGATGCAGCTATTTTTGCAGCTATTTGATGACCATAGTTCGTGACCCGACAAAAGCGCGAACGTCATAAGCGCGCCGACAACACCGCGGTGCTAAAACCGCGATGTCAAAAGCGTGCTGACAACAGCGCACCGACAGAAGCGCGATTTAATTTAAGGTAAGGTTTAGGGTTAGGTTTAGGGTTAGGTTTAGGGTTAGGGTTAGGTTTAGGGTTAGGTTTAGGATTCCGTTACAGCGCGCTTCTGTCGGCGCGCTTTAGGGCTAATTAGTCGCTCATTCATCACGCGGTTTTGTCACCGCGCTTTAGTCACCGCGGTTTAGTCAGGCGCGCTTTTGTTGTGCGCGCATTTGTGGTGGAACCCCATAGTTAAGCAAATGACGGCTAAATGTGATAGGCAGATCCTCTCATTGTGGCACATTCAGGACACTTTCTGCGGGAAGCTTTGGGGGACAACTTCATGACATACTCAGCAGAAATCAAGTAGAAAAACCTGTCCTAGATTGGGCCCCTCCAAATGACAGGAAGTGTTTTATGTATTCCATTATTATTTCTTTAAAGAAAAACTCCCTGCACATTAAAAAAAAAAACAGCATGTTTAAAAAGCTGTTGGGCCAGCTTTTTCTTCCTGGCACGCCATTTCACTGGAGGCAAGGTGGAGAACATTAGAAAAGGTCTACATTCTCGACAGCAACATGGAGAAAATGGCAAAGGAAGGCTTGTTTCCTTGGATACACAAACTTCAACTTGAGTTGACTCTGTTTTACTTTGTTTGCTTCCAGGTTGGGAATTGTGATATTACTCAACCCTGTCCTTCACAGCCCAGGCTTTCTTTCTGTCCATCAAGGGAAGGACTATAAACTGTTCTGACCCCCCCCCTCCTCTGCTCGTTCAAAGACGACAGGCAGACAGACTTAAAAGGAAATAACTTTATCAGTCCTGGCTTCCGCTGGCTGCGAGCCCAAAATAAACATAAATAAAGTCTCGGGCAAGAAGATAACAGAATGCAAAAACAAAGATCTCTTTCGGCCAAACCAGGTGTACAAAAAGAAAGCAAATCACTTCTCCAAGTGTCTCTTTGAATCAGGGTTACAGAAAGCAAATCACTTATCCAAGTGCCTCTCACAAACAAACCACGACCGATGAACAATGAACCATGAACGAACGACGAACGTTGACTTCTGCAACCAGGACGTGGCACCATCAGTCCTTTTATCTGCAGAAGACCACACTAACGAGCCCCAGCTGCATTGTTATTCCTGCATCCCAACTCAACTCGCAGCAAACTTCTGCTGAGTCACAACAATAAACCATGGCTACTTTCTTAAGATGAAATGGGATAACTAGCCGCAACTGATCTTGGCCAGCTTACTACGGCCAACTCACCACAATCAATTCACTGGGGGATAATTCTCCGTAGCACTATTCAACAATGTTATTTGTTTAACATCATTTAAAAATGATTTTAATTTTGTCATTCATGTTTCGTTTTGTCCCTTTTTTTATATCCTTTATTTAATGATTCTGTTTCACAATATCTTTGATATTACTTTTGTCCTGTGGCAAGCTGGCCCCATGGCGAGTTGGCCATGGCGAATTGTCCCATGGTGAGTTGGCTGTGGATAGCTAGCTGAGATGAACTGGCTGTGGCAAGTTGTCCTAGATTAGTGGTGGCTAATCTTTTTGTTGTCACGTGCCGAAAGCGCATGCACATGTGCCCACTGTTGCGCATGCACACCCATAATGCAATATGTGCACGACAACACCCCCCCTGTGCACCCCATGCCCCTGTGCATGCACCACCCCTTCCCCTCCTTGTGCATGTGGCGCACGACACCCCCACTGCCCGCCATGCACCCCGTTTTGGGCCTAGTAGGCCTCCCTGCAGCCTTCAGATGCTTGGCAACTGTTCACACTTAACAACTGTTGCTGTGTATGGGATCACCTTTTGCAACCTTCTGACAATCAAAGTCAATGGGGAGGCTTGAGTCACTTAACAACCAGGTTACCAATTTATCAACTTCAGAGATTAACTTAACAATTGAAGCAAGAAAAGTCGTAAAATGGGGCAAAAGTCACTGAACAAATGTCTCACTTAACAACATACATTTTGAGGTCAATTGTGGTCGTAAGCCGAGGATTACCTATATAGAGTTTGTCTGTTGGCTGTTTATGATCTCTTTCAATTTACTTTTATTTTTATTGCCTAAATTAATGTAAGCCACCCAAACTCATATCTTGAGTCAAATAGTCTCCAAGTTGTTTAGATAAAAAGTAGGTTAACATGTTATACAAGTTACAAAACAAGTGTTAAATTCCACATCAATAGTACAAACTGCCCTTCTTATATTTGTTTAGGCACATCAATGAGTTTGTGTCAACTTAGTAACAAATTATATTTAAAATAATTGGAGTGGGGGAGAATCTTTTAGTGGTTTAAGAGCTGCTCTCCAAGAAACAACAAAGAAAGCTAAAATGCTGGGTGTATCAGTTACCACCCATGGCTTGGACTTAATGGGAGGGAAAATAAATGAAATTTCTCATTTTTATTTTAGAACAAAATTATACACACACAATTAACATTTTTTTAAAAAAATTAAAAAACAGAAGACAACCCCAAACAAATTAAAAATATAAATTAAGAGAAGGGAAAAAATCTATTTTTTTTTCATCAAGCGTCACTAAAGGTAAAGGTTCCCATTGCACATATGTGCTAGTCGTTCCCGACTCTAGGGGGAGGTGCTCATCTACATTTCAAAGCCAAAGAGCCAGCGCTGTCTGAAGACGTCTCCGTGATCATGTGGCCGGCATGACTAAATGCTGAAGGCACATGGAACACTGTTACCCTCCCACCAAAGGTGTTCCCTATTTTTCTACATGCATCTTTACGTGCTTTTGAACTGCTAGGTTGGCAGAAGTTGGGACAAGCAACAGGAGCTCACTCCATTACATGGCGCTAGGGATTCGAACTGCTGACCTTTCTGATTGACAAGCTCAGTGTCTTAGCACTAAGTCACCGCGTCCCTTCAAGTGCTACTAGTTTACTAATAAATACAGTACTATTATTCTAAAATATCACAAAATCTTCACCACAGTAACCCATATAGCTGAGTCCTTCGATTGTAGAAAATATTGCCTTTTCCAAAAGAGATAAATTGCACACTTCTGACAGTTTTTTCCTTAATACCTGGAGTATATTCCATTTCCAATGTCTAATTATGGTTTCTTTAGCCACTCTCCTGTGCTCAACTCAACCTTATTTCCTGATAAACAGTCAGAGATGATGAAGGTCTGGACTTACGCGATTGCTGCTTCCAGAGAGGATTGGAATAGGAATGATTGGAATGATGGAAGAACTTGATTTGCTTGTTACATTTTTTTTTCCCTTTGGAAAATAAAGGGTAGAAACAGCCCTGCTGCAGAGCAGCAGAACTCGTGTGAGTGGGAAAGCAGGTTTTTACAAGATCCTGTCACTTTTAATCAATTTATCTTTCTGGAGAAGTGCAGAGGCAAGAGACGGCTTTTCATTTTTAGATCTTCCTTCGGATCAAAGTCTCCTAAGAGCCCTCATATAAACTTGATGGATCATCATCAATACAACATCCCACACCCCTCCACCCCCTCCTTGGAGAACGCACAGAAGCCAGGATCCTGACATTTCCAGAACATGTGACGTGCTGATTGGGATTGCTTCTTTATTTTTTTATTTATTGCGTATTTGAGTAGGATGCCAGGAAAAAGCATATAACACGATGCAATGTTCAGCTGCAAGAACAGTTCCAGGAAAAGGGCAAGGAAGATCAGGAATTAGTCAACACCAGGTGAAGATGAACGGCCTGGTTTTGGTTGGTCTACTCATTGCCAAGCAGTTGAACAGTGTACTACAAGGAGGTGAAATTGAAGATTAGTTAACATCTGGCAAAACCTGCATGATAATGAGAGGGCAGTACCAGGCAACTACAATTACCAATTACCTGCTTACCAACAATTTTTTAAATTGCTAATTAGTAAGGGTAGCTGATGCAGCATCTGGTTGAAAACAAGTTCATTCCATTTGAGCAGAAAGGAAACCCCCCCCCCCAAACATCAGAGGGACAAAAGATCAGTTCTTAATTGACAAGTCAATTCTGGAAAACTGTAAGAGAAGGAAGGCCAACCTGAATGTTGTTTGGATAGATTATAAGGAGGCATTTGACCTCCTGCCCCATGACTGGATAATCAAGTGCTTAGCAATAATAGGAGTCACTAGAAACATTCAAAGTTGGTGCAGGACTCTATCCTCATGGCCTTCTGTGAAGCTTTGAAGACCCAGCTGTTCCCCTAAGCGCTGGGATAAAATTAGATAATTGCCCATTAGAAGGTTGGGTTGGCGCTTTGTTGTTTTAATGTTTCAATCTGTTTGATTTGATAGTTTTAATATGGTTTTATATGTTGTTTCAAAGTTCAAAAGCATAAATATTTATCCTGCTTGAAGAGTCCAACTTTCACTTCCCTGGAGTGTTACAGTGAATATATGGCTTGCATGATTCTGATTTTTATAGCTATAGACACATTATGGTTTGAATATCATTGCTCAAACTTTCTGACTAATGCACCCAAAACATGCAAACACTCTTGGGATCTTTGATTTTCCAAAAGTAAAACTTTATTGGATACACAATTTTGGTACTGGAGAATCAAAACCAGCTCTGTTTTTCCAGCGCAAATGCTTGCCTAGTTAAGCAATAGTTTCCCGTCTTCCCATCACGGGTGACCACATTGTCCAATTATGATATGTCCTTTTGTTATGGGAACAGTCCACCTCCTTCTCGAGCACCTGCAGTGGTGATCTTGATGGTTTTCTAGGCTCTTAAACTTGTTGCACAAATTGTCAGCACTCCATTCCACCTTCACTCCCTCCAGTTAATTGGCAAGTTGAATAGCGCTAAGGTTTGAAAGAAGCAAAGCGGTTCAATCTTGACAATCTTTTTTAAGGCCTTCGTGTCTATTCTACCAAGTTTTCTACTATTCTAAAGCACCTCTTTTTATCTTTGAAGAATACTTTCATTTTGTCTGATCCATGGTGAAAGAGAACAGTATCTGCTGACTCTTATAGCCCGGGTAAACAATTTGTTGTATTCCTGGTTTTTTTCCCCTTACAATTCCAGCTGGCTGGGACTTTGGAGTAGATGGGAACCCACCAAAACACATGAATGATACTTCTGCTGTATGGAATTCTTGTAAAAGATTGGTAGGTCTACCAGACAGAGGCTGCAAAAATCCAGATGACCACTCCATGGCATCAAATAAAGCTTTCTATACTTTACTGCCATCTATTACCATGTTTAAAGGTGGCTCAGTGGCTAAGACGCTGGGCTTGCCAATCAGAAAGGTCAGCAGTTCAGCGGTTTGAATCCCTAGTACCGCATAACGGAGTGAGCTTCTGTACTTGTCCCAGCTTCTGCCAACCTAGCAGTTCGAAAGCATGTAAAATGCAAGTAGAAAAATAGGGACCACATTTGGTGGGAAGGAACAGCATTCCATGCGCCTTTGTTATTTAGTCATGACGGCCACATGACCATGGAGACGTCTTTGGACAGCGCTTTGAAACGGAGATGAGCACCGTCCCCTAGAGTCAGGAACGACTAGCACATATGTGCGAGGGGAACCTTTATCTGTTATTACTATGTTGACTGCCATGGAATTCAGGGTGGGGGGGAAAATGCTGTGCTTTATTCTTAATCTCATGGAAGACTCTCAGATGAGCTTCTGGCAAGCAATTTAAGAACTGTTGCTCTCACACAGCAATGAGGATTCTTGGACTCTGTAAAGCTGGCTGGATTTTTAATTCTCAGCTTTGTCCCAGTATGTGGTCCTGGCTGATGAAATCTATAGTCCAGCCACTTTTCAGAAAAGCCATCTCTTTAAAAACAATAATATTAACATAGGCATATTTCAGATCTTAGTGCGATTTCCTATTCCCTGACACCAGAAGAAATAAGCTGGATCACCATTAGGATTCACTTAGTCTAAATAAACATGAATTACGGAAGATTGGTTTATTATCTGGTGGAAACACAGTCAACTCTCCAATGTTGCTATATTCAAGATCTGAAAGGCTTTGACTAAGAAGATATATGGTTCTTCATTGGCTTCAAAACAGCTGATCATTATTAATCGGCTTCCAATTCAGAATGGCATACTAAATTTATCCCCCTATGGCTTCATTTCAGGCAGTAAATTTTGGATTAATTTATATTTAACTTTCTGGAATGAAAAATAACAGCTTAACGGAGTTCATGCTATGAAACAAAAATGTAGGAAATTAGAAATTCCTTCACACAACACACCGGTAGGATTGATTTTCATTTCTTAGGTTCACAAGAACTTTTGATCCCCAGATTAATTGTGAATGGCAGTCCCAATTCAGTCAATCCCCAGGAATACTAGGAATAGTAAATAATGTTACTGACTACTAGTACTGAACATATGGGGGCTACTCAGAGTTGGGTTCTGGCTTCTGTTACTGCCAGTTCACTCAGGGACGCGCTTCATGCACGTGTGTGTTTTGTGCGCGCATGCACAGCAGTAAAAAAACAAGATGGCGGTACCTATAGCTTCGGGGGCCGAGTTACTACCTACTCGGCCGAACCGAGCCAAACCAGTAGGAACCCACCTCTGGGGCCACTACTTCCACATTCCTGTCTAAGCCTTTCCTTTGGCCTAACTGTTAAGTTGAAAGGAACAGATGAGGCGTGAGACCGGTTTGCCTGAACTGGTAGCGGAAATCGCAGGTGTCCCCTGCCCACCCATCCCGGCTCTATGGCATCCCATTTAGGCCCTTTTTAAGCAAAAAAGTGCATGCGCGGAAGTCTTAGTGCATGTGTGCTCACATTTGCAAACCGATAGGGAAGGTAAGTAAGTACCACCACTGATCAGGGGTGTCAACTCAAGGCCCAGGGGCCCAGATCCGGCCCATGGGGTACTTAAATCTGGCCTGTGGGGACGCCCTGGAAACAGTAAAGGGACTGACCAGCGGGGCTTCTGCCAGCAAAAACAGGCTCTCGAGCTCTGTTTTCGGTTGCCACAGCCTCCTGCAACCCTCTGCCAGTGAAAACGGAGCGTGGGAGGGCCACATTCACTGTCAGAGGATTGCAGGAGGCTGTGGCAGCCGACAAATGGAGCTGGGAATCTGTTTTCACTGCAAAGCACTCGGGCCACCACAGGCGCTGACAGGAATTATGTCCAGCTGGCCACACCCACCCTGGCCCACCCACCCCAGCCCTCTGAGGTCCAACACAACTGATGCGGCCCTCAATGAAATCGAGTTCGACACCCATGATCTAGGTTATGATTGTCCCAAAGGTGCTTTTTCAAAAGGCAACTGAACTTTGCTTGAAGATGTTTCTCTTCTCAGAACTGAAGATGCTTCTTGGACGAGAAGTGAAACATCTTAAAGAAAAACAAAGTCCAGTTGCCTTTTGAAAAAGCACCTCTGGGGGGTCTCCTCCGTCTCCTTTTCTGCTAATAAATTAAGAGAGCCTCTTGCCCTGCCCATTATAAAGCCAGGGAATATGCTGTTTCCTATCTACCCATTCCCTAATATGGACATTCTTTGTCCCATATTCCAAGGTGTTTCCACATACCTTTGCAGCCCAGCAATTATATAGTAGCTGTTTTAGCTGGCATGAGCATGTCCTTTGCCTTCTGGCCCTGGGTACCTGTGCGGCAGGAGGGTCTGGTTTCTTAAAAGCAGCCTCTGTCGTCCATCTGCCAAGTCTCCAGGCTGATCCTAGTCTCAGAACCTGGATCAACATGAACAGCAGCTAACCCAGGGATGTCAGGGGTCAACTGCAGAGTGAAAAAGTTGGTTTTCTTTTTGTCCTCCTTATGACACAACACTTCCTGACCCCGTCAGCCCTTGTTTGATCTGCTTTTGATCTAGATCAGTGATGGCTAACCTTTCTGTGTGCCAAAAGCACCTGTGCGCCTGCCCACAACTCATAATGCAATGTGTGTGTGACACCTCCTGCATGTTCCATCCCTGCGCATGTGTGTGCAACCTAGTGGTGGGAGTCAAATATTTACCAACCAGTTCTCTGTCCTAATGACCAGGTGGGTAGGTGGGGCTTAGTGGCCATGTGACCATGTGGGCGTGGCCAACTCAACATTACTCAGGTCCATGGGAACTTTGCCTTAGCTATTACAATGTAATAAGGGTAACTGGAGAGGCAGTTTCTGTAAGCAGGGCAATAAAGAGTAACTAGAAACAACACCAGAATGTTTCTTTCCTGCCTTCCTTACAGGATTAGCCCTGTAAGTGGAGAAAAACAAAAAGAGATTTCTTCAACAACTGGTTCTCGGAACCTCTTAGAAAGTTAAGAACCGGTTCTCCCGAATAGGTGCGAACTGGCTGAATCCACCACTGGTGCAACCCCCAAAACACTCCCCCCACCCCCATGCATATGCGTGCAAACCCTCCCGCACCCTGTTTTGGGCGTAACAGGCCTCCCTGAAGCCTCCTGGGACCACAAATGGCCATGGAGGGAGGAGCAGTGTACCCCTTGTGCTCCCCCCACGCATGTGTGCACATCTCCTGCATCCACGGCAGATACCTGAAAATCAGCTGGCCAGCAGGAGGCACGCACTCATGCATGGTGGAGCTGAGCTGGGGTGACAGCTCTCATGCCCGCAGACAGGGCTCCAGTGGCCACCTGTTATATTCGTGCCATAGGTTGGCATCACAGATCTAGGTTTAGTGCACTTTCAGAAAAATCTTCAACCCCTGCTTTAAAACATGCAAAAACAATTGAGAAACACGAGTCAGCAGTGCATGGTGAACTAGAAGTTGGCTGTTCCTTTGCGTCAGAGGTGGGTTCCTACCAGTTCGCACCAGTTCGGTAGAACCGATTCGTCAAATCTACCGAACCGGTTAGAAGAGGTTCCACCAGTGGACCCGGAAAGCAGGCCACACCTACAGAAGAGGTTCCAAAAATTTTTGAAACCCACCACTGACACACACACATACACACATACACAAACACACTGAGAGAGTCTCACACAGAGAGAGAAAGAGAAAGGAAGAAAGGAAGAAAGAAAAAGAAAGAAAGAAAGAAAGAAAAAGTGAGAGAGAGATGAAAGAAAAAAAGGAAAAGGGGACAGAGAGACAAAAGGAAGGAGAGAGAGAGAGAGAGAGAGAACACATGGCCGGCAAGCCACTCCCACCAGGTCACATGGCCATCAAGCCACTCCCACAAAGGAGGCCACACCCACAGAGTAGGTTCAAAAAATTTTGAAACCCACCACTGCTTGCGTCAAGCAACCATGTCACCCCTGACAGATGTTAGGATATTTTCGGCATATGCTCAACAACCCTTGTCTAAAGCAGGGGTCAGCAAACTGCAGTTCTGGAGCCGCATGTTGTACACAGTTGCCTAGAACAGGGGTCAGCAAACTGCGGCTCTGGAGCCGCATGTGGCTCTTTCCTCCCTCTGCTGCAGCTCCGTCACCGGTGGCACCACAATTTGAGAGGAACTTCCAGTGGGGGGGGCGGTAAGAGAAGCACAGTGCGCCAGGAGAAGACTCTGTGGCAAGGGGAGGGTTTTCCAGTTGTCTCCACAATTGATAGGGCTTTTGGTTATGACAGTAGAGGAAAAAGTACACCGCGCTAGGAGGAGACTCTATGGTGGGGGAACTGAACTGCCGGTCAGCTCCAGAATTGAACAGGGGGCTTCCAGTTAGGACCTTTGTGGCTCCCGGTGTTTTCTTTCTGTGGGAAACGGGTCCAAATGGCTCTTTTGGTGTGTTAAGTTTGCCGCCCCTGGTCCTAAAGGAGCAATAGATCCTTGTTCAGAAGCAGGCTGAAGGCAAATTGATGGTGATCTTTCAGAAGAAACATAAACCCATTTCCCAACAACCTGTAAAAGACCAAGATAGGAGCTGGAAGACCATGTGAAATAAGATTTCTCCTGTTTCAAGCCTCCTCACACCTGTCAGCTGTTTTCAGGGTGGTGAACAGGTGCTGGTAGCTCAATTTCATGCTTACTATCCCTCCTAGCAATGCAATAAGTTGCCAGGGCTGGGATGGGCAGGAGAAGTCAGGAGAGATCATGGATATCTACCTGCCAGGAGCCCAGTCCTATGACTTTGATGTAAAGATTGAGCCAGTATCTCTACTCCTCAAGAAAAGTATGATCCAAAGTCTAAAACGAGGTGGGGAAATGAATTCTAAAGCTTAAATTCCAAAGAATTTAAATTCTAAAATAGATAGGTAGATATGGGGATATGTTGTTTGATTATTTTTTTCTTTAATAGGATCTCCTGGGTATTATTATTTTCTGTTCACAACAGTGTGAATTAATAGCTACCAGTTCTTTAGCTGGTGTTCCTCCTCCCCTCCTCTCCTTCTCCTCCTCCTTTTTCTCCTTCTTCTTCTTCCTCCTCCTCCTCCTTCATCCTATTTTCCGCACAACCCTGTAAGACCAAAAGAGAGTGACTGGCCCAAAGTCACCCAGCCGGCTTTCATGCCTCCGACTTCTTTTTCTGCACTAAAGCAACTTATCTGGCTTTGCCACATCCTTAAAACTTCTGCTGTAGGCAAGTTTATAACACATTGAGTTCAGTGTTGGAGTGTCAAAGGTAATTGCCCATACTGGGTAAGAGCGAAGCAATTTCTACCCCCCTAGCCATAGCCTGGGACTGCATAGTCAAGCAGAAGAATTGTTGGGCTCTTGGTACCTACCTAAAACCAAAAAACAATTCCTTTTCCAAGATAACCCCTAGATCAATGGTGAAATTCATTTTTTACTACCGGTTCTGTGGGCGTGGCTTGGTGGTGGGGTTCTGTGACTGAGTGAGCGTGGCAACTTGATGTCACTCATGGCCATGCCCGCTCAGTCACATGCCCACCACCACCACCAAGCCACACCCACAGAACCCGGTAGGAAAAAATGTGTGCATGAGTCCATTCACAGCAGAGCTGCTGCTGTCTTTATGGTCCCCACTGGCCCCCTCCCTCCCCGGGATTGAAGTATCTTAAAGGGACAGGCTGCAGCTGCTCTGCTGTGAATGGAGGGAGAAATGTTTGGATTGTCTCTGCCGCATTTAACATTGAATTCTGTGGCAGAGACAATGCAACATTTCTCCCTCTGTTCACAGAGAAGCTGTTGCTCCCTTTATGGTCCCCCCGGCCCCCTCCCTCCCTGGGTCTACCTTAAAGGGACAGGCTGCAGCAGCTCTTCTGTGAATGGAGGGAGAAACGTTCAGATTGGGTGGGTGGGTAGGTCAAGCGGCTGGAAGAGACAAGAGGCGACCAGGCAGGCATGGGTGGGGCCACCAGGTGGTGGGTTACGGCTGGTACCCCGGTACAGTACCATTCCGGTATGGTGCTCTGAAGGGCTCACCTGCCCACCGTCCTTACCTGTATTTGACCCAACTGGGGCATTTGCTCACGCGCATGGAGCATACGCCACCTGCGCGATGCTCCGCTGAGCACCTGGAGCATTGTGGGTAGTGGGTGTACATACGCACGCAGCATGCATGCATGTGGTGGACACCCAGCTCCGTTGCAGCATACCGGTTGCGAAGGGATCCGGAACTCACCACTAGCCACCAGGGATTTTTTCCACCGGTTCGGAGAACTGATGCCAATCATCCCTGCCAGTTTGGCTGAACCGAACCAAACTGGGAGGATTTCACCCCTGTGTTAGATATCTCTCTTTGGCAAGATTTTTTAAGAATGGTGCAGGTATAAGAATTCCAGCAACTAAACTGAATTTCCTATCTGCATCAACATTTACCCAACATATATTACAGGTTTTTCTCAACTTAAAACCATTCATTTAGCAACTGTTTAAAGTAACAACAGCAATTGGGGCGGGGGGGGGGGAGACTTATGACTGGTCCTCGTACTTAAAATGACATGGCATCCCCACAGTCACATGATCAAAATTTGGGGACTTGGAAACGTGCAGATATTTATGATAGCTGGGGGTCCTGGAGTCATGTGATTACCATTTGTAACCTTCCCAGCTGGCCTCCACCAACCAAACTCAATGGGCAAAGCTGGATTCATTTAATGACAGTGTGATTCACTTAGCAACTGCAGTGATTTGCTTAACCACCACGGCCCAAAAAAAATGTTGTAAAATTGGATGCAAGTCACTTAACAACTGTCTTGCTTAGTAACCTCTGGCCTTAATTGTAATTGTCAATCAAGGACTGCCTGTTCCGCAAAATCTTTCTTGCTTTGTGTCTTTAATGTCTCTTTATAAACCAGGAGTCATTAAAAAAAACCATCCCTGTAGCCTTCAGCTGCTTGAGAATTGACACAAAATCCCTTTTGTTTTACCAAGCAGTTTGCTACGCCACTCATCAACTGCCTTGGTACCAGGTTTTGACATATGACTAGACCCACTAGCTCTATTTTTCAGAGTATAAGATGCACCAAGGTTTTGAAGAGGCAATTTTTAAAAAAAAGTTTTTGCACTCTGCAAACCTCCCAAAAATGACCCGTTTTTCGGAAAAACAGCTCTGTTTCCCCCCCCTCCCCACCCCCAAAGGCCAGGCATAGCCTTTGGGAGGCTTGTAGAATGCTCCTGAGGGGGAGGGACCAAAAATGAGCAAAAAACAGCCTATTTTTTTGTGGGAGCCGAGGTGGCGCAGTGGTTAAATGCAGCACTGCAGGCTACTTCAGCTGACTGCAGTTCTGCAGTTCGGCTATTCAAATCTCACCGGCTCAGGGTTGACTCAGCCTTCCATCCTTCCGAGGTGGGTAAAATGAGGACCCGGATTGTTGTTGGGGGCAATATGCTGACTCTGTAAACCGCTTAGAGAGGGCTGAAAGCCCTTTGAAGCAGTATATAAGTCTAACTGCTATTGCTATTGCTATTGTAAAAACGGGCCCATTTTTAGTCCCAAAAAAGGGCATGGATAGGCTTTAGGAATATTATAGAGTCCTCCTGGTGGCTGGGGGGGGGGGGGGCAAAATTAAGCAAAAAAAAAGGCCATTTTTGCTCATTTTGTCCTCCCCAGCCCCCAGGAGCTCTATGAAAGCCTTCTAAAAGCTATGCACAGCCATTTTGATGAAGGGGCAGGGTTTCAGGAGGCAAAAATGCTGTATTCAGTGTATAAGATGCACCCAGATGTTCAGCCTCTTTTTTTGAGGGAAAAAGGTGTGTCTTATACACACCTGAAAAATATGGTATGTGCTAGTCGCTCCGACTCTAGGGGGCGGTGCTCATCTCCGTTTCAAAGCCGAAGAGCCAGCACTCTCCGAAGACGTCTCCGGGGTCATGTGGCCGGCATGACTAAATGCCAAAGGGACACAGGACTCTGTTACCTTCCCACCAAAGTGGTCCCTATTTTTCTACTTGCCTTTTTACATGCTTTCAAACTGCTAGGTTGACAGAAGCTGGGACAAGTAATGGGAGCTCACTCTGTTACGCAGTGCTAGGGATTTGAACCTCCGAACTGCCGAGCTTTCTGATCGACAAGCTCAGCCTCTTAGCCATTGAGCTACCGAGCCACCACGTCCCAACAGCAAGGTTACAGTAACAGCAATGTTCCCAACCTTAGTCTATAGCAAGGGGAGTCAACCTTTTAATACCTACCGCCCACTTTTGTATCTCTGTTAGTAGTAACATTTTCTAACTGCCCATCGGTTCCACAGTAATGGTGATTTATAAAGTAGGGAAGTAACATTACTCTATAAAATTTATAAAGCAGAGTTACAGCAAACCCCTACCGCCCACCATGAAAGCTGGAACGCCCACTAGTGGGCAGTAGGGACCAGGTTGACTACCACTGGTCTATAGGAAACAGGCAAAGGGATACTGTAGTTCTAATAGAAGAGAATATAAGTGGCTCATCTTGAACTATGAAGTCCTTGATGATCTCTGACTGAGATTGTTTGCTTGCAAACCTTTCATTACCCATCTAAGCAAGCAGACAACTAAGCTCAGAGATCACCAAGGGCTCCAAAGGGAATAATTGTCTGCTTTGCATAATCCTTAAAAGTAGAGAGCCCCTCATTGACCTGCAGATAGCATTAAAATCTATTTTCATTATTCCTCCCCTGGGAAAAGGAGAACCAGTCCGCTGTTTTTATTAAGAAAGAGGCACTAAAGCCCACTGATCCAATCCATAGAAATCAATAGTACACGCTTCCAAATAAAACCCCTTAACTGGAGGTATAAAGTAAAAGATTTGTCCTCATCAAATTTGGCGGCTAAGTGTCACATATCTCAATCACAGATTTCCAAAGTATAGGTCTGTGGCAGGGGTGAGCTTCAGAAATTTCAGCAACGGGTTCTCTGCCCTGTTGCTGGGTGGGAGTAGCCAGGATGGGCGTGGCCTAATCAGCCTCCCGCACTATGGCGGGGTGGGGTGGGGTGCGTTTTCACCTTCCCCAGGCTTTGGAGGCTTTCCTCGAGCCTCTGGGAGGGCGAAAACTGCTTCCCCCGGCTCTGGAGGCCCTCCGGAAATGGGCCTTCTGGAAGTTCTGGAAGGCTGGAAACAGGCGTGTTTCCGGCCTTCTGGAACTTCTAGAAGGCCCATTTCCCCCCTCCCCAAGCCTCCACGCGGGCCCTGCACTTACCTTGCATCCAAAGGCCGCAGGGAGGCTCCTGGGAGGGGAGGGATGGGGTGGGAGAGGCCAGCCAGGGATAGGATTTGGATGTTCTCCAAACCGGCCACAATGTTAGCTGTGGGTTCTCGCGAACCCGTAGCAGTCCACTCCTGGCTGTGGTTATTTAATCAACTGTCAAAAAAGCAGTTCCAATATTCTCAGATGCGTTATATTTGACAAGTTTTCACTTGTCAAATATATATATAAAAATGAGCATTATTGTAAATGTCTAAGTTCCTTCTCAGGATACGAGGAAACAAATTTTGATAACGACCTGCGTGGGGAACCCTCCACCAGGAGAAGTCTATCTGACATTCAAAGCAACAGGAACATATGGAAATGAAGGTGTCGCATGCCGTTTGATCCCAGTTTAATTTAGTTCAATACTGACCGTGTCCCGCTGCTGCAACCGCATTCAAGACTGCATGCATTCTTTATAAGAAATACCATGCAAAGCACATACTGAGCTTTTAAGTCTATTCCTTCTCCAGTTAATGGACAAGATCTCTAATATATAGGCAGGCAGAGATCGTACGCACATTGCATGAATAATGCATTCAATTTATGGGCTCTGACCGGGGATTTTAGTAAGCATCCAGGTGCTTATTCACAGATATCAAAGTTTTTGAGAAGTCAACATTCTTAGCTGTTTGCAATCAATAAACAATGCCCTCCCCATGCTACGATTAGAGTCACAGAAGGACTGAAGAGCATTAGCACAATCGAATGTCAGTTATGACGTTATGCTTGTTCACCTACACTAAACCGCATTCTTTGTTGATTAATTGGCTGGGTTCTTGCACCACATGAAGCCATAAAGTGAGAAACAGCTTTTATACTTAATGTTGGTGGACAGGGTTTGGCAGGGGTATTGTGCTTCCTCCCCACCCTCTTTTGTAGGGGACATATTTTTCGGACTATAAGTCGCACCACGATTTCAAAGAGGTAAGTAAAATAAAAAGTGTTTGCCTTCCCTCAGCCCTCAGCAACCCTCTATAGGCTTCAGCAGGGCTAGGTAGGGCAAGGCAAAAACGCCCGATTTTGCCTTGCCCCAGCCCTGCTAAAGCCTGCAGAGGGCTGCTGGGACTGAGGGAAGGCAAAAAAAAGCCTCCGTTTTTGTGAAAAACAGCATGTTTTTTGCCCAAATAGGGCATCTTTGCCCCAGCCCTGCTGAAGACTGCAGAGGGCTGCTGGGGGCTGAGGGAAGGTAAAAAACCCTTTTTTTTGTGAAAAACAGACTGTTTTCTGCCCGTTTTTTGAAACGGGGGCATTTTTTGCCTTGCCCCAGCCCTGCTAAAGCCCGCAGAGGACTGCTGGGGCTGAGGAAAGGCAAAAAAACCTGTTTTTGTGAAAAACAGCTCATTTTTTGCCCAAATGGGGCATTTTTGCCCAGTCCTGCTGAAGCCTGCAGAGGACTACTAGGGGCTGAGGGAAGGCAAAAAAACCTCTCAGATTTTGCGAGAAACAGTCAATTTTCATCTGTTTTTCGCAAAAGCGGGGCATTTTTGCCCCAGTCTTGCTGAAGCCTGCAGAGAGCTGCTGGGGGCTGAGGAAAGGCAAAAAAAAAAGGGTAAACCTAAATGTTTGCGAAAAACAACTCATTCTTCACAAAAATGAAATGCGGAGGCGGGGCTTCGGGAGGCCAAAAATGGCTTTATTCGGTGTATAAGATGCACCAACATTTCCACGCTTTTTAGAGGAGGGAAGCTGCATTTTATACTCCGAAAAATATGGTGATTTCAAAGTGTGGGCAGTGCAGTGGCCTAGAGGTGGAGCTCTCGCCTCACAATCAGGAGGCTGGGAGTTCGATCCTAGGTAGAGGCAGATATTTCTCTCTCTGGACATATATAGAAAATATATCTGCTGAATAGAATTCTGCATTGGTGACAGGAAGGGCATCCGACCAGTAAACACTCAGCTCCATTCAGTTACCCAGACTCCACCCCACAAGAGATTATGAGGAATGAAAAGAGGATGGTGATGATATTACTTCAAAGGGCATTACATTTATTTGGGGGTTTCCCCTTTCAGAATAGAACACTTTTGGGCCAGAAAGTACCATAAATGATTTATGCTGATTTTGACCAATTGTAAGAGAGAATAGCAGCTTTATGAGTCATGAAAATGGGGGCTTCAAGGACCCCACACATTCACCTATCCCACTAAATCATAACCAAATTTCTAGGCTCACATGTTGTATTAAGTCATGATATGATTTGGTTTTGATTTAGCAGGATGTGTGAATACTATTATGTTTTATTAAACACTCTGGAGTGATGTATTAATCAAAGGCATTGAAGTATTAATCAAAGGCATTGAATATTACAATTAGTTTTACCTTTGGGATAGTGTGTCTTATAAAAAGGCTTCTAATACGGGCCTTCTTTTTCTCTTGGTTTCGTAGATGTCATCATACATCCATTTCCTCTAATCGTCCAACACCATCCAAATTGGTTGGGTCGCTGTCCCCCAAACTTTTTGATAATATATTATTAACCAATTCCAACACTTCAACCCCAGGGTTACAGAAGACTGCTTTGCCCTTCCTGAGAAATCTGTATGAATGTAGAACTCTGCCCCATCTTTTAAAATACAAGCATAAAGTGTAAATACATATTGAAAAACAATTCTTGGTGTGAAGTGGAGATGTGCTTTGAAAATGTGAAGATTAAAAAAGGAAAGCTGTTACTTCTGCTTGAAGGGAAGGCAAGGTCTAGTATAGAAAGCATTAAAAATTCAAAGGGCTGACAAATCACATCAATCAGTGAAGTCTGGTGGGTGCAAAAAAAAAAGCACATTTGACCCCCAAAATATAACAATAGCAATAGCAGTTAGACTTATATACCGCTTCATAGTGCTTTCCAGCCCTCTCTAAGCGGTTTACAGAGTCAGCCTATTGCCTCTAACAATCTAGGTCCTCATTTTACCCACCTCGGAAGGATGGAAGGCGGAGTCAACTTTGAACATGGTGAAATTCAAACTGCCGAACTGCTGGCAATCAGCAGTCAGCAGAAATAGCCTGTACTATGACACTGTGCCACCATGGCTCATATAAACTATTTGCTGTGGCCCACCAGCGGAGCTGGTAGCAGATTCGGACAGTGAGGAGGTTGGGGAGGAACGTGGACCAGTCCTGGAGTCCGAGGAAGGCTCTGATGAGGGCTCTGTGTTGGAGGAAGAGAGGTGGGGGAGCCGTATGCCAGTTATCAGCTGCCCTCAGAATCAGTGAGGCAGACAAACAGCTGGAGCATGTTCCCAGTGAGTTGGCAGACAAAGGGAACAGCTAAAGAACAGGGGTCAACTTGGGAGTAAGGCCACAGGTGGACGATGAATGTCCCCTCCCAGTAATAAAGAGATAAATAAAAGAGGAGTGAAAGGGGAGTGGAGTTTGCAGGAGACAATTAGTTCACTTAATTGGCTCGTGACTCTCCAAGACTCCTTGCCAAGTTTTGCAGATATCGGCCTGGCAGCTCTCCAAGCCAGATAAGGTCTGTGACTGTAAATTCTCCCTTGAAATACTTTAAATTAATACAAGGGGTTTTGGTTGGGCCAGGAGTTTGCTTCATGCTCTTGGGTAACCTAAGTCAGAACACTATTACGTATTTTTAAATCCTAAATTTCCAAATTCTTGGAGAGTTTGGTGTCTGTCACATTACAGCAGGGGTGTCAAACTCAAGGCCCGGGAGCTGGATGTGGCCCATGGGGTACTTAGATCTGGCCCGCAGGGCTGGTCTAGAAACAGCAAAGGACCACCCTGCAGTGCCTCTGCCAGAGAAAATGGAGCTCGGGAGGACCACATACAGCCCTCACAGCAGTGGTGGGTTGCAGGCGGTATGCCCTCGTATGTGTGTACCGGATCCAGCCCGGAGCACTGGATACCATTACGGTACAGTGCTCTGGAGGGCCCACCCGCCCGCCCGAGCTCCTTACCGGTGTTTAAAGACTTCTGCGCTGCTGCACAGGCACATGGTGTGTACAGCGCCTGTGTGACCCTCCACGTAGTAGCTGGAGCATCGCGGAGAGGCTAAGATGCATGTGCATGTCCATGAGGACACCGCCATCCCCGTTCCAACTGTATCGGTTGGAATGGGATTTGAAACCCACCAATGACTCATGGGCTCCATTTTCAGTTGTGATGGCCTCCTTCCGCCCTCTACCTGTGAAAATGGAGCTCACGCCCCCCCCCCCGCCTGAGATCCATTTTTGCGGGTAGAGGGTGGAAGGAGGCCTCGTTTTCACTGGCAGAGCATTCAGGACACAAGACACCCTCAACACGAGTTGTGTCAAACTGGCCACGCCCACCCTGGCCCCCGAGGTCAAACACACACCTGATGCAGCCCTCAATGAAATTGAGTTTGACACCCTTGCATTGCAGTATGTAGACAGCCAAATTCCATTACACCTGAATAAAAATAAATTCCCGTTGGCAAATCTGACATCTCACCGCATTAAAATCAATTAGCCTCTATTTGTATTATCTTTATAATTCTTCATTAGCCTAACACGTATCCTCCAGGTAGATTTTTTATCAACATCTTTCTTTGTTAACAATGCTTCCTTTGTGCAAGTATCAGGTAATCCAAGTATTTTTGCAATGAACCAGTTTAGATGAGGCAATGCAGTATATTGCAACAACTTGAAAAGATCTGAGAAAAGAATAAAAGTCTTTATTCAACTACAAAGCTTGGTAACAATAATTGCTGAACTGCTAATGACAGGAGTCGCCATTTTGAACAACCTTTAAGTTGTAATTAACAAGGTGAGGGCAGATGTATAATTCCTAAGAAACACCCTCTGATTAACATCCATCTCTAATTTTGATATCTGGGTTATGTGAAGAGTAATAAGCAAGATTTTAAACATCATAGTTCAACCACACTATCTATCTTAGGGCAATAGGCTAAATCACATCAAGACATGAAGTCTGCAAAAATGCCATCACACATTATGTGCTGCAGAATTTAAGTTTGTGCGAAAGATTTTTTTTTCCAATCACATTGCCCCAACCATGCACCCGATTCTAAAAATGACCACTTCAGAAGCTTAAAGCCAACCGACTCGAAAATATTGAAACAAATGGCAAATGGCAGTCATACTAATACGTGCAACGGTCACTGCTGGCTTCATTTATAGGGTACACTTTCTAGAGTTTGGAGCCCTTTGAAAAGACAATAAGGATGGGGCTCTTCTAATCTGCCACCGGAGGACCTTTTTGAGAATTCTAGACAAGGAATGGATGGAAACTGGTCGAGGAGAGATTCAACCTAGAAATAAGGAGAAATTTTCTGACTGTGAGAACAATCAACCAATAGAACAGTTTTGCCTTCAGAAGTTGTGGGAGCTTCATCACTGGAGTCTTTCAGGAAGAGACTGGATTGCCATTTGTCAGAAATGATGTAAGGTCTCCTGCTTGGCTGGGGGTGGTGATGATTGGACTAGATGACCTACAAAGTCCTTTCCAACTCTGTAAATCTGTTAAGCTGATATGCTTGTTCTAGGCTTCCAAATAGGATGGAATTTAGAAGGCGGCTTCTCTTGCTGATCAGACTAGCTAGCCAGAAGGGAGTAAGAAATGACCAATTCTTACAAATACTCAAGCTTTAAATAATGATTGCATCAAATCCATTTAGATTGTAGGCTGAGATGAAGGATGAGGGAGCCTAACCCAGCACTGTATGTCCAAAGGGAACATTCATAACTGAACCCAAGCTGAACATGAGCCAGGTGTACAATACAGCTTCTAAAAGACAGAGGTTTTTAGCTAAATTAGCGGAAGCATTGTGCCCAAAAAACCTCCCAGAGAATCTAAAATTTCATTATCGTCCCCTGTTGACAGGCTGTGGAGGATGGATGTACAGTGGTTTCTAATTGTTAAAGATTGCTAAAAGCAAGACCTTCACTGCAGGAAATGGCCAGGATAGTAGATTGGATGAAGGCATAAATCTAAATTATGTAACAAACACTAGAAAGAGCTGGATGTGTTTCATCTGGAAGATAAAAGAAGATAATAATAATAATAATCTTAAACTAGCTGAAGGGGTTTTACCCAGATCATTAAAATAGGATATGTCTCTTATTAGCCCAAGAACTGGAACCAAGCAAAACCCGTTTGGAGAAACTTCTTAAGGATCCAAGTTGATGAACCATGAAACAAACATTTTTTCCCCCTCTTTTTACTGGAATTAAATCAAATATGTTTCTCTGGGTGTGTACTGTCTTGGAATTCTCGAATTTCAGTAAGGAACAGCCCAGAAAAGGAGCTTTGCATCCAGTGTTAAAAATTAATCCATTTAGTTGGAGGCTGTAAGATGAAGAATCCAAGACACCAACTATATTTTTTTTTCATCTATTTTATAATTCAGGAAGAAGATTCAGGTTAAGATTTATGATTCAGGTAGTCCTTGACTCACAACCATTTGTTTATAGATCCTTGAAGTTACAACAGCACTGTAAAAATGACTTATGACCGGTCATCACACTTATGTCGCAGCTTTTCTAGGCTCACAGGCTCAAAAGTCGGGCGCTTGGCAACTGGCGTGTATTTATGGCAGCTGAAGCACCCTGGGGTTATGTGATCTCCAAGTCTGACCTAGGCTTCCCCAGCAGCATGAAGCCAAGTCCTCGTCCTGATAAACCCCTTTTATTTAATTTACAGTGAATTCCTCTCCAGCAAAGTCCTGGCCCACAGTCTTTCAAGATAGTTCACAATTATTGAACTTTATCAGGCTTGGAGAGTGGCCAGGCCGATATCTTTCAGACACCGCAATGCTGGTAAGAATGCAGGAATGAACTAATTGTCTCCTGCAAACACCCTCCCTTTCGCTCCTCTTTCATTCCCTATGGGAGGAGTCATTCACCATCCACCATCCACCTGTGGCCTTACTACCAAGTCGACCCTTATTCCTTAGCTGTTCCCTTCGTCTGGAAACGCTGCACATGTGCCCACTGGGAACAGGCTCCAGCTGTTCATCTACTTCACTTATGTCTGACTCTGAAGACAGCTGATAACTGGCATACGGCTCTGACCCCCTTTCTGCCTCCGACAGAGCCCTCATCAGAGCCTTCCCCAGACTCCAGGACTGGCCCATGTTCCTCCCCAACCTCCTCACTGTCTGAATCTGCTGCCAGCTCCACTGGCCACTGGTGAGCCACACTTCCCAGCATGTTCCCAACAAGCAAAGTGAATTGGAGAAGCCGAATTTCCTTCATAATTCACTTTAAGTGGCTCACTTAACAACTGCAGTTGATTTGTTTAACAATAATGGCAAAAAAGTCACAAAATTGGACAATTAACCACCACCCTACTAAGCAACAGACATTTTGTTCCTAACTGTGGGGTTAAGTCTAGAGCTACCTGTAACCAGGAAATTTATTTTCCTTCTACTTTCATAGAGAAAATCTCCAGGACCTCGTCACTGTTTGCTATGCTATTTCACTTAACCGGGGACAAATTATGAGCCACTTACAACATCGTATAAATATCAAAGTGCTATAAATCCTAAGTATTTTCTTTCCCTGTTATTTGGAAAGGAGCCTTTTCATACCAAGTGTTGCCAACGTTTTAGTTTTGAAAAGCTTTCTTTCATTTCAACCGGGGTTTGGCGCTTTTTTTCTTCCTTACTGGATTGCCAATAAATATAAAATGTCTTATTTAATTTTAAATTGAACAGAGAACACATATACCCAGTGTCAACTGCAGAGGAAGCGAAACAGGCAGTACGAGAATCGTCATGTCACAATTGAAACGCTGCTCCTTTATATGCAAATATAATCCTGGGCCACATACAAACAGATAAAACTTTTGACTGCCATGTTGCTTGTTTTGATGTCGCCCTGTGGTTTCTGCTGAAGGAAGACACCCATTCAATAACAGCAGCAATCAGGAAACATTGGAGATTGTCCAAATGGGCCTCACACGAGCCTGCCACTAAATTTGGGGAAAATATTCAAACTCCTTGTTTAGACAAACATTGGCCCTTCTCAATCATGGAAGGTGGAGTAAGAGGAAAGGGGTTAACTTCACATTATTTTGGTTAGAAAGGAGACATTTTCTTCCATTCCCATGGAAGAAACCCCTTTCTTTCCATTTTAACTCTTGCCTTCCAGAAGCTGCAGAGAATCTTCTTGGTTCCCTATTGGGCCAAGAACCCAACAAGATAGCAAGGCTTAGAATGAGCAGAACACCACATTAGTTTTGCTCAAACAAGGATCTCAAACACTTTGTAGGCTGCAAATGTTGGGTTGCCCCCATTACAGGACCTCTAAGGATTCAGGCTAAGAGTGGAGGTCTAATCTTGAGTGGCAACCATTCTCTTTCTCTCTCTCAATTTCTACGGACAAGCCTTGTGTTAATACATTGGAGCTACTCTCCCCAACAGTAGCTCCTTCTACCTGGGTCGCTGGACTGATCCATTTCTGCCATCCTCTTCATGTAAGCTAGTCTTGAGAGTCTGGTTTTTTTTTATTTCTGCCCCAGATTTAGTCTGTTGTTCTTCTTCAATACTTGCCCTTTCCTTGCTGCCCCAATGCCCCCTGAACAAAGGAAACATATAACGATTATTCAGTTTATGGAGCACAGCTCTCATTTGAAGGCATCCCTTCTAGTTAAAGGATTGTCTTGTCCAAATTCAGTGTGATCTTAATAGTCGTTTTCACTATGATCAACTGCATAAACTTGCTTTTTGCATCCTAATCTTCAAAGCTAGAAGAAACCTGGTCGAGGAAGGCTGGTTTAAATGTTAAATAATTGTTTTAATTCACATTTAAATTACAAAACATGTTTAACGTAAACATGCATCTTTCCTTGCTGATGGGTAAGTATCCAGATTTTATTAGTTCAGATTTGTGCTACAATGTAGATCAGCAAAAAAGCAAGTGGTTTGGGCGCAAGGAATTCCAAATTCCTCTATGATTTATCTGAATTATTACTAAAGACAACTGAAGAACCAGGAAAAATGCTTCACTTTGAACAATTGGAAAGCAACATGCTTTGAAGATCCATCACACTTCAGTTTTACACAAGATTTGCTTTTCTCCTTATTACAAAAGCCATCACAAGGAAACTACCCTAACCAAAAACAACACACTTTCAACTCACTACTTGTGGAAAATAGGACATTACTGCATCTACCATATTTTTCAGAGTATAAGACGCACCTTCTCCCCACAAAAGGTGAAAATCTGGGTGCATCTGATATACTGAATACAGCATTTTTGGCCTCACAAAACCCCACCCACTTCACAAAAATAGATGTGCAGAAGGTTTGGGAGGCTGGGGAGAGCAAGATCTGGAATTCAAGCCAGAGAAAAAGCAAAAAAACAAAATACGGGAAATATTTCACATTTATAAAAAAAGGCAGTGGAAGAATAGGTTTTTTTCTTTAATAGGTAACAGTGAGACACCTATTAGGAAAAAAAAGAACAGCATTTCAGTTCATAAAGATAAAGGTTCCCCTTGCACATATGTGCTAGTTGTTCCCAACTCTAGAGTTGGGGGCTGGGGAGGGCAAAAGTGTGTGAAAAGTGGACTGTTTCTTGCTCGTTTTTGTCCCCCAGCCCCCAGGAGCACTCTACAAGCCTCCTAAAGGCTACGCATGCCGCTTTTGGGGCAAAAAAACCAGGCCCATTTTGTGTCCCCCCGCCAACCCCCAGGAGCACTTTGCAGGCCTCTCAAACTCTCTGCATGCCCTGTTTTTCACAAAAAAAATGAGGCATGGAGAGGGTTTGGGAGGCCTGCAGAGTGCAAAAACCTTTTTTTTTTTAAATTACCTCTTCAAAATCTTGGTACGTCTTAAACTCCGGTGCATCTATACTCTGAAAAATACGGTACATTCAGTTTAGTTCTAATCTCCTGGGAAATATGATGTATGGTATTATTCAATGACATACATTATGGTGGGTCTTTTATTTTTTTTGTTCGGCTGGTTTTATATTTTTATCCAAGTCTTAATCTATTCACGGAATGAGTTAGGGTGTGTGTGAAATCCTGAATATTCACCATTAAAATATATCGGGTTGGGCTTAACGCAAGAGACCAGTTCTCTATCTCAGTAACTATCATGGAACCTCTAAGATTAGATCATTATTAGTGAGACTCACAAGGTCATTCACACAGCCCACTCACCTGCGAAATACATGTCTGGGCAGGCATTTCAACTTCAGCTTTCAAGAGTCTAGCAACTAGCCCAATTAACAACATCTCAGCTTATCGCAAATGGTCTACTGGCTTGTTTCCAATGTTTAAAAATATTTTGACATGATTTAAGTATTACTAATTAACTAAAGCTTTTAGTTAAAAACACCCCCTGTAAAATAACTTCAAGTCTTCAACAAGAGGACTATATGAATTCTAATAATTAATGCTATATGACTATATGCAGGTGAGAAATATTCTTTGCACTTACTATATGGTGATCACAGACATAACCTTTGCTTTAGCACTACAATTAAAACTACACAAACCAACCATTAGAGCAAAAGGTAGTGCATTTCCTGAAAGCTTATTGAATTCATTTATACTCCAAAATCATTTATACTCCCACCAAAGCTTTCAGTTTGTGTAATTGGAGACAGTGGACAATTTAGACACTCAGAATTACACGCTCACTGTCCTTTGCTCACCAAAAATGCTTTTCTATGTGAGCATGGAATTCCTCTTGGCCTCAGGAAAGCAAAAGTATTCTATGAATCTGAACTAACCATTCTCAAATCCTTCCTATTGGAATTGTTGCAAATGAGGGTTTCTTATTCTAGGTGACTTTAGCAAAAAAAAAATTTTTAATCCAGTCCAACACCAATTAACCTAAATGACATTCACTATAATTGATGATGGGAATTGTAATCCCCCAATTTTTATGCAATCCATAGTTGTGACATCACTGACAATTGCAATCCATGGGGTTTACTCTATAAATCTCCTAAAGGCTATGCATGCAATTTTTTTTGACAAAACCTGGGCTGCTTTGGGGAGGTTTGCAAAGTGCAAAAACTTTTTTTAAAATTTGTCTCTTCAAAATTACAGTAAGTTACTCTTGTCCTTCTTGGACAAACTTTCCCAAAAGCGACGCTGAAGAAGTTCCCAGTCACTTTTGCACTTCGTTTCATCAGCTAGAAAACAGTTTGCAAAGCTGAGGTAATTATCAAATGAGCATATTATTCATTGTTTATATGATTATGGATATGCAAAAAATCTCAAAACTGTGAGATATATATGTAATTATGTCTCAAAACTGTAGGACAGAGGTGTCAAATTCAAGGTGCTAAGGTGCTTAGATGTGGCCCATGGGACTACCCTGGAAATAGCAAAGGACCAGCCCGTGGTACCTCTGCCCAGTGTTCCCTCTAAGGAGCGCAGCTGCATGGCCGCGCACATGGCAAGAAAACCCCGCGCAGCAGTTTCTAACTACCGCACAGTGATTTCTGTCAAAGCAAATGTGGGGAAGTCCTTTGCAGGCGGTTAGAACTGGCCACCCGCAAAGGACCTCCCCAGACTTGTTTTGATGAGCACGAATCGACTGACGGTAGTTTGCGCTGGCCGCAGCCGCTCAAACTAGCATCAGTTGCCCCATGTTCAGCAAAGCAAAGCAAGCCCGGGGAGGTCCTTTGTGGGTGGCCAATCCTAGCCCGGCGGTGTGCCTGAAATGAATCCCCAAAGCCCAGCCGCCCACCAGAATATCTGCTGCCGCCTCCTCCTCCTCCAACAGCACATTTGCTGCCCAGCGCTGCAGCTGAGGTGAAGCCGCCAAAGCTCCCGCTGGCGCCCCTGCCCATGGCAGCGGCGGCGGTGCCTCCTCCACACAGAGCACCTGAGCTGGTCCCCGCGTTATCTCTCCCCCTTCCTCCTCTGCCGTGCTTTTGAGGAGCCATGAGGCCATGGGAGCTAGTAGGAAGGCGGCGGAGGTAGAGGCGGCAACAGGGGTACCAGAGCCCAGCTGAGGTGCTCCGAGCGGAGGGGGAGGCACCGCTGCCGCTGCCATGCTTTGGCGGCTTCACCTCAGCTGCAGCGCTGGGCAGCAAATGTGGTGGTGCTGTTGGAGGAGGAGGAGGCGGCAGCAGTTATTCTAGAAGCGGCGGGGGCTCGTCGGCATCTTCAACTGCAGCCCTGCCCCCTGTGAAAAAAACTGAAGATAGAGCAGATCCACGCAGATGACGTCAACATGACTGAAGGAGGAACTCTGGGAGTTCAAGTCCACAAGTCTTAAAGCTGTCAGGTTTGAAGACCCCTGGGATTTTTTTTTCTAAAGGGTTAGGGGTGCAATTATCTTGCAACAATAGCTTTGCGTGCTTCAAATGTCAGACTTTCTGAGCCAACATTTTGGTTGCTAAGCAGGAGCGTTGTTAAGTGATACTGATATTATATAACACTTTTAATTAAGCAGGTACCTTGAATAAACATAACTTTGAGTTTCAAATAATACTGATTTTGTTGTTGTCTTAGGTGACATCTGTGAAAAAAATTCAGGTGCTCAGGCATGAAAATGTGCCGCTCAAACACTATACTTTCCTGCTCACACTGAAAAAAAATTAGAGGGAACATTGCCTCTGCCAGCAAAAAGGGAGCTTGAGAGAGGCGCATGCGTCCCTCCTGAGCTCCCTTTTCATTGGCAGAGGACTGCAGAAGGATCCCCTCCAGTCCCCGCTCCCCAGGCCACCACAGGTGCCCCCAACATTAGTAACAGCAAGCTGGTCATGTCCACCCCTGCCATGCCCCCCTCTGCACCTTCAAAAGACAAACACAATCCTGATGCCACCCTCAATGAAGTCGAGATTGTAGAACAAATGAAAACATTTCACAATATTGGATTCTAATCCCTCTTTTTTAGATGCTAGGAATTCATCTCTAGTAGAGTCTACAACTGTCAGCTTCTTGTACCATAATATTTGCGGAAGGAAGAGACGCCACCTACTGGTTCAATTAAAGAATCACTCCAGAAAACTTAGGTGACTTCTTATTGCTAAGAACAGTGATAGAAAATTTCAGATTAAAAAAAAGATTTCTATTTATCAAGCTGGACAGTTAGAAGAAATTGATCGAATCAGAGACAAGTTTCATCCTTGCAAGATGAAAAGCTGAAGCATCCATCCTTCGTTTGCAAGAAATCCCCCGACTCTGAAGGATTACAGTTGTTTCTGACACTACGTTAGGACAGATTACTGTATAATCAGAATTAAGAACACAAAATACAAAATTATATGCTTGCTCTGTTTCAGGCACTTTCAAGATCATAGGTTTATTTACCATAGGTAAAAAGCTAGTATACAGATTGGGAATTCCCTTTACTTTCAACTACAGTTATATGCGTCATTTAGTATTCTCTGTTTTCAGTGTTAAAGAAAAACCTCTAGATACCAGCCCCACTATTAATGTGTTCTGTTATTTGAACCAAAAAGGGAGGGGAAAGCCAGTTTTTAATTAGTTGAAATCATATTTACATTGTGAAGCAAGGACAAGCAACAGTAAAGAGGTAATAAACTTTAAAAGCCAGTTTATATATTTTACAATAATGTGCTAATCAGCATAATTGTATATAAAAATTAAACATAGTAGAGTGTCCTACTACAGAACTCTTAATTGGTTTAACTGTAGTATTCACCTGCTAACAATTTACATGCAATACTTGCTAAGATTGACAGCTGATTTTTTTTTGAAGTGTTAAGTAGATTAATGACATGAGACATAGTACGGTATTAGGTTGTGAATAAACTAAAACTTGAAAACTGCACAAAGAATTTTACTGGTCACAAGCCTCTTCTGAAAATAAGATTTTTGAAAAAAATCATAATAACGTAGTTTTATCATACTACAAATACTATCAAGGCAATGCATAGGCAGATTGTGCCTGGATGGCACAAAGCCCAGGCAGGTTCAGAAAAGAATCACACATGTTCACTCACTCAATTATAGGAGGCCCAGCTTCCCAAAATGGGGGGGGGGGGGGGGGAGGAAGGCAGCAGCTGAAAAAAGCAAATAAATGGAATGCCAGGTGTACCATCCACTGACATTTGGAATTTTACTAAAATCTTTTAATGTGCTTGTGTGTTAATATACAATTCTTACTATGTACAGGCTACATTGGAATGTATCCCATCATAAAAGCTTTTTGTGAAACAACTGGACCTTTCTGTACTAATCTGAGATTTCAAGTGTGTTATTTTTGCAAGGGGGACAGACGGACCCAAAGCATAAAGTTAATATAGTTTTTCATGGGACAGCAATATGCAAACTTTACTGAGTCCATCTTGGGATATTCCAGGTTTTAGAATGACATCCAAACTTCAATAAAAAAATAACATATATTTCACCAAGTATTGCTTTGATGCTTATCTCAGATTCATTCAGCTAAGCTGGTTCTGCATGAGTTTCCCACACAAGTGGTTCATGGTTTAACGGTGCCTGCAAAAACCACTTTCTCCAGATTTCAATGTAGCTCAACTTTGGGATGTCAAAATCCTTCTATGATTTTAGTCCATAATGCTCTGCTGCGGAGGCACGTTACAGGGCTAAATCCGCTGGAAACTAGGTTCTTGCTTCTCTCCTGGGAAGTGGTTTCTCTTTGTACAACAGCATTCCGGAGGAAGAAAAGGAAGTTACACAATAGAAATCTAAAGTAACTTAAATTGGATATAAAACAGAATGACAATATGACAAGCCCACCAGTTTAAGAACAGGAAGTAGCTTTCTTGCACCAGCAGAATCCTGTAGTAGACACACACGGGGGAGGGGGGAGCAGCCGGGCTGTGTGTATGCATGGGGACCCAGAACATATTACCTACCATTCTTATGAACAGGAGCCGATTTTCATCACAATAGGGGAGGTACAGATGACAGAAAGTATGAATCATCGAGGGAAGATTAACCGATTTATATGAAATGGGGGGGGGAGTGTTTAAGCAGTCTGATTGTACTTATTTCGTGAAGGCTGCTACAACAGCCCACAGAACCTCATTTGTGTTGGCCTTCGTACATTCGACTTCAGGGTCTAAATCCAGGAGCTGCCGCACCCTCTTTGTGGCAAGGTCATACTGCTCATCCAGAAGGGGGGCAAAAGCGTTCTCCAGGACGTCCGACGCGTGGGCTAAGTAAATGAGAGCCAGCAAGCGCTTGTCCATGCGGTGGGGGTCGTTCACCCATCGGTCAAGCACAGCTTCTTGAACTTTCTTGATGAGGCGCTGCTTAATGTTGTTGTTGGTGAGGGGGTGCGTGGTCATGTCAAAGAGGAGAAAGTTCTGTTTCTCCGTAGTCAAAACCCCCTTTTCAACTAGGTTTTTGGCTAACCGTTCGCGGACGTTTCTTAACTGGTAATGTAATTTTAATGGATTCCATGTCTCACCTGGAAAGGAAAAAACAAAAACAGAAAAAAAGGCTCATAAAACATTTAGCAGATATTTTGGTAACATCATCACCCCAAAAATATAACAATGGGTTTCCACCCCCCTCTGATAAGATTTAATGATTTGTTTCATAATGATGTACTCACCACCTCTGGATTACACAACCCCTTCCCCTTCACTAAACCGGGCAGAGGTGGGGCTAGCACATGACGCATCCGGCCCACAGGCCACGGGTTTAACACCCCTGCTCTAGAAGCAGAATCTCCCTCTCTGAACCTCTGTCCAAGTGAACCTCAAAAATATTCTAGTGGATGAGGTCACATGCATTTTTTGGGGGGTAGGGAATAAAATATGAAACTTTCTACTAGAAGATAAACCAAATTAATGAGCAAGCCTTGCCCTTACCCTAAAGTACATAGTCCTCAACTTATGACCACAATTAAGTCCAACAAGTACAGATAGTCCTCAACTTATGACCACAATTAAGCCCAATATTTTTGTTGCTAAGTGAAACCTTTGTTACGTGAATTTTGTCCCATTACACAACCCTTCTTGCCACAGTTGTTGAGTGAATCACTGTCGGTGTTAAGTTAGTAACACCGTTGTTAAGTGACTCTGGCTTCCCCATTGACTTTGTCTGTCAGAAGTGTGCAAAAGGAGATCACATGACCCAGGAACACTGCAACCGTCATAAATCTGAGTCAATTGCCAAGCATCTGAATTTTGATCATTTAACTATGGAGATGCTGCAACAAGTGTCAAAAAAGGTCATACATCATTTTTTTTCAGTGCCATTGTAACTCTGAATGGTCACTAAATGAACTGTTATAAGACAAGGGCTACCTGTAAAGGTAACTGACATTTAAAATTCAGTAAGAGAAAAAGAGAAAGCGATGCCCTTCTCTCTTCAAGTATTTTGCAGATAACTGCATTTACTGGATTCTTTTTTAAAAGGTTGGTTCTTGAATAACGTGACCATTAGTTAAAACTATATATTGATACCCTGCCTAGTTCATTACTTTTCTCAGGTATTTCCTGAATCTGCTTAAAAGTCTATTGTAGGCATAGTCTACTGCCTATCTTATTAATAAAATATTTACAGGACCCTCAAAATATCATGAAAATATATAGATTTCACTCTTAAAGTCTTATCAAACAAGTATGAAAGGGGAGGGGACCTTTCTTTTGGGTGACCATTTAATTAATTATTTTTCTTGGAATATTGGTGACACCTTGTGATCAAACCCTCAAACTACAATGAATTCTGAAGAAGTTACCATAACTTTTTCCCTCAAAAAAGAGGGTGAAAATCTGGGTACGTCTTATACACTGAATACAGCATTTTTGGCCTTCTGAAACCCCATCCCCTTTGCAAAAATTGCTGTGCATAGCCCTTAAGAGGCTCCCAGAGTGCTCCTGGGGGCTGGGAAAGGCTAAAACAAGCAAAAAATGGGCCATTTTTGTTCATTTTTGCCCCCCTCCCAGCCCCCAGGAGCACCCTATAAGCCTCCTAAAGGCTATGCATGCCCTTTTTTGACAAAAAAACGGCCTGTTTTTTGCTCGTTTTTGCTCCCCCCCCCAGGCCACAGGAGCACTCTACAGGGCGGGGCATAACCTTTTCCTAGGGGGTCACAGCAACACTTGTAATAACAACACAAATAATTCATACACCATTCGAAAGCCCATCAAAAACTGAGTTTATTGACACGATTTAATAGTCAGTATGACCACCATTAGCCCTTCGAACAGCATTCAAACGAGGTGGATAAGAACACAACAAATCTTCAAACAGTTCCGTTTGATTTTCCAGATTTTTCAACACAGTTTCCAAATTCATTCTCAAAGTTTCAACCGAATATCGATTTTGACCTTGCTCCTGAATCATCAGAGCTTCCACTTCATCCTTAATTATGGCCCCAGTGTTCTCTGCCGGATTGAGATCTGGCGAATTTCCCGGCCAGACGTCATTGCCCCAAAATTCGACATTGTTTTCCTTTAACAATTGCTGAGTCGCATTTGCACGCATGCAAGGAGCTTTGTCATGAAGAAAGACAGCCTCACCAACCACCAAGACATTGTCTGGATCACTGAGAAATGGAATGACATTCTCCAATAAATTTTCTCACGGAAATAACTGCCATCCCAGGATTCCCCTTTATCCTTCAAAACCCAATGCAGTTTCTTGGCTGTGAAAATGACGAAAATCCCGATGCAAGTCGGATTGCGAACGATTTGTCGATATCGTTCATGTTTGGCGATGTCGTCGACGTCTTTAGCCCAAATTCGATCGTTCTGGAAATTCGGTTTTCGAATGGCATAAACGAAGAATTCGTCAGATGGCGCCAAATGAAGAAAATCTTCCTCGGTCCATTCAGACAACCAATCGCACAACCAAAGCCGATCTTGAACGTGTGTTTGAGTTTTCAATGGTTTGCAAATGACGTGGAATGGCTTCAAACCTTCTCGTTCTCGATATCGGCCGATTGTCCTTTGATCAACTCGTTTTCCATGAATTTGAAGGATTTCTTGGGCCACTTTTCGGTTTCCTTTTCGTTGTTTGCGACTGCCAGTTGCAATGATGGCTTTGCTTTCTTGGGACAGTTGCAGAGGACGCCCTTCTCCAAATTTTGTGAAACATTCTTGGGCTGTTTTGTTCCAATTATCAGTAACCCAATCCGGATGACGTTTCAATTTGTTTGCAATCCATTTTCGATTGATAAACGTCGCTCCAGCATCGCGAGCCTCTCGAAAGGCAATGCATTTTATTCTGTCAATGATCCTTTGTTCTTCCGAATCGAATTTTCCAGCCATTCTTAAAGCAAATTTAACATTTAATAGCTCATTCAATTCAGTTTTTTATGTGCTTTAAAATGAGGTGTCGCGGAAGTTGTAAACTGCTGTCGATCTTGCTGTGACCCCCTAGGAAAAGGTTATGCCCCGCCCTGTACAAGCCTCCTAAAGGCTATGCATGCCCTTTTTTTTTGACAAAGAACGGGCCATTTTTGGGAGGTCTGCAGAGTGCAAAAACTATTTTTTTAAATTTGCCTCATCAAAACCTTGGCGCATCTTATACTCCGAAAAATACGACAAGTTACTTCTAAGTTGACAATTATTTTACCATGTGATCATATATCAGAGTTCTTTGCAGACGTATGAATATTTTGCAAATTTCCTTATGAATGAGTTCACAATGCAATCAAAGTAATCTGAAACTCTGTTGTATCTTAGAGTGAGGAGGAGATTTTAATGCATTTTTTCCCCCAAAACTTTGAGATGTGGTACTTGGGATTAGAAGCAGGGCCTCCTCCTCACATGACTGAACATGCTGAATACCAATAATTTAAAACAAATTATTGCTCCCAAACTAAAAGGTCCAAGGAGGCTAGGCTGGAACTCATTCAAGGGTGAATACACAAAGATGTAAATCTTATCACCTTGGAGGAAGTAGTATTGCATTCTATCCAAAGAATGTACTTTACACGTTATGGCTGGGAGTTTATTACTTACAAAGAAATACAAATATAGTTAAAGACATCTTGTTCAGTGCCATTCAAAGTTACAATGGCACTATATGAAAAGACTTACAATAGATCCTTGACATTGTTGCAGTGTCCTATGGTCACATGATCATCATTTGTGATCATCATTGTCAGCGTCTGACAAACAAACTCAATGGGGAAGCTAGCAGGAAGTTACAAGTGGCACTTAATTACATGATGCTGCACAGATTTCGCTTAACACTACAACCAGAAATGCTGTAATTGCTGATGTAAGTTGCACAGTCATCTAATGTCACACTTCACGATTGTAATTGCCAGTTCCCATTACGTTGTTAAGCAAAGACTACCTGTAAGTTACAAATCTATTTTTGGCATACTTGTGGAAATATTTAATATACAACTTGCGAAACTTTGGAAGTGCAGTTTTTAAATAATGTGCTTATGGGGAAAATATAACAATGTATAAAATAGTTTTCTCCATCTAGCTCCCCCTTCCATTTGTGCTGCAAACCATGCTGATTTGGGGATTCTGGAAGTTGTAATTTCAACACAAACAGAAATAAGCAGGTTGGAAAGCCAACAGAGTAGTTGAAACCATCTGTGTTAGAAACCATCACAAAACTATATATGACTCCAACAGTCAAAGCTGGAGCCTTACAATCTAAGGCAACTTCCTGCTTCTTTTCCAAATTGGTTTTTTTTGGCCAACAACCACTCCACAAACAACAGTGATGTGTTATTTTTCTGCTTTCAGTTACTTAACCAACCAAAATTACATCAATATGCATATAAATAGCATTTTAATGTGCTTTTCCTCAAGCATTTAATATACCTGATGAATATTAACAGAGTAATCAATGTTAGCCAATATTTACAGTTTGGAGGACTGAAAAGAAAGGAACCTCAGTCAGAAGCAGTCTTCTAAGGCTTATTCTGCTTTCTGAATCCCTATTCAAAACATATTTCTGGAAACCGTGAAAACATTGTTTATTATACTAGCAAGAAAAGCTCTGCATTTGTCTCATGTTCAACACTGGTTTTTCCTTCCTCTTAGCGCACAGCAAGGATAAAAAGAAATAATAAAGACACATGTCATTAAGACTTAAGTCTACTATTTACAAGGGATTAACTCCCCTGATTTCACTGGAACTATGAATAAACATTATGCTGCTTGTGAAAGATACTTAAGGTGGAGAAAGTTAATAAGCAGACTGAAGAAAAACAAAATTGGAAGCCATGTTGCACTGAACTATGAAGCAGAAGTAGATTAAAACGTTCTATTATAGTATATGACTAAACTACATATTTGGAACTGGGATTAATATTTTTTTTAAAAAATAGCAGCATATTATTACTTGATAGAGGGGGAAAACATATTAGCCCCAAGCATAATAAGGTTTTCATTTTCAAGAGGCAAAGAAAACTATAATTTAAAAATTATAATTCAATAATAGAAATCCTTTCTTTTTATTAGAAATGCACAATACCAGGAATTCTGTGTGAATGCAACAGCCTGAACAGGTATTAAATTAAAAGAGAGGGTTGTCTTTGGAAGTAATTTAGAAGAAAGAGAACTCTGGCCTGTATTGACTGGTGCATCTCTAATTTGGATTTCTAACCTGGTATCTCTCACTTATTAGGAATTAATCGAGCATATACCAATATAACCGGAATATAGCATGTGCCAGGTTAAGTATGTTTGGTTTAAGGTTCATTACACAATTCTACTTATTCAACATTATACAATAATATTATTCCAGCTTACATACAAATTCGACTTAAAGGACAATCTTGGGAACTGAACTTGTTCTTAAACTGGGGACTACTTCTATATAGTTTTATTTCTACTTGTTCTTTTTCCTTAGTAATAAATTTATCTTTTTAAATATTTAAATTTGTTATTATGTTTTCTCTGAATCAGGTTAGACAAAGATAAAACTTTAAAAAAAAATTAATTAAAGGATAAAGATGGAAACAGGAAGTCCTGATTTCCATAATGAGGTTATGGGAACTATTAAAGGTAGGAAAACATAGTTTGTAGATGGGATCTTTCTTCAAATTAACTATTGTTTTTCTTCATCTTGCTTTTTGGAAAATTAGGATAATAATGAATATTGTATGTGAGCTGTAGGAACAATTCTATCAAATTCCATGATGACATTCTTCAATCTGAACTGGATTCCTATAATTCCTTTCTGAATTCTATCTCTGTTCACGAAACTAAAAAATACCAGATTCAAAAATAATATCCCAATAGCTACAGTATTTTTCAGAGTATAAGACGCATCATTTCCCCTCAAAACAGAAAGTGAAAATCTGGGTGTGTCTAATACACTGAATACAGCATTTTTGGCCCGCCCCTTCACCAAAATGGTTGTGCATAGCCTTTAGGAGGCTTCCACAGTGCTCCTGGGGGCTGAGAAGGGCAGAAATGAGTGAAAAACAGGCCATTTGTTGCTCGTTTTTGTCCCCCCCAGCCCCCAGGAGCACTCTATAAGCCTCCTAAAGGTTATGCATGCCCTTCTTTTGACAAAAAATGGGGAGGGAATTGAGGGGGGGGGGCAAAAATGAGCAAAAAAATGGTCCGTTTTTCACAAAAAGGCAGTTTTTTGCTTGTTTTTGCCCCCCCCCCAGCCCCCAGGAGTACTCTACAAGCCTCCTAAAGGCTATGCATGCCCTTTTTTGACGAAAAATGGGCTGTTTTTGGGAGGTCTGCAGAGTGCAAAACCTTTTTAAAAAATCTGCCTCTTCAAAATCTTGGTGGGTCTTATACTCCGGTATGTCTTATACTCTGAAAAATACAGTAATTTCTAAGCATGAAAAAAAATGATACTATATCAAAGTACACAATCAAAATTGTGGAAAACAAGAGAGCATCTGCTGATTCAAATAGTTTGAAAGCTAAAAAGTGATTAACCAAGTCAGATGAGCAAAGCTAATCCAAACTGCCATAATATTAGGAACACAGCATTACATTCCTAATAAAACTCCTTATCCCATCAGAGCAGTACATATTTCTTACTGGATTATCGTATTGTGGGGAATTTTAAATGATTACCCCCCAAATCTCAGAAGATTAACACTACTGATTTAACACATTATAATGGTCCAACGACAGAAGATCACAATTTGAAAAATTGTGCCTTAAACACTAGTATGTAATTAATGGCAGCTCAAAGAAATTTGAAAGCATTCAGAGGTTAATTTTTCACAGAAATTTCTTACCACTAAGCAGTTCTATCCAGTTTTGCACTGTTTCTGGAGGCTGAGTCTCTTTAATGTGCTTCAAAGCTTCGTCAAGTAGAACATCCCCTGTAGGAGCATCTGATTTGCAGATCACCTGATTGGAAATACGATAGATAAAATGAGCACCTCAAATTTTAATTTCTTAACATCAAGTACAGAGAACATGGCTAAACACCATATGGCTTTTTACAATTAAAGGGTTAAACACTGCAGGCTGTGACAAGTGTCTTTCCACTTTTCACAATCAAAACTCAGTACCTTCTGCGAGCTATGAAATTCATGACACAATTCTGTAGATCATATGAAGAATTTAAATGAAGAATAATTATTCCAGATTACTAGAGGGTGGTATTAACAATCACAGAGAAACAGAAATCCATGTCAATGCAGAGACACAGGAAGGAATGGTTAGGATAATTAAACTCAGTATGAGTCTTTCAGATATATCCCTGTGTTGATCAAACAAAAAAGGTGTCAGGAAGCAAAGCAATTAAAGCCACTGCTATCTAGTCAGCGCAGATTTTAAAAAAGCAGAGAACATTACTGATAAATGCAAAAAACAATTGTATGGATCTTAAAAGGAATATGTAAGTAATTGGAAAGAGAATGAAAAGCAACTATGGATAATGGCTCTTGCTTAATCTGTTCAATGCCAAATCCACTCTCCGTTTGATATTAGACAAGTGTCAACTGTTTGAGGTAGTCCATAAAAGAAGCACCAATCATGATTACCAACACTTCCCAAAAAATGGGGGAGGGGGGGCAGTCTTTTCTAAGATGCTGCCTCCCCCCCTTCTGTAGAGTGCAATACCTTTTGCATAATGGTTGTCCTATCTATTCTACAGCTTTTCCTCCTGTCTTCTAAGGTAATTTTCATTCTTATAATTCTCATTCTCATACTATTACACCAAATATAGAGGATGTACAGTTCCAACAGGGTGAATAGGATCAAAGAGATCCCAACAGAGCTCATAAACATTCTTGATGGGGCCAATCTTTCTTCCTAAATAAATATCTTGTATCTCAGGGTTGTCAAACTCGCGGCCAGCTGGTTGGGTGCATCACGTGCTGGCCATGCCGATGCCTGTTTAGCAAAGGGGGGGGGGAGTTGTGATACGTCACATGACGCTGCCAAGATGACATGAGTTTGACACCCCTGTTGTATCTGATCAGTTGTTAATTTCACATTCTATAATCTCACTTAAAAGTCCAGTTAAACTTCTAAAAAGCAGCAAGTGATATAGGCAGAGTATTTCTCAGGATGGCAAATACGGAGAAAGGAAGAACTTATCTTCCCCCTCAGTACAAGAAGGTGTACTCTCACTACAAAGGGGGGAGGGGGCTTTTGGATACAAAAAAATGGATACAAGCAGAGAGATTTAAAAAGCAAACTGCAACATCAGCTGGAACTATTGAGGGATTATAAAACGGAGGGCATGAATGGAATGCATGATATATGAAAAAGTACCCACCAAACAAAACATTTTGCTTCAAACTCAAAACCAAAGCAATAATACCTGAAGATTTTTGAGACCGCATTCCAGCTAAATAAAATTCAAAATATTTTAAGCATTCCAGCTATAGGGAAAAAAACAGAGAATGCAAAACAAGTATTTTGTTCTTTATTCCAGAGCCACCGAGGTAAGTGAGTTCACAATCTTGGGCTGCTATTTAGCAGGCACTTAAACAACTAGCTCCAAATTAAGTGAGGGGAGTATTTTAGAATACATTAAACATACATCAGGATTAGAACAGACACTGAAAATTGATTAGAAAAAACAAAACTACTATATTTGTATATGTTTTTTTTAAAGCTTCAACACAAAAGTTTAACTGCAATCCTCAAGGTGAAACACTTAAAATGATCAAACTTTGTTCTGAGGTTGGAACAAAATAGAATTGCAGCAGCTGAGAGAGACCTGCTTCAAGGATGGTGTATTTAACACACTTCTAGAGAATTACAACTCTAATGAAAATGCATGGCATTTAGTTTAATTAAAAATACTGCTGACTATTGAGGTCCCTCAACAATTTATAATTAAAACAATTATTGTCCACTGCAGAATCACTTTTCCTCCTGGGCTTACCAGAACAGATTCAGGCCATACTAAATGAACCCAAATATGAATAGAATATTTGTAAATGCTTACAAGGAAAGTGGAAAAAATAGATAGACTCAATATAAAGGAAGTAGGTTAAGGCCAGAAAGAAACATTACAAACATTACAAGGAAAGTCTACATGAAAAGATGAATGATTACAGATGTAAATGATAACCAAGGAGGAGGCAGATCCACTGAGGATCCCAGAAGGACAGGTTGTTTTGGAGAAGAGTGGAATAACTCTTTAAGGTGGAACTTTGAACTATCAGACCAAAAGCAGTCAACACTGCAGGTACTTCAAACAGTACTGGGTGTTAAAAAGAAAGAAGGAATGAGAACAGTAACTGAATTTAAACACTACAATAATTCTTATAAGCTCGACATCAAAGTTGGACACCCATTTTAAAGGTAACATACAGATTAGGGGTGAAATTCAGCAGATTCTGGAGAACTGGTAGTGGAAACATTGAGTAGCTCCGAGAACTGGCAAATATCACCTCTGGCTGGCCTCAGAGTGGGGTGGGAATGGAGATTTTGCAGTATCCTTCCTCTGCCACACCCACCAAGCCACGCCCACAGAACTGGTAGTAAAAAAAATTGAATTTCACCACTGATACAGATAATGGAAAAGTCCTGTAATATAGCTGTCCATTGTTTGATTATACTGTGTAAACACCTGCTTTATACTTTTGTTACATGTAAACTTGATCGCTAAGGCAATGGTTAATTAAAATCACAATTAAAACAAATTGTTTTTAACGGTGAGTGACTGGCAGTTCAAAAATTTCCTTAAATGTTGGCATCAGACACAAATATTCATTTGTTTTATTTAAAATATTTATATAGCTGCCCATCTTATAACCAATATTTTGGCTACTGGAAAAATTAGAATAAATTATGAATTATATCATGGGTGCAATTAATACACCTAGAATAGTTCTTTAAAAGCTCCCCCAAAGTGAAAAAGTAAAAAAATAAATAAAATCTTAAGATTATATTCTTGCCCAACCTTTTTCAACTAAGGACTTATTTTTGAAAAAGAAGAGCCTAGTTTATACTCCACTTCCATCAAATTTCCCATTCCTAGTTTAATACAATATTAAGAGCTGCTAGATTAGTAAGTACTTTGCAACTTTCCGGAAATAGTTAATTCAAAATAATCTCTAACTGCAATTAAAAGTTCATATAACAAACACTAGGTTGAAACCCATAAATACTAAATGACTGTAAAGACTTAATCTTTTAGAAACCAAAGTATTGCTAAAGTACAACAGGCCCAACTAGCACAGCCAATAATTAGGCATCTACAAAGGTGTAATTTAAAGGCCACAGGTTTCTACTCTGTTATCTCTGAACCAAGTTATTTGCTGTATTGTCTAAACATAAAGTCTTCCTTGGATATAGTATCAAAATAAAAAAAGAAAAGTACATCTAAGTTATGACTGTACAGCTGTTGAATTTCAAGGAACATTCCTGCATTTTTGGCAAATCTATGAATTTTCTGTGTTCTGTAAAGGAGAAAGAAATACATTTAAAATTAATCACAACTAAGCACAGCTGTACATAAGAAATATGTCTGCTGTGCAAAGCTTAATTCTGAACAGTGGAGTAGTGTGGAATTTTTTGAAACCTGCTTTTCACATAGGTGATTCAAATGTTATATTGACAGAGCAGTTTGCCCATGCAACCAGATTTGTGGTAGAGAATGAAGTGAGTGTTTTTCACAAAATCTCTCCAGGAAGAAGGGGGGGAGGGGGACTGTCTTTATATAATGCCAATAAAATCAAACTGAAAGAGCAACACTGAGTGATTCATTCCCTAACTAGACCTTGGATTTAACAAATTTCATATGCTAAGTACTTTTATAAGATTGCCCAAATTTTTGAGCTATGCAAATTAAAAGTACCGAACTTGTTGATTAGCCATTAGCCTTCTTGCAGTGTCTTTAGAAATGCTGATATAAATATCTAGATTCATAAATATTACCATATGTAAAAATGTAAGGGGAAAAGATTTTAGATAAGTACAGAGGTTTACTTTACTGCTCTTACCTTTCTAGATAGTAAACTTTTACGTCTCATTCCAAATGCTTCAAGCTGAAGACGCCCCCTCAGTGCCAATTCAATTAACATACAACCACGGAGCCCAGATGAAATGCAATCATTCCAAAACGATGTATAACCCTAAAGGGGAGAAAATGTATAACTGATTTTTTTTTGTAAATGCATTACAAGAATAAGTACAAATATACAACCCCAAGATAAAAAATTCTGTTGTTTTCTAATACAACAAAATGGTTGCAACAAAAATAAATTAAATACTAATGAAGAAGTATTTTCTTCCATTTTTCTTTCCATTATGAGGGCGGGATTTGGAGAGTTGAGAATTTTACAGGAATGTTCTTAAGTTGGGACTGTGATACATACAAAGTCCACTCTTGCCACAATTACTTGTATATTGAGGTTTCCACGCATGTATGTGTACCCATAAAGAGTCCCTAGGGCAGTGTTTTTCAACCTTTTTTGTGCAAAGGCACACTTTTTTCATGAAAAAAATCACGAGGCACACCACCATTAGAAAATGTTAAAAAAAATTAACTCTGTGCCTATATTGACTATATATAAAGTAATTCTCCCACGGCACACCTTACACTATGTCACGGCACACTAGTGTGCCACGGCACAGTGGTTGAAAAACACTGCCCTAGGGAGTGGGCGGCATACAAATTCTATTAAAGTTTCAAATTAACTAAACAGATTATTAAACAGTAAAAAGGATAATCTCATCAACAAGTTCTAGATAATTTTCTTACTCCCTTATATAACAAATGTTTCCACTTTTCTCCCCTTTTTTCCTAGCTTGTTCTACATTATCTTTATATTAGAGAAATACTGCTGAAAAAGCCTTTTCTTTTCTCTAATTTGGAACTGAAAATGCAGTTTTGATATCTCCATTCATAGTTATTCATTATATAACTATTAAGAAAGCTTTATAAATATTTATATTTGTGTAAAACATATGTCCAAGCCAGTGCTTCCCAACTTTGGTAACTTGAAAATGTCTGGACTTAAACTCCCCAGCAAATGCTGGCTGGGGAATTCTGGGAGTTGAAGTCCAGATATCTTCAAGTTGCCAAGGTTGGGAAACACTGGTCTAATCATATTTAGCCTGTAACTGCTAAAAGAAGAGACAAGATATAATAATTCATAATTCACCTGCACCAATTTCTCTGCTTCTGAAAAGTTACTCCAACTTGTAATGAATATAAAAAATCACAGGCTCTTCCACAAATGGAGGAAGCCCTTTCTTCTAAATAAAGGCGAATCCAGACAAAAGGAATTGAAAAAATAAAATTAGGACACCAATCTTTACTTACCAAATAAAATTATCATTAGTTTTAATTAAGAACATTCAAAGCTATTTTGGTTCTGAGGCATTAAAAAAAATGGAATGGAAAATATTAAATATAATAGTCTTTCTTTAAGCACTATAAAATAACTCTGGAAAACTATGAACTTTAATACTTGCTCATATATTTTCAAAAGAATGCTTCAATAATAAACATATGTACATCTCTTCTATTAACTGAATTATATTGCATATCACATTTAGAAATCACCCACGTCCCTCACAGAATGACTCTGGGTAGTATACAAGTATGAGATAAAATATCCAAAGTTGTATGTATATTTTATATTAGTAGGCAATTAAAACAAGGAGAGAATAATGAAAATTAAACATTAAAAAAGCGGGGGAAGAGCCTTCAAGGCCTAACCAGCCTCATGACTGCATGCTCCTCCGTGGGCCCCATGCAAGTCAACAGAGAAAGGTATTTAGACACTTCCAAGGTCAAGAAAGTGGGGGCCTGCCTCACTTGCCCAGCTCCCTGCCCCGCCATGTCCACTTATGGCAAGACAGGTGTCTATTCAAACCCCCCAAACAGGTCCTCAGAAAGCACCCCTTTTGCACAGGTCCAGATTCCGAGGTCAGTCCAGCAAGAGTCACTGGGTTACTGAGTCCAAGGAAAGCAGGCCAGGAATGAAATAGGCCAGGATGCACAGCACAGGAACACAAAGCACGGGACTGAGCATGTTGCTCCAGCAACACTCAAGTCCTCAGGGCAAGGTTATGTAGGCAATGCTGGTACAAGCTCTTCATGAGAGTTGAGGTAGCCTACTTGCGAGTAGCCTAGCTGACCGGCATTGTGACAGTCTCCTCTACATGTCCTAGGATCAGGAGGAGGTGGTGTGGACTCAACCTCCACCGCATTGATAACGGGTGGCAGCTGCTCTCGGTCCTGGTCTGGAGACTCCTGGCCAACTTCCTGGAGCTGTGGCTCACCTCACTCAGCTGTTGCTCATCCAATTGACCCAGTTGAGGCTGCTCCATCAGGCTGGCATTCTCTGAGTCCTGACCCTGAACAATACTCAGCTCCAAACTTTCCTCTGCAGACTCAAACTCCTCCTCCTCCTCCTCTGAACTCGCATATGGATAGGGGGTCAAGGGGGCGGATCCATGATGGGTGGGAAAGAGCATGGGTGGATCCAAAGGGTGGGATCATGGGCAGAGAAGGCTCCTTTCTAGACCCCACCAGGCAAATTCTTTAAGGGGGGGGGGCTGCAACATACCGTACCTTTCCTTCCTCACCGAATGGGACAGGCGAATGTAATGGGGCAAAGATGGTAGGGCTTTAAAAGTCATAGCCAGCACCTTGAATTGGGGGCAGAAGCAAATGCAGCAGATGCAACAGAGGTGTTACATGCATTGTCCTTGGGGTGCCCAAGATTGCTTGTCTGGCCGCATTCTGTACCAGCTGAAGCTTCTGGATACTTTTCAAGGGTGGCTCCATGAAGAGTGCATTACAATAGTCAAGATCAGGGGTGTCAAACTCGCTTCATCAAGGTGTCATCACGTGACGTATCTTGACTTTTCCTCCTTCCGCTAAACCAGGCATGGGCGTGGTCAGAGCATGACGCATTAGGGCCGCGGGCTATGAGTTTGACACCCCTGATCTAGATGGAAGGGGACCAGAGAGTGTGTGAGTAAGCTAAGAGCTGTCTGAAAAAGGGCATAGGTGCCAAGCAACATAAAGTTGAGCAAAGGCCCAATTACAATTTGAATAAAGTTATAAATCACCTAATTTGCTTACGAATCACAATACAATTGTAATACAATACAAAAAGGTATAAAAAAATCTAAATGTCTAAAAAATATAAAGCCACAAGTCTGTAACTGTAGATGATTTGCTGTTAGATGTTTCATACCACATTTTAAAATCTAATATTTGAACATAAAGTAGGGAAAACCGAGAGGTAGGTAGGTATACACACACATGTGCACACACGCACACACAGAAGATAAATAATGAGACCCAGGAATTCCACTTAATTTGTTTCTTCCTATGGTCGGTGACTTACAGTGCTCTCCTGTAAACGTAATATGGAAATAAGTCCAATCAGGTAATTTCCTCTCAGATAATTGGACAAAGAATTAACACAGCAAGGGATAAACTGGTTCATAAAACAAATGTACCTATTAATTCATATCATTCATATAGAAATGAAAGAAACCTAAGTATTTAATATTTGTTAAGCATGTTTACACTGCAGAACAGTAGCCATCTGGATTGATGACAGAATTTTTTTTCTCAGAATCAGAAGAAACCGGAAGGGAAAAAAAGGACCTGACTCAATAATGCCACAAGTATTTTTATAACTTTTAAGACTAATTTTAAGCAAACTTAGAATTCCACAACACACGGGAAATATATAACAAATTGCATAATCAATTGGGAGGGGTTTTTTTGGCCATAGTTCTGAAAGCAAACACACTACAGGCAGTCCTCGGGTTACAACCACTTGTTCAGCAGTCATTCAAAGTTACAACAGCACTGAACAAGTGGTATTTAGTACTCAAATTTCCATCTGTTGCATTGCCCCATGGCCCATGTGCTCAGGATTTGGGTGCCCGGCAACTGGTACCCATTTTTGACAGGTTTCAGTATCCCTCAGTCACCTGATCACCATTTGCAACTTTCCCTGCGACTTTTCCACAACAACCAATAGGGAAGCCAGCAGGGAAGGTTGTAAATTGCTTTCACCACTTTTTATCCTGAGGAGACCTACTACAATATGTACTCTCTGTAACAACTTCTAATCTGCATTTGCTAGTGGTTATCTGCACTCTTTAGTGCCATGATGGTGAACCTATGGCAAATGTGCCACAGTTGGCACGTGGAGCCCTCTCTGCAGGCACGCGAGCCGTTGCCCAGCCCAGCTCCACCAGGCATGCCTGATTTTTGTATCTCTGTCATGCATGAGGGAAACGCGCGCACATGCGGAGTGGGGGGGAAGGTTGCACGCATATGCACAGGGGGTGCTCCCCCCCCCGCAGCCCATTTTTGGAGGAGGCTTCAGGGAGGCCTACTAGGCCCAAAAAGGGGTGGGTGGATTGCACACATGAAAGGTGGGTGGACAGGGAACCACGGGGGGGGGGGGGGTGTGTGTGCATGCACAGGAGGGCGGGGTGTATTGCATTATGGGTATGGGCACATACGTTGTCACACATGCAAGATTTTGGCATGTAAGGACAAAAAGGTTGGCCATCACTGCCTTAGTGCGTGCCTGCCTTCAGTGCCCCCCTCACCAGTTCATGCTGCCTAGCACTCACCTGAGTCCCTACCCAGTCCACTTGTACCTCCTAGCCCCTGCTCACAGCATCCCTTCAGCTCCATAGTGTCTGCCTGAAAGACCCTCCTGCAGCACCCACATTTACCTCTTCACTACATGCCTGGGACTCCCACCTCTTCCCATTTAGCAACCTGCACAGTTCGAGGATTACAATGGCAGCCAGGAGTGCAAGGACTGCTCTTGATAAGCACATAGACTTTACGGTCATCAAACTTTACAATCATTCATGACATCACTTAGCTTCAGAAATCCCAGCCCCAAATGCTGTTGTAACCGGAATGCTACCTGTACTTATTAATATGTTACAAAGTTTCATCTTCTAATTTTAGTCCTACTTCCTGCTGTGAACTGACAAGACATTAGAAGCTTCACTTTGATACAACATGTACATACAAATATTGAGTCCTGAATTTGGGAACAAGCATTTCAACTTTTCACGTACTGACATGACAGTAACATCCAACAATATTAAATTATCTTAAATATAACAGTGATCGTTTATATTTTGAACTCAAAATGGCTTTAACGCACAAAAAAACTGAATTTGTTTGTATTAGAAACAACTAGCACATCACTACTGAAATAATATTAATAAACTGAATTGTATATCCGAAGATATCTAAGATATCTAAAGGCAAGTTTTAATCTGAAACAAACCAAGAAAAATGGTTTTACTTTAAGTAGGTATAATCATAACCTGTTGGGGTGGAAAAACTCCTTTACATAAATCATTCATCTCTAAAATAAACTATATTTACTCTTTCATTTTTCTACACAAATGTTATAATATAAAACAGGAGTGTCAAACTTAGATCTGGCCCACGGGACTACCCTGAAAAGAGCGAAGGACTGTCCACCGGTGCCTTGGCCCATCCCAGGTCAACCAGGTACTGATCTACAACCTGGGGCGGCTGGCAATGTGTTGTAGGAGGCCGGGGTAACCGAAAACGGAGCTCAGACCGACTGTGCGCACCCCTCACAAGCTGTTTTGTTGGCAGAGTGCTGGAGGAGGCTGTGGTTGCCGAAAATGGGTTCCCCACCCCCACCCAGGCGCCCCCAACACGAGTGACATCAAGCTGGCCATGCCCCCTCGAGATCAAACACGACTCTGATGCAGTCCTCAATGAAATCGAGTTTGACACCCAATATAAAGCTACAACATGAGAAACATATTCTTGCATATGTAAAAAAGAAACAAGCCAAAATAGTAAAATGCAAGATGTTATTGCAGAATTTTATATCATCTATCTATCTATCTATCTATCTATCTATCTATCTATCTATCTATCTATCTATCTATCTATCTATCTATCTATCTATCATCTATCTATCTATAATTAAGGAGACTTTATTTATTTATTATATATTATATATAATATATATTATTATATATAATATATAATAAATAAATAAAGTCTCCCTTTATTTATTTATCAGCACAAAATACAACACAAATGTAACAAAAAGGCAACAGTAAAAATATTGGGTTTCTGTCTGGATGGTCTCTTATGATGAGCCGATGGACAGATAATGGAAGCAGTTAGCTTCCTCCCATAACTGGGGCATACCAGGGATTGTGACGTGTGTGTGTGTGTGTGTGTGTGTGTGTGTGTGTGTGTTTCTGAGGTTTTCACAGGTGTTAGTATGTAGGTCTCTAGTTATTCGGTTTTTCTCCCACGTAAAATTGGAGATGTCTTGGTGACGTTTCGACGAAGTCTCATTCGTCATCTTCAGGCTTGGTGCTTCCAGGAGCAATGTGAGATCTCGGTTGTTTCTTCATTTTAACTGCCAGTGGAGGTTTGAACTGATTGGGTGGGAGCTTGGCTGTGTCCTGATTGGGTGGAGGTGTGTCCTGAAGGGGAGGGCTGAATACTACTTCTGTTCTGAACCCCACTTAGGTGATAAAAATGGACTGAGCTATTGCATCTGCACACTTGTGATAGTCAGGAAGCATATCATATAATACTGGGCTAGAATAAATAATTAGAAGAAAAATTAGATCAACAAGTACAAAAGTCACTGTGCTGTGCTGCTTAATGTTAACAAACTAAGATAATATCAGCAGGAAGTATCCACATAATACAAATAGGCAGAGAAGAAACTGAATTTATTCTAGGCTTTTATCTTCCTAAGCTACAGATTCACAAGGGATCTTCAATTTGGGAGATTTTTCTATGTGGGAGAAAGGCTATGACACATCTAGACAAAATATTTAGTGCAGAGAAATAACATTAACAGAGAAATGAGTACTGATAGCTTTTTAGTAATGATGGAGAAAATTGAGAATATTTCATACTTCAAGAAGAAATAATTCAATTTTATATGAAATATAATAAAAGCCTGGTCCACAATTTGTTGTGATTGAAAGAATCAAAACTCTACATATAATCAATAAAGGATTAGCATTTTATGCTGTCCTTTTTTGTTTTTTGTAACTGGAATATACATCTATCTTTTTTAACTGTTTTCCATACATGCTCGAAAACGTCAAGTACCACTTCAGCTGCATCATACTGTAGGATTTTAAACAAATATCCTGGTATTTCATCAATTAAATCAGTTTTGATGCTAGTAATATTTTCTAATTACAATCAATGTCTGGTTTTAGTCCGTGTATAAAACTTCACATTTATTAATTTTCCCATATACTAATATTTATTCTTTTATACCATTTCCAGTAATTTTTGCTTTCTTTCATTTCTGTAGTCTTTTTTAAAACTTCTTGTACTTCCTCTTCAATTGCTATTTTTATTACTGTACATTGCATATTTAAATGTAACTTCTTCTCTTGTGTTGATTTTCTTTTAAACTCAGTTTACACAAATTTTATTGTCTCTTTTGCAACAGTTTTCAAAACTCCACCAGACAGCAATTTTTACTCATTCCCCCCCATATTTTTGTTTGCTTCATTTTTAATTATGCTTTAAATTGTAGTTTAGAGTTGTTCAAGTACTTGTGTCATGTCTAATCTATTAAATCTATTCTTTACCTTCAATTGATAATTTGCTGAAGTTTTATCTTCTTAGCCTTTATTTTTTTAGCTGTAATTTTGTAAGAGGTGGTTTCATAATTCTGAGCCATAGTCTTTCTGCTGACTAAATAGAGCCTCTTTATCTTTGCTTGCAGTTAATAATCAATCTGATTTCAGTATTGTCCATCTGTGTAGAGTCACAGCAGAGTTTCTGAAAAAGGCATTTGCTGTAACACTGGGTTTTTTTTGGGGGGGGCAAATTCTATTGGTTTTGTACAGAGCTAAATGTTCCTCTTAGCCCAGATGCTATTCTACTTCCACGGTAGCATTTCCATCTTACATAACATCTTTTTTGACTGTTGTGCTAGCAAAATGATTCAAGTCGTCAGAGTTATTCGGTTTCTACTTTCCAGCATCTGTGATTTAAGTATCAGTGTAATACTGATTGGCTTGCCTTAGATGCAAATTAAGATTATTCTATTATTTTCTGGGTTATATGCAAGCACTGACTTTAAAATATTTTGTTACTTCACACACCTATGGTAGGTGTGTGACCATATAGACAATAGTTTTAAGGGTGTATGGCTGACTAAGTCTATAAATTAAATGATACTTATTTTTCATTACAGTAGTCCTTAACGTATGATTAGCTGCTCAGTAAATGTTCAAATTTACAATGGACTCCTCAGGGTTACTCAAAGACCTGGATTCTAAGTTCCACAGGTCCCCTTGTCCCAGGGTATATGATTGCATTTTGGGTGCTCAGCAACTGACCCATATTTAGTTCTGTTTGCAAGTGTCCTGCAGTCACATGACTGGCATTTACTTCCATGTACATTGCGGACAATGGAACTGCAAACATGTTAATGTTAATTGCAGCATTTACTTAACAACTCCTGCAAAGTTATAAAAGTGGATATAGTCACATGGTGACTTGTTAACAACTGGAACAAAATACAACTATAATTTTGAGATCAATTACAGTCCTAAGTCAACGACTACTTGCATTACTATTAGCCATTTGAGGATTATTCTACATTATGGAAGTTAAAATTTCTATAGCGACTTCAAACATAATGAAATTTATATCCCAAGAGAGCTTAGTGAGCAACTGTATTTTAATATGTATCTATTGAAAATTTTCATTTACAAATGCTTTTAAAATTATGAACTCCAGAATATTTAACTGTGCTTTATAAATACTATTTACTGTGAGAAAAGAGAAGGAGCCTTTACTTTTACATATTAAATGTAATTCAATATTAAATTGCAAAGCAATTAATTTTAAGGCAAAAGTGTAATAACAACTTTATATATATGATGCAGAATGTTAAACATTATCTTGCCTGCACAAAAGTTGACAAAAGAACAAAAAGTGTTCTCCATTCCACTAGATGTATATCTAAAATCTTGCATGACTACATCAATACTATATACTATATCAGAAGTTTTAATCAAACAACATTACATTCTGATTCCATATTCAGAATTACTGCTAAACTCATCATAGGTACCGAAGGTTCACACCAGGAATCCTTCTATCACACCTGGATGAAAACTCTGCAGCTAAGACTGCTTTTGTGAATCTTTGTTGTTAATGGTACTGCAGCTAGTCTTGCAAAACAACAGATCAGAAATAAAATTAAATACTCGTATGAGAACTATAAAAAGAGTGGAGCTTTATCATACATTAATTTGATCTAAATTCAGATGAGTATCAATGGTTTATAGCAGGGGTGTCCAAACTTGGGAACTTTAAGACTTGGGGACTTCAACTCCCAGAATTCTGGGGAGAATTCTGGGAGTTGAAATCCACAACTATTATATATATATATTCAGGACACACCTCCACCCAATCAGGACACAGCCAAGCTCCCACCCAATCAGTTCAAACCTCCACTGGCAGTTAAAAGGAAGAAACAACCGAGATCTCACATTGCTCCTGGAAGCACCAAGCCTGAAGATGACGAATGAAACTTCGTTGAAACGTCGCCAAGACATCTCCAATTTTACCCGGGAGAAAACCCGAATAACTAGAGACCTACATACTAACACCCGCGAAAACCTCAGAAAACTATATATAGTTTGGATACCCTTGGTTTATAGTTGTCTATCTTTTGAGAATATCTGTAAGCAGCAACAATTATTGAGTCAGTCATCTTTTAAGCAAGACAGTAACAGCTCTTTGAAGATAATGCTTTATCTTCAATTTGTACCTTATCTGACAAACATGGCTGCCTCTTTCCAGCAGGACTATTATTTGGTAGCTACAGAACACTATCCATTGTTAAAGTTGTAACTCAGAGGAGACAATTAAGTTTTCCAGCTTAGATTTGGAAATCTTTACCATCTTCAAATCAAGGTGACATGGCAAGACATACTGTTTGCCTTTATTGAAGTGGAATTGAATTTCCTAACAACAAATGATATCATAGCATAAGACTGCAGCCTACACCCTACCTCATCACAAGAAGTTGATTCTTATCCATGAAGCTTGTACCATTAAAAATGTATTATAAAGATACCAACAAGACATTATTATTAAGTTAGGTTTAATGCAACAGGTTCCAGATTTGCTTTTTCAAATATAACTTTAATAAATTGTAAATATACTTAATAAAACTTTCCTTTCTAAGAAAAGCATATGAGGTTTGTGGCATTTTCTACATATCTAAATAGCAATGTAATTAATTGTTTAATGATTAAGTTTGTTCATATAATTTCCAACTGTTCTGTTCTTTTTCTTAGGCACACTAATTACATTAGTGTAACAAAGTGCCAACTTCTATCTCACAATTCTAAGGGATCTATACAATTAAAAGAGACTGAGTAAGAAAGGGACATACAAATAGTGAATTTATTGTCTCAAGTGTTATGGCTTGTACTAGCATGTCAGAGCAAAAACTGTGTTAATTTTGAATAGTGGAAGACAACCAGGGGTGGGTTTCTCGCCCCGTTCCAACCGGTTCGGTTGGAACGGGGTCGGCGTCCTCCTCGTGCACGCGCGCAGTGCACGCATGCATACTAGCGCCTGTGCGATGCTCCAGCTGCTCCTGGAGGATTGTGCAGGCGCTGTACGCGTTCTGCGCATGCGTGGAAGCGCAGAACTCGTCAAAACCGGGTAAGAAACGCGGGCGGGCGGATCTTTCGGCGTTCCCGGAAGTTACTTACTTCCGGGTTTGCAGACCAACCGGTTCGCGGGGACCGCCGCGAACCGCCTGAAACCCACCCCTGAAGACAACTAAAATAAGAAACATATAAAATAATCATCTCTCTCTCTCTCGCTGTCTCTCTTCCCCTCTCCCTCAGGCACACATAAGCAAACACTTTTCTGAGGAAATTTGAGGCTAAAATACTTTCTAATTAGAGCCCTTGTTGAATTTTTCTGTTACAGTATATTTCCAAAGCTTAGAGCTGGGAACCCCTTCCCCAATATAATGGTAAACACATTTATCCCCATTGTAAACTCTCTTTAAATACATTTCTAAATTGCTTTCTCTATTCCAGACAATTATAGCTGCTTGAAAAAAAAGCTTGAACAAGAATGTGAATTTTCCTGCTAGCTGATCTTCAAATGGCATCAACTGCTCCATTCTTTTTATCATACTATTTCTTTAATTTCCTTAGATTTTCATCCATCCATCTCTCTGTGTTTTCCCAAAATAAGTGTTTGGCAACAAGCGTGGTCACCCCATGGCTGCTGCTATGTTGCAATATTTTGAGGGGAGGGCTTATTTTAGGGGGAGGGCTTATTTTAGCACATGTGCTTAAAAGCCCGATTGGGTTTATTATCCCGGAAGGTCTTATTTTCGGGAAAACAATCTATCTATCTATTATCTATCCATCCATCCATCCATCCATCCATCCATGCGCATACCCATATACCTCTACATCCATCCATCCATCCATGCGCATACCCATATATCTCTACATGTAGACACACATTCATTATATTGTAATTATTCTTCAATTCTTTAAGTCATCTCTTAAAGGATTTTACTCTAACAAGCAAAATGAAGGGGAAGAGCTTTGCAAGGAGAATGGCACTTCAAGTTATCTGGGTTCCTTAATGGCTAAAATGTGGCCAGTTTGTGGCACAGCATGCCCTTCACCAATCTATGGCCCAATGAAGTGTAAAAGAGGAAACAACTTGGGTCAGTTCAATGAACTGTGTTGTGCAAACTGAAACACTCAAGAGCCCATGGACTTCTAAATCCTGAGCCTTTACCCTGAAAAAAACAAGTAGCACCTTTTTTTAAATTTAAAAGAGAGACGCTTTTGTGAGCTGACTTCCTTAGAGGCTGTGTAGACTGTAGAGCAATGGTTCCCAACGTGGGGTTCATACCCCACAGGGGGGCAAAAAGATTTTTAATGGGGGCAATCTGAACCTGGTTTAAACCAAGTTAACAGCCTTTTTAGGCTTCCTCCATATGAGCAGAGTTCACTTTTTGAATAAAGCAAAAATTATATGTGCGTGGGGGAGGGGGGAATCAGGATTTTAAAGATGCTTAGGTGGGGCACGGACAAAAGGTTGGGGACCACTGCTGTAGAACATCAGAGGAAGGAGCTGCAGCCCCCCCCCCAAAAAAAAAGTAAAACAAAATCTGGAAAAGTGCTACCAGATTCCAGATGACTTGCTAGACTAAACCAGTAATCCTCCTATAATGGTTTCTCTTCACTACCCCAATAACTCTGGGGTGAGGATTCCTTTTCCTCCTGCAATATCAATCTCTTGCCTCTTCAATGGCTCTCTCAAGACCCCCCCCCCACACACCCTCCATTTAAGGCTCCAGGAGACTCCAAAACCCATTCTTCCCAACTAGGCCGGCTGCGGAAGCTAGGCTTTAGTCCAAACACATCGGGACGGCGCTGTACCGGGAATGTCCACCCCGACGGCCTCTTCAACCTCCCTCCCCTCCCCTCCCCACCCGCCCCTTGTTCCCTCATAATCCGCTCGCCGTCCCTCACCTCCCGGTCCTTGAGGCCCAGCAGCAACACCTCTTCCATGAGCGTGAGCCGCGTTTCCTTGGAGTCCCCCTTCTCCTCTTCCCCTTGCTCGTCTCGCCGGCCTTCCTCCTCCGGCCCGCCGCCGCCGCCGCCCCCGCCATTGCCGCCGCCGGCCCCCCGGTCTTTGTCGGCCGCGCTGCGCGAAGCCTCCGTGCGGCGTTGCACCAGGCCCGAGCTGCGCTGGGTCAGCGAAGTCATCGCGCGGCGGCGGCGGGGGCGGCGGCAAGAGAACGGAGCCTGCGACCCCTGAGGGCCCCGCTCGGCGGGAGGAAAGCGGCAGGAGCCCCGGGAGGCCGCGGCCTTCTCCCTCCGTTCCCGCAGGCAGGGCGCAGGCCCGCCGTCGCCGGCAGGCCAGAGACGGGATGGGCGGGCCGGTTCCGCCTGTTGCGGCAACTCAAAGCGGCGGCGGCGGGGGCGACTTCGGCGGTGTCTCCTCCAATATGGCGGCGCGGACTCCCTCGGCTGACGCCAGCAGCGACGGCGGCGGAGGCGGAGGATGTGGCAGAAGAGGCGGAGAGAGAAGGGAAGGGAGGGAGGCCGGCTTTTCAAAGCCCGCCCGCCCGCCGGCCCTGCATGGCCGACGTGGCCGTGTCGCTCCGCCCTTCCCCGGAGGGAGCGGGGCTGCTGAGAGGATGTGGAAAACGTGAGGCTCCCGGGGGTCTTGTTAACCGAGGTTGCCGTGTTCTCCAGGGAGACAACATCCTGCGAAACGCAGGAAAAGCAGCCCCGACCGAGGGGGCAAAAGAAGCCGAGCAAGGGAAAAGGATGCCCGTGGAGTCAATTAATCTGGGTGGGAGAAATGCAAAATACTGGCCGGCGATCATTCTTGGCTTTTCTTTTTAATACCAGTACTCCTCGTTTAGTGACCGTTCCACGTTACAACGGCACCGAAAACAGTGACTTTGGACCATGTTTCACACTTTTGACCGTTGCAGCATCCCCATGGCCGTGTGGTTACATTCGGATGCTCGTATTTATGACGATTGCAGTGTCCTGAAGTCCTAAGATCCCCTTGTGCAACCTTCGGACAAGCGAAGTCAATGGGAAAACCCAGATTCACTTAACAACCATATTACTTTGAACAGCTGAAGTGCTTCACTTAACAACTGTGGCAAGAAAAGTGGCAGAACTCACTTAATAAATTTCTCAGCGCCATACATTTTTGGCTCAATTGTGGTCATAAGCTGAAGACTACCTGTAGTCTTGTTTAGGTATCGGCAAAAGGTGAAGAGGTCTTTGCCATCCAGTTGAGATTCTCCTGACTTCCTCTTATTTTTACCCACCTGAAACTAACTTTAAAGAAAAGATACTGAGGTGGTCCCAGTTTTGGCTTCTTTCGGGTTCTGCCTTGTGCAGATTTTGCAATATTACGGACCATCACATGAAACCACGTTACAAGACAGAATTGGCAGTACAGTTGGGTCTAGTGGTTAAGGCACCAGGGTAGAAATCAGAAAACACTGAATTCTAGATGTGCCTTAGTCATGAAAGCTGGCTGCGTGACCTTGGGCGAGTCACTAACTCTCAGGCCAATCCACTTCACAGGGTTGTTGTGAAGGGGGAAAGGAGCAGGGAGGAGTGTGTTTGCTGCCTTGAGTTACCTAGCAAGTAAAAGGAAAGGGAAGATTATTCTCTCAGACTGAAGCCAAGAGACAAACAAATAGAACAATCATCAATTGTTTCTTAAATTCTGTACTTCTGTTCTAGAAGAACTTTACAACTAGCAATTGGTGTCACAACTGATTTTTTTCCCTGTTCCTGAAAAAAATCAGAAAATGAAAATGATTATAATTTTTTTTATCTTTGCAAGCTCTCTTCATATAAAGAGATTGTGGTTTGTTTTGAATACTTCTATGCATGTAAAATAGAAGGGCGCAATGGCTCAGCAGTTAAAGACACTTGAGTTTGTCAGCTGGAAAACTAACAGCCCATTATGAGACCCCAATGCTGCATAATGAGGTGAGCTCCCGTTCCTGCCAATGTAGCAGTAATTGAAAATGTGAGTAGAAAACAAGGAAAATCCTGCTGGCCACTTGACACGCGGAAGCATTTTTGGACATCACTGGCTCCCTCCGCTAAGAAACTGAGATGACTCCCTCTAGAATCAGATATGACTGGACAGGAGATACTTCTACCTACATTTGTAAAGTAATGTCATCTAGCCACTAATACGTCATTCAGGGTATAAACAAAATTATAACCCTTCCTGCATATGTGCATACATATATATGCTTATATTCTCAAGAATACACGGACACTCATGGAACTAAAGTTGATTTGTACACAAGCACCATCACTGTGGGTTCCAGGAATAGAAATAGGTGACAGGTTACCTCACAGAGCAGACTGACTTAAGTGAAGATTATGATACCGCCCAAAACATTTCAGAGCCCTTGTTACAAAAATAGCATGCATGCTTCTGAGTTTACCATCATGTTTTCTGGAAAGAGGATAAAGCAATTCCAGTTAATTACAGTCTAAGGATGAAACTTGAGTTCATTGCAGGCACTGGATTGGGTTCATCTCGTGCTGCATTTAGTTCCATCTATGACCTTTGTCCCAGCAGCTTTGAAAAATATGGTACTACACTTTTGAAAATATATTCTTTTGAATTACTATCTCAAATAATAGGATAATAATCACTATTTGGAAGAGAGGAAAAATTGAATGTAGGTGCTACAAATGGTGCTTAAAAATAAATATCAACATGTACTTACTGATTAACTCAACTAAGACACCTAAGGATTGTGTTTGGCCATGCAGAAGATTTGCATGCAGGTAGGCTTTTATTTAGGTATTTATTATTTATTTAGGTTACTAATTAGATTGATTTACTTGGTTTCTATGCTGCATTTCATGCAGATGTTCATGGACTTGGGAAATAATAATTGATAATATACCATTGGCATTGACTAAAATCACCAATCAATTGCAAGAAGCAGGTTTACTTAGAACAGCTTATATCCTGTGACACTATCTTTAACACCATCAAACAACATCTGCCTATCCCATGCCCCTTGAGAAGAATTCTGTAAGTGGATAAAAATGCCAAACACTTAGACAAAATGTCTAAACATCTGGCTAAGTGACAAACCATAATAATTATGATTGCATTATATGTCGTATATAAAGTGCTATTTATGAGCACTGTGAAAACATTGAACCTTATGGAGACACCCTGATGAAAGGGGGGGGGGGGCTGCTTAATTGAAGAGCTGAGAAAAGCTGTGCTAGCATTTCTTCCAAATGATTTCTGAAGCATGCATAACACTGCTGTCTACATCTGCACACCTACAGTACATAAATGATTGTAAGGTCAGTGTCAAGAATGTGGAATAATGTTACTGCAGTTCCATCAGACAAGTGATATTTATTAGCCACTGATGGTTTCTCTCAGAAACAGTGACTCTCCAAACCTTTCAATATGTTTACACAATGTAAGCTTCAGAGCTGTTCTGTGAACTACATTTGTCAATAATCTTTCTAGAAGTTTGTTGCAGCAAAAACGCAAGATGGTTCTTCTGCTATTTAACACATTGTGATATATAGTCTAGCTTCAAGATGTCAGAAGCAAAGCATATTCCAAAATAACCGAAGAAATGGTAGGGTTACTTAATGAGATTTATTGCTACGGAGCAAACATCCTCACAATTTATTAGCTTGCTGAAGGATTTTATCATCAAGATACATTCTTATTGCCTTATTTGACACCACAATATATAAAAGCTAAAATGCTTAATGTCAGCACTTCCAGAGAAAAAAATCTGAATATATTATCAGTATATTCATTTCCTCTGTCAGAGGCAAGAAGATATGTTTTTAGTTAATCAGGAATGATTCCAAATCTGGAATATACGCTTGTGCAAGCTTTAATCTCTGTTTCAGCCAGAAATGATCAGTTTCAACTAGCAATTATATTTACCAGTGCAATTTCTGGTAATGAAACCTTTCTAAAAGTAGATTGTTTCCTTAGCAGACATTGGTCTAAAGGGGAATCTGGTTTCTTTCTCAACAAGGGATACTTCTAATACATCAGGACAATATACTCACAGTATAACCAATATTCTCCTCTTCTGATTTTCTCTGGGGAAAAAAAATCTAAAGTAATTGTGATAAAAGCTAGAAAATTTACAAAGAGCCCCGAGACTTTTAAGACTCTCAAAGTTGAAATAAAAATGTTTATCATTTCTCCATTTATCCTTGTTTCTCACCATAATTGGCAATTTGCTAAGAAATCAAACATTTTACATTTTCGCTTGTCCTATATATTTTCTTTCATATTCTTTGTAAAAGTATCACTTCTTTTGTATGCATGACAAAATTCTTACACATCTGCAAAATTAGGGTGTTTCCAGGTAAGGAATTGTATTGTCCTCCTTTCCTGAACAGTGTCAGCACTGCCATAGTTTTGTAACATCTTGCTTGTCTACACTTACACAACCATCTGATCAGGAGAGAGATAAATATAAATTGTACATCTCTTTGTAACTCCAAGTCTTTGTGAAAGGTTTCTGAGAGACTGCATTGCTAGAAGGCATGTGCTTTCCTCACCAGGAAATTTAAGTCTGCTGCGACTGGGTGAGGGAGTCCCTCCAGCAGCAATGGTTTTTTGATGCCTGCCATCTTCTCACAAACCAAATCATCTGATACATCTTTCAGTCCCGGTATCTTAAGCAGCGTGCGCGCATACATGCAGTTCATTCCTTGTCTGCCTATAAAACTAGTTACTTCAGCTCACCAGATGCAACACATTGTTCCTCCTGATTTGCTGCTGCCTAAAATGATTTATTATGTCTGATTCACGAGAAAGTCAGGCCTGAATAGAGTAGCCCAGGGGTTTATAAGGCTTCTGGAAATAATGTTAATCAATCCTTGGTTTCAAGAAAAATGAATTATTTTTCAGCGGCTGTACCACCTGGAGTTGGCAGGTAGAATGTAATAATAGGAACCTTTCCAGTCAATAATCTCAAATGCCCCCCCCCCCCCGTTGTTCCCACAAGACAGGTGAGCCAAATGCCAACAAAGCATTGGGCAGAAATATCAATGCCATCTGTTCTACCTTTACCCTCATCCTAATCTAAAGCAGAAAATAAGAACTACCTGATTGGATTGCAAGTGGACAATGAGGTGCCACCTTATTTATTTACAGTTCTGTCATAGTCCAAAAACAAAACAGGGACAAAACCATCTTTAGAAGAATTCTAGGTAACTCTATGCACTTCCACCTTAGTCTCTATGCCTTCAAAATATATCTTTTGTAACTCCAATAATAGGAGTTGTTGACAAGTTCAAAGATTCCAACTTGTAAATCAATTTGGACAGATTCATGGATTATTATTTAAACAGCTTTCCATTACTCAAAACATTCACTTTGAAAAACTAATCTGAGTAGAACCAATTTATAGCGTTAGGGTACTTCATGCCAGTGTAATTATCAGCAGTTCCTGAACTAATAGAATGCACATATATTTTAGGCATTTACTTATCTACATACTGCATAGTCTAAGCAGCTCAATATTGAACAAGTTATGTTTTAAAGTGAGCTAGTGAACTAAACATAAGTATAGACGGATATAACAGCCTGAAATAACTAGTTTGTTCCTGTTTGGGTTAGGGTTAGCACTTAATAATATTAAGCAGGATTGGACTTAACTCCTGTTTAGACTGGAAGGTAAAAAAAAAAAATCCCCAAAGATAATATAAAACTATTTCCCTTTTGTTGCATGGATGTGTCCTTGTCATTCCCAAAATGGAATTTGACTCAAGGAAACCTGTGCCCTTAATTTACGGTGTTTTCCTGAAATTAAGACAAGGTCTTATTTTCTTTTGATCCCCCGAAATAAGCACTTGGCCTTATTTTCAGGGAGGTCTTATTATTTTTGAGGTGCAGGAGGCGGCGAGCATGGTCACCTCATGGCTGCTGCTCTGTTGCAATATTTTCAGGGAGGTCTTATTTTCAGGGGAGGGTTTATTTTAGCGCATGCACTCAAAAGCCTGATTGGGCTTATTATCTGGGGAGGGCTTATTTTGGGGGAAACCGGGTATTTGCATGTTGCCTGTTTTCTCCCTTATTGCCTAACACATTTAAAGATCATGCTTCAACTCTCACATCCAACAAGAGAAAACATGTTCTTATATTTATATTTATCACATACATTTATGTGACAGCTTTCTCCAACCAGGAGAACTTCTAATTACCTCATTCTCAGTGTGACTTCTGATAAACCTGCAGTGACATAGCGAAAATATGTTGACATTAAGCTAAGGAGGAGGTATGTCTGCAAATCTCAGCAAATTTTAAGCCAACAGACCCTGTATTCAAGCAGAGTTAAGATCTTTTTCCTTTGAGTTAGTGGTCATTCCTGACGGCTGCCTGGACAAGTTTCCTGCTGTTTTCTTGGCAAAGTTTTATAAGTGGCTTACCATTGCCCACATTCTAGGGCTGAGGGAGGGACTGGTTTCTTGCCTAAAGCAAGAGTAACTGTACCTAAAATACTATCTGCTTTCTTTAAAGAACAACGGTTCTGCAGAAGTTGTAATACAGTGTCCCACACATTTTAAGAAGTTTTAATGTAATACGGTAACAAAAACTGAAAAGTACACTAATTGTGGAGTCATGGCAACTGAACTTATTTTGTTAGTTCAACCCCCCAATTTGTCCTCCAGGGAGTTTTCTCCTATACTGGGCCATCTTCTTGTGTAAAGGCTGCTTGGTTTCTCCAATGTAGAGAACACTAGTCACAGGACTGCATATACATCATTATTCTTATGTTTTAGTGTTTGATCTTTAGGATGGACAAGCCTCTATCTCAATGTGTTGATGGGTTTCAAGAACACAGGCATGTGGTGTTTTCCAAATATTTGGAAAATGTGGACCATAATGTTCACATTTTGGACAGGTTTGAAAGGGGAGTGAAGGAATAAATCTGTGCCAAAATGCAAAATCTTTCTCTGAGTAGAGGTGGATGCCTCAGACATAATAACAATATGAATAGCACTTAGAATTGTATATCACTACATTTATGGCATTCTCCAAGACAGTCTACAATTGTCCGCATATTTGCCCCAACGATCTGGGGCTTCATTTACCTCAAAGCAAAAAGTAAAATGAATTCTGAATTCTCTGTAGAAATCAGCTATGTATGCTCGCTATTGATCCATTATTCATAATGGATTCATACAAAAGTAACTCAAAATGGACACCATGTGGGAACAAAGAACACAACTATGATGCAAACATTGTTTTTAAATTATTAGTAAAAGTACATTTTATTAACAAATACAGGTATCCAAACAGACTACAGTGAATTACAGGAATATTTTTCCTTAAGTACTGTTAAAACTAAGCTTGTATTCAGTGTAAAAACTGAGAGGTAATAACGCAATACCTGAAAAAATACATTTAAATAGTTTCCATTCATACAGTGCTGTGTTCTGATCAAGACTAGAATGGAGCAATTCCATAAACTATTATAAAAATTCTTCTATATATTTTTCTATAAACATTTGACAGCTTAAATATACATACATTTCCACGATCAATATATTACAATCGTACTGTCAAAAATATTTAAGCTTAATGTTAGTGTTTTTTTTAAAAAAGTATTCAAATTACAATTACAGCTATAAATTTGAGTAGTGATAGGAACCGCACCAAATGTTGCAGACATTACAAGGAAAAATATGAAATGCTAGCTTTTGGAAGGCTCATATACAAGTAAGTTTTTATTGTGTTTCAAAATTCTGAAAACTCAAAAGAGTTCATATTAACAAGATGCATAAGGCAACATGGACTTTAGCACTTTGGCTTTTATCCTCACCAATGTATACACATATTCCAATAAACACTCATTATCTTTGCTTCCAACAAAACTAAAAGAACAAACAGACTCTGTTTGTTACAGAGAACATAATCCAAAGCAAAAAAAATGCACTTGGGGAGAACTAATTCAGAAATTGGAAATTATGGTTTTTTTTCTTCATTCTACAGCTGACTGGATTAGACAACTGTTTTCCCAGACTCTTAACCAGCATAATCAAGAAGTGGAAGTTTTGGTGAAAGTTGTACTATCTTTATCAATTTATCCGTCACCCTCCAAAAAATAGTCCTGTTTATGAATCAGTTTTATCCTGTGTATTACTTCTAACTTTGGATTATGTTCGTTTTTTATGACACTTAGATGTTGAAGTTCATTTAACAAGTCCAGCTCTCTAAAATAAGCAGACCAGGTTTAATAAGTATTTCTATATGGCTTTTGTAATTGCAGTATTATTGTAGCAATCGTCTGTAATCTGAGATTCCAACGTGCAGACTCGTTATTACCTTTAATGCCATGCTTTAAGAAAGCACAAATACTGGACAAGTCCAGTTTCATTTCTTTAAATGCCTTCTTAACAGAAGGACTAGAGGTTCAGTGCAAACTACTAGTACTGGTGAGAATGATCAACATAAAGAATCATACAAAAATTTTGACAAACACAATTCTAGTTTATTGATACCTTATAAACTCCTTTGCTTCTCATACTGGGCAATAAATTACCTAAAGTCACCACTGATCAGAAAACGCACAATAAGCAGAGACCATCTACGAGATAAGGCGGAGATGAACTCAAGACCATTTATTTTATGAAAATGTTAGAACCCTAAAGAGGATGATCAGAACAAGTAAGATTTGTGATCGTCTTTACTCTTTATTTCTCAAGATCAAATTTAAAACAACTAACAAATTCTAAGTACTTTAAAAAAATAAGATTCTCGTTACAAAGATCAGTTTTATCAAGGATAAAATAAATAATTACCTTCCCAGACGAGGCTGTTTTCCAATTGCTGATGAACATTTGACGCCACCACTTATTAAAACTGAAGTAGGCAGGCTCAAATAGATCTTTCTTTATATTTTCAACACCTTAATTTTTTCCATGACTGCTCAACAATCACTTTTTGGGGGTAGGGAGATAAAACTCTCATTTATTGGGGGGGGGGGAGGGAGGACATAGAACAGATTCTTGCTAGATATATATATATTCATTTTTGTTTAATCCTGCTGCTGTAGTATTATCTTGCATGCTGTCTCAGCACACTGATAATAAAAAAAGTGATCTTACTTCCTGTGGCACCAGAACCTAATCAAGAATAAGGCTGTTGTAACCCTCCCTCTCCCCAATGTCTATGGAAAATACATCCATGTCCTCAAGCAAAGTGGAGATTCTGTATTAAAACTTCACTCATTATCTTTAGCCAGAATACAAAGGAAATTATGTGCCTCCCTGAAACCAATTTTATTCTGGCAATTGAACAGAAATATGGTTCAATTCTATAATTGAAAAGAAGCATTACATTAATCACCACCTCCTAGATCAACATACTCATCATCTCTCCTGGCCAAATCTTCTTCGCCTTCCAAGTCTTTCCAAATGCTGGTAGGCAAAACTGGTTTAAGGGAATGTCTCTGAAGCAAAGCAAAGGGAAATAACGATGACAAACGAGCAGAATTTCTCATAAAAGGAGAAGCTTCGGTATCATCATGAGACTCAGCCTGACGATGTCTTTCATCTATTTTTCTCTGCAAACCCTGTACATCTTCCATTACATTTAGGACTTTTGTGGCAGTGGCAACTGCACCACCACCAGGGAGCTGAGCTTCAGGAATCCATCGTAAATATCTCTGTGCCCATACTTTGATTTCCGGTCCTTCTAGACATGGCAGGAGGAGTCCGTGAAGGTCAACAGGTTTACTGTGCCAACTGTCATAGAATTCTCTGGAACTATTCTGAAGTTCATCGGAAGAAGTTATCAACCTGCTGATTCTTTTGCCCAAGATGTTTTTAATTAATTGATCTGTTTCTTCCTTAAAAAATCCCCTTCTTGGAGGAGGTTTTGTTTGTGTCAGGGGCAAAGAGAGTTGCCTCTGATGCTGTAAAAGAAATTTAGAAGACAAAATCAGAATTACCTGAACTCAATTCCAGTTTCCAAGTTAAAACAAAATGCATAAAAGTTTGAATCATTCTTTTTTACTTCTTGTAAGGAGTCCTTGTGAAAATGTTTTTGTAGACTCAAAATTGACTGTTTATAATTATTTTAATGCACATACTCCACCCTAATTGAACAATATTATCATGAATTAGTAGCCCCAATCTCTATCATTCCTCCAGTTATTACAGTGGAAATATTCCAATAACTTACCTTGAATCGGGAAGCTTTTTTCAGACTTTTGTCTAGTTTTGGCTTTTCTGCATAAAGAGGGTTGTTAAGCAAAGCTTGAGCCTTGTGTTCAAACTGCACAGACCAATCCCAAACTGAAAGAAAATTAAGTTTGCTGCCTTCTGTATCAAGACTTCCGCCATACTGTTTTTTAAAAAAAGAACACCACAAGTCTGGAATTAATTCAGAAATGCACTTTCTCCAATCAGCAGTCTGCAATACTTCAATTTTTAATAGACTAGAATGTCTCAGTTTAAAGTCGTCAAATCCTTTGACCATCAAAGTTAACCCAAACCATTAAACAAAGTAAACCTTGGCCATCAAACAGCCAGTTTGGTATAGTAGTTAAGGTGCTGACCTACGTAACAAGAAATGGTGTGTTCTAGTCCTGCTTTAGGCATGAAAGTGATCTGGGTGATGTTGGGTCAGGTTCCATGACCCTGGGATGCTGCAACTGGATTATAAGTAAGAGTCGGCTGCCAAACACCCACATTTTGATCATGTCACCATAGTGGACACTGCAATGGCCAGAACTCTGAAGGCCTTCATTCAGCACCATGTTAACTTCGAATAGTTGGTGGATAAATGATAGCTGAATGGTTATAACTGAAGAATTACCTGGCATTTGTAGATTTTAAATTTTCCCCAATTTTTCCATTTTTCAGTAAACAATCTAGATTGTTCACCAAAAGTATTCCTTATACGTTTATCTATAAGACCATGAAATAATTAAGGGGACAAAACAGGCAATTGTTAACTCTCCTCGTGCTGTACTACCATCAAATATTGTTCTTAATGCTTTCAGCAACCAACCTTCAATTCCAGATTCCAGTAAAACACTTCATATTTCAAGCTTATTCATTTTACTATATACTGTCCCCAAATTAACATATGTATAATGAAATGTCTCACATTTATACATTCTGTGGTGACCTGCTGAAAAATAAACATCTGATCTGTTATACCTTCTGCCATAAATTTTGCTAAATTCAAATTTGCTTCCCCCCCCCCCTTTGAATCAGAGTTCTTTCAACGCCTTCCTAAGAAGCTCAGCCCCTGAAGTTGTTTACTCCCACTATCTTTCCATTTATAGAAATAGAGTTGTGGTGGTGAAGTGGTTAGAATGCGGTTCTACAGGCTAACTCACTGCTCACTCCAGGAGTTCGATTCTGACAAGCTCAAGGTTGACTCAGCCTTCCATCCTTCCAAGGTCAGTAAATTGAGGACCCAGATTGTTGGGGCCAATATGCTGGCTCTGTGAACCACTTAGAGAGGGCTGTAAAACACTAGGAAGTGGTATATAAGTCTAAGTGCCATTGTTATACACTGAAAGAATAACAGCATTGTTCCAATTCCATAAAGGCAGTCTTCACATACATGTTAACAAAACTGCAAAGATACTCCATAAATCATAGCATGTTTTAAAAACATTTCTCCCATTAAATCATTTACATTTGCAGCATTACTATTTTTAAAAACATTCTTGCAATATTTTGACTCCCTTTTCATCTATTTCTTCTTGGACAGGAAGAGTTATCGTAGTCACTATTACATTGGGGATAACGGTGCCTTCATTCAAACTTTAGCCTCTATGAGAAAGTATAGCATATTGTTTAAAGGATTTTTTCTTAAGCGATAGATGTGGCCCTAATGTGGCCCTGTAATTAAGAGGCTGGGCTTCCCAGAATTGAGACTCCAGCTCAGGGTAGATATTTGAGCTAGAATTTGCATCACCAGCATGTCATTTCCATATTAGGCAACATCTTCAGGAAATGGGGGAAATGAGGGTGAGGAAGGTATATGAGTGATTGTTAATTTGTATGTGAAGGAAGGCTAAATCTTGGCAAACAATAATACCACATACTAAGACTTAATTTAGTCATTTTGAGATTACTACCATTACCCTGAAGGGCCAGTTATACACCACAGTGGTAGTTAAGGATCACTAATACATTATACTAATACAATATCATCTGAGTTTCTTTACTTCTAGGGTTAGAGAAAATGAAGAATGCTGTCAGACAACACCCAGAGGATAAAGGAGTTTGTGAATTAGCTGAGTCAAAACATAAAAATTTATTTCCTCAAGTTACAGAGGTCCTCCTTTGCAAAATATTCTTTTGCACATTCTTAAAATGTGGATGGGCAGTTTCCAAAGCCCATTATATTGTCTCATAAACAATTTTAGAGGCAGATTTAATAAATCACAAAGTTATAATAAGCTACTATAAAGCTTATCTACAGGTGGCACAAGTAAAATTGAATATAGTGAGCATATTTTTTTATTTTATTCTGATTCAATACAAATGCTACTTCTGCCTTTGTTTAAGAACTTCCATGGGCATTCAGATAATAAGAATTTATTAAGACTGTAAGCTACCACACTATCAGTGACTCAAGATGACAACTCCTAACAAAGACATTAAAATCAAAGAAAAAAGAAAAAAAATGGCAAATGCAATGAAGTGAAGGGTCTCCCCCTCCTTCACCAAAGCTCTCCGTGAAGAGCCAGGTAGCTTTAAACAGGTAAGAGTTTGCTACTCATCTGGTAGCAAAGTTCTGGTCATTATTTGGATGGGTGCACCTCGTAAGATCACCAAGAGATAGAGCTAATTAATGTTAATATACACAAATTATATTGTAAGGCTATTTATTACTGCACATATTGATGTCTTATTTAATTCTGGCCTAAGCCTATACAAGTGGTCTTACAACAGTTCATTTAGAGATTATTTGAAGTTATGACAACACTGAAAAAAGTGACTTATGGCTGTTTTTCACACTTATAATTGTTGCAGCATCTCCATGGGTCACACGATCAAAATCCAGATACTTGCAAACTGACTCATATTTATGATGGTTGCAGTGTCCAGGGGTAATGGGATCACCTTTGGCGACCTTCTAATGAGCAAAATCAATGGGGGAAGCCTGATTCACTTAACAACCATGTTACTAACTTAACAACTGCAATGATTCACTTAACAACCATGGCAAGAAAGGTCATAAAATGGGGCAAAAGTCACAACAAATGTCTCACTTAGCAACATAAATGTTGGGCTCAATTGTGGTTGTAATTCAAGGACTACCTCTATTTGGTTGTAACATTCACTCAATGACATTTGTTAATATGTTACTGTTCCCATGCAAATCTTGGGACATAGTCCTTCTAATAATTATTTCATTTCAGTTTCATCCCAGATCATTGATTCATTTAACTTTTTAATTAAATTCCTTCAACTAGGCAGTCCTCATTTAGCCCTTTTTTACCCACTTTCAAAATAATTTATTTCATATAATTTATATGAAAATACTGTTTCTATTTGCTGCATTGGGTAATCACGATTATTTCCCTCTTACCGTAGTGGTGTCTCTCTGGTGTTCAGAATTGAAGAAGAAGGTGCTAAATATGGGGATGTAAAGGCTGTCAGACAGAACAGTAAGGTACGTTTCTGTAAATTCAAACGCTGGTTGATATTGCTGAAGTAGTTGCCAAATACAGTCCAGGAAGAGCAAGAAAACTGGAGCCTAAAAAAGAAAATGAGGAAATTATAACAGTACAAGATACAGTAAATAGAGCACCATAGTTGAAGTGCTGCATTCAGCAAGACTTGAATAATAAAGCTTCTATCAAGTCAGGGTCTATCCCACCATACGAATTGCTAAAATCGTTACTTAAAAAAATGGGGAGGGGAAGGGGAATCTCTTTCCACCAAATCAATTTTACCCCTCATCTCTTGACATTTTACTTTCATAAATATTTGCTTTTATGCCATTTTAAGTATCTCACTTTTATTAAGTTTTAGTAAGCTGCATTTACTACATGGCATTCATATGAAGGCAAGTCGTGCAACTCTATTTTTTCTATTATCACTTCTTGCCACTAAAGTCATTAAAGAGCTGCAGTTCTAATCAGAGGCATAAGTGAGGGAAAGGGTTTTAATATTTTAAGGCCTGTAGGCATAGCTGGAATCTCAGAATGAAAATGTTACAAACAGCCAATTAGGCCATCCAATCTAATTTAGGTATTTAGGTATTTATTGGGATTTATATGCCGCCCTTTTCCCTGAGGGGACTCAGGGCGGCTTACAACCACAGGGGAGGGGAAGTGCAAGGTCAAAACAAAACAATATGTGAACAACAAAAAAAATAATCCAATTCAATGGTCAGAATTATGAATGGAAATTAATTTTTTTCCAACGGACAGCTCCCTAATCTTCCTTTTAATATTACTTCCCTGAATAATTGGTGGAAGAGTTTTATTTAAAACAGTTCCCCTAATGTTTAATAAGAATTTTCCTTTCTATAATTTGTATTTATCATTCCATTTATGTGACATCATTTCAGGTATATGAAAAATGCTTTCATATATCCCTCTGGAGGAATATATTCTAAAGTCCCAGTCAGCAGTGCTTGGAATTTCTGGTAGGCATGAAAAGGACTGGAACGGCCCCTCCTTAGCAATTCAGAGTATATTTACAGTTATGCTGATAATTGCCTTAGTCTGGCAAGATTCTGTAAAAGAGGTGAACATAGGTAGTCCTCTACTTACAACCATTTGTTTAGTGGCTGTACTTAAAATGGCACTGAAAAAAGTGACTTACAACAGTTTTTCATACTTATAGCCATTACAGCATTCCCAGGGTCACATGATCAAAATTTGGAAGCTTGGCAACTGGCGTATATTTATGACAATTGCACTCTCCCAGGGCCATGTGATCACCATTTGCAATCCTCCCAGCCAGCATCCGACAAGGAAAGTCAATGAGAAGAGCCAGATTCACTTAACCCTATGATTCATGTAACAACTGCAGAGATTCTCTTAATAACTGTGACACCCCCCCCCCCCCCAAAAAAAAAAGGTTGCAAAATTGGACAAAACTCACTTAGCAAGTGCTTTGCTTAGCAATGGAAATTTTGGGCTCATTTGTTGTTGTTATAAGTCAAGGACTATCTCTTCTTAGAAGTGACTTCATCTGTCATTCTTTATTCTCTCGGCCTGGCAATTCTTCAAAACCCACCCAATAATCACGCTAGAAGTCTATAGCATTTAGAAGTCCTTTACTTTCTTAATTTCTACTTTCCTGATCATTCTCACTGTCTTTCCATATCTGTTAATTACTATGCATCTTTTATGCATGACACTGAAAACCAGACACACCAGTCAAGATTGTGTCTGACCACTAACAAAGTAGAACTATTATTCCCCATTATTTGGAAACTACACTTTTAGTGATATAGCATAAAAAATTCCTTTTTTGCATCACATTGACCCTATTCAACTTTCAATCAAGAACTATTCCAATATTTTTCATAAAGATTATTACCAAGGAACCTGATTCTTTACTTCTACATCTGATTTGTTTTCTAAGAGAACTCTGTATTTGTTCATGTTAAAGTTAATTCCATTTTTTTCCAATGCATTTTTCTAAACAATTACATTTTAAAAGGTATTTCTAACTTTTAGGATATTAGCTGTCCCATCCAATTCTAAATCATTTGCCAGTCTGATGAGATTTTCTTACCTCTTCATCCAAATTATCTTAAAAGCATTACAAAGTATAACAACCTGGCCTGAAACTTGTGGGATCCTACTCAATAACTTTATTTTAATGGAAAACTATACATGAGCATTTTTGCATATGGCTTAACTGTCCTGCCATTCAGTCTACGCTTAATTAGCTTGTCAATCAAAATGTCATGGATATTTTGCTAAAATTAAGATATATTTCATCCACAGCGTTCATCCACACATTCTGATAAAGAAATTCCTGAATCAAAACTGACAGAAGGCAATCTAGCCGAACTTGTTATTGATAAATTTAAGCTGACTTCGAATAATTAATTCTGGACGAAGATAGCGGTGAACCATTTCAGGAAGGGCAGATTAGAAATCTGGTTTGTGTTTCTATTTCAGGTCCCCTTACCCGTAACTCATTAGACAATCTTCTGAATTTATTTAGCCAGATGTTGTGTACTGCATTAGTTTCAATCCCAGGAAAACCATGGGCTTATCGCAGGTTCTCTCTGGCCCAAGGGTGAAAGCAACTTACATTTGCTACTGGTTCAGTAGCAATGTGAGCGCACGCAGAACTTACCATGCATGCGCAGAGCGTGAAAAACAGACATGATGATGTCTGGGTGGGTGGGCGGAGCCTGCTACCGAGCACGCTTGCAAAGATAAGTGAACAACGGGGGGGGGGGGAATCCGCTGTGCCACATGATTTATATTAGCTAGAAAGCAGGAAATCCTGCTTTCTAGCTAATATAAATCGTGCGTCACAACTGATCGTCGGAAATACCGGTTTGCCTGAAGCGATAGCATTTTTTAAATTACCGTTTCGAGTAAACCAGTAGCATTTTTACTATCGGTTTGGGTGAACCAGTCTGAACCTGTAGTATTTCACCCCTGCTCTGGCTCCACCCATCAACCAACCACATATTAAATATGGCCTGAGACATGATGTGTTTCTGGGGGCCCCTGTTTCATCAGTGGTTTGTAATTGGTGGATCACTCCCTGATGACAACAGAGGTACAAGCCTCCATGGAGAAGTCGGGTTGATTAGATGCCCTAAGAATTTGATACAAAGGATATTCAGATATATCTGGAGATTTTTCTTAAGATCTAAAAGCTAGTTTTACTGTGTACTTTGTTAGACTCTGGGAAACGGAGAAAGCAAGCACTGCAGACGTTTGCTCCCAAGTGGCTGCTCCCTGCCTATTTATCCTACTTAGTTTTAGGAATTGCTCTAGGAAATAAAGTAAGAAGAGATGCCTGAAGCAATACTAGCAGAGAAGTGGGTGATCAGATATGGGTGTAAGCTTGAAACTATGGGAATTATGGTAAAGCAGAATTATTTCACACTCCACCTACAAAAAGTCACTCAGCTACACTATTTAGATGTCCTAGAGCAGTGATTCCGAACCTTTTTTGGCTCCTGTGCCAAAAGCAGGAGGAATACAGGGGGGTCGTGTGCAGGCGTGCCATATCCATAATGCTATGCATGTGACACCCCCCCATTGCTTTTGGCACAGTTTTTTCACCCTCCCCAGGCTCCAGAGGCTTTCTAGAAGCCTGGGGAGGGTGAAAACAGCCCCCCCCCCAGAGGCCTCAAGAGCTTCCCTGAAGGCTCCAGAGGGCGAAAAACGGACCTAAGGGGAACCCGAAAGTTTGAGAATGGTGATTTCCAGTTTGTCCATAAGGCCAATTTTCGACCTCCGGAGCCTTCAGGTGACTTCCCTGAAGGCCCCGGAGGGCAAAAAAACGGTCCTATGAGCAAACCGGAAGTCCATTCTTGAACTTCCGGTTTGTCCGTAAGGCCGGTTTTTCGGGCTCTGGAGGCTTGAGGCTTCCCTGAAGGCATGGAAGGTTCAAGGAATCCTCTAGAGGGTGAAAAACGGCCTCAAAAGAAGGCCGAAGTCAGCTGGCAAGTGCGTGCATGTGTGCTGGCCAGTTGACAGGACTGCGCCCCACATGCCCTAACAAATGGCTCCGCATGCCACCTGTAGAACACGTGCCATAGGTTCACAATCACGGTCCTGGAGCCTTTTAAGGGAAGGAGGGGCAGGAAGAACCAATCAGTGGTTCTTCACATAGTGATTACCTGGCCAAATATTTGCAACTAATCATTCATATTCTCTAAATTTGAAGATGGAGAAATCTGATGAGGTGATGTATTGTGATGTACCTGGGAGGTTTCTGAACCTCTGGATCTTGAGGAAGTGGACAGAGTTCTTTGTGATCTAGCTCTGGCATTAAGATCTTGCTGTATCTGGCTGGTTAAAGCAACCAGAGAAAGAATCAGGAGTTGGAGCCACAGAATAGTTAATGCATCTTGGAGGGAAAGGGAGATTCCAGGAATTCAGAAAGAAGCACCAGTTTGTTCACCCATCACAGAGACAGCCTTGAATCCAGTGGTATTAAACAACTACCGTATTTTTCAGAGTATAAGACACACCAAGATTTTGAAGAGGCAAATTAAAAAAAAAAGGTTTTGCACTCTGCAGACCTCCTAAAAATGGACCTATTTTGCAAAAACAGGTCTGTTTTTTGTCAAAAAAAAGGGCATGCATAGCCTTTAGGAGGCTTGTAGAGTGCTCCTGGGGGCTGCCCCCACGCCAAATGAGCAAAAAATGGGCCGTTTTTCGCTCATTTCTGCCCTCTCCAGCTCCCAGGAGCACTCTGGAAGCCTCCTAAAGGCTCTGCATGGCCATTTTGGTGAAGGGGGTGGGGTTTTAGGAGGCCAAAAATGCTGTATTCAGTGTATAAGATGCATCCAGATTTTTACTCTCTTTTTTGAGGGAAAAAGGTGCGTCCAAAAAGTACGGCATTTCCCTATATTCTGTTATTATAAACAACTCTTTAGTATGGCTGACATTTGATTTCATAATTGTTATATTTAAAGCCAAAACTGTGGGCCTATTCATAGCTTTTGAAGTTTTAATTTTTTTTTAAATGTTAGTGTATTATATGAATAGATTAATTTATATCAATTGCACTGTAGGGATTTGCCTGCTTGTGCTATACATTTCTTGGGCTCTGAAGGCCAAAAGCTTACTGTGATCAAAGGTGACAAAGCCTTGCCTGCCTTTCTTGTTCCCTCATTAAAATATTTCTGATCCTGAACAAGAGCTCACTTGAGCCCCTGACATATTTTGGGACAAGCTATGTATTGAGGCAGAGGCTCCACCGTTCCCAGTTTCATGATTCTCAGCTTCTCTCCCTGGATATATTGGTTTCTCAGAACATCTTCATAAAACTTTGAGTTATACCTCTTCCTTATCGCTTTGCCGCAGATGGTTGCAGCGATCCAAGAAAGCATGTCCTCCCATGATCCATTCTTTCTGGATAAGGCTCTGAAATCCCAGCTTTGTTCTACAGTACGAATCCATCATTATTTGAACCAGGCAGGAGATCACGCAACAGAGGTCGGAAGCATTTTCTTCTAAACAGAAAGAGAGAAACAGAAGTATTTCAGATGAGAGAAAAGTGTTTGTGGCCACTTTAAATGAAGGTTATGTTTGTGTTATTACAGTCCCTTTCAGGCAAACATTAATGGCTACTGAGTGGGATGTTAGCACTCTCAATGCATTTACTGAACATCCTGAATCTGAACTATTCCATTAAAATCAAATAAAGAACAAAATTAGTACAAGCAGCAAATGACTTAGATAACATATTATTACTTTCTCAGAAACACAGCATTTATCAATTTATCTAATTGATGTCATTCAACATTTCTCGGTCGATTATGATCATATAAACCAAAGAAATATATTCCAAAGCAACATGCATTGAAGCAGCATTTCACAGTGGTAAAGCAAAAAAGATTACTGGGCATTATATCAGAATGGGACAGCATGAACACAGTGCAAGAACCTACACAACAGATTAGTTAAGCAGATGGTACAAAATATAATACAGGACCAAGTTTCAGGAAGTTCCAGGAAAAGCAAGGTAATGTATTGTCCAAAAGCACACCTTTGTAAGTATCAAAGCCAGTAACTTGGGTTCACCCATCACACTAGACATGGTTCATTTAATGATGACCTACACAGAAGCCAAGCTAACTGAGTTCACAGAGTGAGCCAGGATTAAACAAATCAAATTTCACAACTGCATTATGAATGAGCTTAGCAAGTTTGTTGTACCAGTTCTGATCCTGTCGAGTAACAAGACTGACATGCTAAACACCAATCCATCTAAACTAGCCCCCTGCAGGCTAGCCAACCGTACTACTCACAGGTGGAGAAAAATGGGACAGCAGAAGACAGGGTCTTCACTGAAAGGAAAACAAGGAGATAAGACAGAGGACAGATGCAGGTGTTAAACCAGAATCCAAGAAACGCACTAGAAGGGTCATGCTTTAAAATATAAGACAACTCTTTGGTGTATCTTAGTCAGAAATTTATAGTCAAGTACAAATATATACAGACCCGAACACCTCAAGAGTGACTAAACCCATTTCTTTCCTAACTATTCTATTTCTATTACATTTAGGGGGGGAAAGAGTAATCAAACAAATGCTGTATTTTTCAGAGTATAAGAGGTACCTTTTTCCCCTCAAAAAAGAGGCTGAAAATCTGGGTGCGTCCTATACACTGAATACAGCATTTTGGGCCTCCCAAAACCCCGCCCCCTTCACTAAAATGGCTTTGGAAAGCTTTTAGGAGGCTTTTAGAGAGCTAAAACAAAAAGCGTGCCAGTTTTTGTGAAAAATAGGCAGTTTTTACAAAAAAATGGCCTTTTTTGCTTGTTTTTGCCCCCCACCCCCCAAGGGGCACTCTACAAGCCTCCTAAAGGCTATTCATGCCCTTTTTTTTTTTTTTGAAAAAAAAACCAGGGCCATTTTTGGGAGGTTTGCACAGTGCAAAAACTTTTGCCTCTTCAAAACCTTAGTGCATTTTATAATCCGAAAAATATGGTAGGCTCAATCCTCTTTTAGGACTAGAATAAAAGATGATATGATGCATTTTTTTCCAATGTTTGAATATAAATTTTCCTAAAAGAAATAGGACAGATGCAAAAACAAAAATCACATTTATAGGAGAAGGGACTATTATTGACAAATCTTAAAATTTCATTAGAATCACAGCTACAAAAGTATTCTTTGAGGGCATGCCAACCAACTTTTCAAAGTGGTTTTCAATATTCAAACACTGATACTGTTTTTAAGGCAAGAGACTGACAGAAAGGTGTACATGATGTTGGGAGAAGTGTAGACCTTGATGTAGAAAACTGTGCATTTAATGTAACTGTAAAAGAACTCAGAAACTGAGGGAAAGAGGAATCTTGTTAGGACTTCTGCATGCTTGACATGCTCTGTAAAATGAATGCAAATTATCTAACCCTCATTTATAATATATAGCTTAACAGAAAAAGTATGAGTTATTCAGAATCAAAAATAATAATATTGGAACATGGTTAGAACTTGCTTCCAAGTAGTCATAATTCCACTGGAAAAACATGGGAGGAAAAAACCTCTAAGCTTGAAAACAATTAAAACAAATAATTGTAATTAACTGCCTACTTTTCTTTGGTAAGCTGATCAAGAGAACAAAGGGTGGGCAGATATTGATTGGACACTCTTTAATAAAAAAGGTTAAACAGGTCTGTTCTATTAGGCATATTTTTGGAATGGATGACACTCAATCAGCCTGTGGCTTATAACCAGAATGAATGTAACTTGCAAGAGATTCGTCTAAAGTTTGTGTTGGGTATAAGAAGTAGTTTAGAGAGCCGAGGTGGCGCAGTGGTTAAATGCAGCACTGCAGGCCACTTCAGCTGACTGCAGTTCTGCAGTTCGGCTATTCAAATCTCACCGGCTCAGGGTTGACTCAGCCTTCCATCCTTCCGAGGTGGGTAAAATGAGGACCTGGATTGTTGTTGGGGGCAATATGCTGACTCTGTAAACCGCTTAGAGAGGGCTGAAAGCCATATGAAGCGGTATATAAGTCTAACTGCTATTGCTATTGCTATAGTTTAGTTGACATAATACTTCTATTTGGAAGATCATTTCCAGAAAATGATATTGGGCATTGCAGTTGTAATCGGTCAAGCATTTATGCTACTCCCTAAGGTGCTTTTTCAAGAGGCAACTGGACTTTCTGGTTTTTCTTTGAAGACGTTTCGCTTCTCATTCAAGAAGCTTCTTCAGCTCTCCTTCTTCAGCTTCTTGGGTGAGAAGCGAAGCGTCCTGAAAGAAAGAAAAAAACCAGAAAGTCCAGTTGCCTCTTGAAAAAGCACCTTTGGGACAACCATGACCAGGATGACTGAGAATCTCCTTAGACATTTATGCTACTGTAACACATGTAGCTGCCATGAAAGTTCTCCAGAGGTTTGATCTACACTGACATTAGAATTTTAAGAAGCTGAATACTGAAAAGGTAATTTTTCTTTGTAGCTATAGGTAGTCCTTGGTTACGACTATTCATTCAGTGACTGTTCAAACTTGTGATGGCACTGAACATGTGGTATGTATGGCCAGTCCTCTGGTGCCCAGCTGGCAACTACATCAAAGTTTCTCATAGTCATCATTTACTGCCTTCTTTCCCAGCTTCTGGCATCCAAAGGCAGCAGGGATGCTGGCAGGGAGGCTGCAAATGGTGACTATATGATGTCCCTGCTTAATGATCCACAGTGATTTGCTTAATGGTGGCAACCGTTAATGTCAGAACTGCCATTGAGTGGCATGTTTATGTCGTTGTGCTTTATGATCAAACCACTTAGCTATGGTAATTCTGGTTCCAATTGCTGTCATTAACTCAAGGCTACCTGAATTTTATTTTTACTTATTTTAACTTGTACTTTGGATTCAGTAATGAACTGGTGACAAATGAGATGCAACAGACAACACAGATAGCAATTTGGATGAACTGATCCAGATGGAATAACAGCTGGAATTTTACTCTACCTTTCAAACTAATTCATTATACAAATTAGTTTGTATTTGGAGCTAATTTTAAAGTACATATTATTGTATGTGTGTGTATGTATATGTGTATTTTTTTTAATAATTCATGTTACAAGCTTAATTCTTCATGCATCACTACAAGCCCACCATTATCCACTTGTAAAATGATTTGTGTATCTTTCAGTTAACACAATAAAATCCTGTTTCTTTTTAAAAAAATGAAATTACACCCCACGTGTTATTCCTTAGAAATTGAGGGAATTAACATTTATTCATATGGATTTATCGCCTGTTTAAATTGCAATCAAGTGAGTGGCGAACACCCCAAGGAGGCTGCTTTATAATTTAGAAATTTCAATCAAACATTGCAAATTATCTTCAAGTAACTCTGGAAGCATCCTAAAATAGTTCCATTTGGCTAATGTGCTTGACCTCTGAATAATTTGGGGGAGGAAGGATATTCTGGGCTATACTTGAAGCAGTGTTGGATTATGTTTCATGTATACAGCATGAGGAAATTACGTAATACAATTTGAAAACTGATGTTCTGAATATCTTTTAGGAATCAAGTGAACATTGACTCAGCAGTATGTTTTGAACTATTCTGCTTCTTCAAAAAAAGAAATTCAGCTTGAGGTTATATGCATCCAAGGTCAGAACACTATCAAGTTTAAGTTGTTTTAAACATATTTAGATGGCAAGCAATTCATGAATAAAAGATTAAGGAACTACGTTTTATTTTATTTCATCTACTTATAATTGACTGGAAAGGGGGAACTTACCTTGAAGAACAACATTTGAGCTCTGTACTTCAAGCAATTCAATGATATCTATTGTTTTTCTCAGACATCGCCTGGAAGAATATGGACAAATTAGAGCTTTAATATAACTCTGGAATGTTGAAGTGTAAAGGCATATTTCTATTTTGGAATCAAGTGGGATCATGATAGCAATAGCACTTAGACTTATACACAGCTTCACAGTGTTTTACAGCCCTCTCTAAGCGGTTTATAGAGTCAGCCTATTGCCCCCAACAATCTGGGTCCTCATTTTATCAACCTCAGAAGGATAGAAGGCTGAGTCAACCTTCAGCCTGGTGAGATTCAAACTTCCAAATTGCAGTCAGCCGGCAGAAATAGCCTGCTGTTAACTCAAGAATCTTGGATAAATGCCAGTATCTCAAAATGAAATTTGTTGAAGTTATTAAAATCTGAGGATAGATCATGTTGTCCTGTATTATCTTAAACGCTAGATAGTTTGGTTAAGGTTTCCTAAGAATATCTAGATAACACACCTTAGGACCGTGATTGCGAACCTATGGCACGCGTGCCAGAAGTGGCACACAGAGCTATTTCTCCTGGCACGCAGAGCATCACCAGTTGCTCTTCCGGGTTTGGGCGCAGCAGCCAGCTGGTCTTTACGTGCATTGGTGTGCCAGAAAGCAGAAGAGGAGCCGCCCGGTGCGCATGCGCACGCTAGGAAAATGATCTTGTTTCCAGTGTGCACATGCATGTTGGCCATTTGGTGATCTGGTTCCTGGCACGCATGCACACGCAAAAACCACCAACAGGAAGAGCAACGGCCACGTGTGCCAAAAGATGTGGAGAGAAGATCCTGGCCATCGCTTCTTAGCAGAGCAGAGCTGTGGTCGGGGTTTCCCTCCCTCCCTGCCCAAGTGGGCTTCTTGCGTGGCCCAAGCCCTCCAGCCCATGATTCATCTGCGATCTGAAGTGCTTGGCTGGCTCGGGCACCTCCGAAAAGCAGCGGCATCCACAAGTGGAAGGACAGGAGTGCCCAGCCGGCCCCTGCAGCCACTCCCACACAGTCAGAAGCAGCACTGTGACAGCCGCTGGGGGCGAGGGGGCAGCGGTGGCAAGGACAGGAAAGGGCTTCCCTCCCTCCCCACCAGAGCAGGCTTCTTGCACAGCTCCAGCCTATGGTTCTGATGAGGATTCGTGGTCAGGAGTGCTGCTGCTTCCAGCTGGGATATATTCTACCAGGCCCTCGGTGGCGTCTTTATGCAGGTAGCTTGCCTCTCTGCCAGCAGTTCTTCCAGCGTCCCGGCTGGAAGCAGCAGTGCAACAATCGCCGTTACCAGGGCCGAAGGGGTGGTGGTGGTGAGAACAAGTGACCGCCACCTCTTCATCCCTTCCCCAACAGCGGCTATTGCGCTTCCGCTTCCAACCGGGATGCTGGCGGAGGAGCTGCTGGTGGGGAGGTGAGCTACCCGCATAAAGATGCTGCCGAGGGCCTGGCAGAATATATCCTGGCTGGAAGCGGCAGCACTCTGGACCATGAATCCTCATCAGAGCCACGGGCTAGAGCTGTGCAAGATGCCTGGGAGGGCGGGGAGGGAAGCTCGGGCCCGCCCATCCTCGCCATCCCCACTTCTTCGGCCCCAGTACCGGGACACCTTGGGAACGCTCACCTCATGCGGCAGCAAGGTGTGTGTGAGTGTAATGGGAGCTGGCTGGGACTGATCAGCTGAGAAGCATGCAAAGAAGCCTTGGTTTCCCCAGTGCTGTGGCTCTCGGAGGAAGAAGGCAGGGATGCTGGCTGGCATTCGCTTCCCTTACTGAAAGTGGCGAGGGAGTGAGCGGGGATGAACAGTAAGGGAAGCGAATGCCAGCCAACATCCCTGCCTTCTTCCTCTGAGGGCCGCTTCTTTGCCAGCCTCGCAGCAGATCAGTCCCAGCCAACCCCCGTTACACATACACACACACACACACACCACTTGCTGAGGTATGAGGTGAATGTTGCCACGGATAAATCAGGGGGAGAGGGAGAAGTTTGTTTTTTTCTCTCCCTCCCGCTGATTTCTCCCCAGCAGCGCTCACTTCGTGCTGCGGCAAGCATGGTGGCTCTCAAAGAGAATAAAATGGGTGCAGCGCTCTTCCAACAGCTGAGGAAGGAAGAGGAGCCAAGCCCTCGGCTTTTGGAAGAAGCACCCGAGCCCGCTTCATTCTCTTTGGGAGCGCATTGCAAAATGGGGAATTTTCTGACATTTTTGCAACTGGAAACAGCCTAGCGCCCTGTGCACATCGGCCACCCAGGAGCCCCGAGGCTCACAACCACCGACTCCTGAAGCAAAAATGCCCTCCCCCAGCCTCCCAGAGGCCCTCCAGAAGCTGGAAATGGCTTCAGGAAAGCCTCCAAAGGCTGGAGAGGGCAAAAAACGGCCCCAACAAGCCAATTGGAAGTTCGTAAACGATCTGTTTCCGACTTCCAGATGGCATCTAGGGGGACGGGGGAGGCAATTTTTGCCCTCCCCAGGCTTCAGGAAAGCCTCCGGAGCCTGGGGGGAGGGGGTGTATGTGCATGAGGTGTGTGTGTGTGTCACGTGCGCATACGCAGTTGGATGGGGAATTGAGTGGGCACGCGGAGGGGGTGTAGTAACGAGCGAGCGCACAATTCTGGCACACCGTAAAAAAAAAAGGTTCGCCATCATTGCCTTAGGAAGTTAACCTACCTTATGATTTCTAGCCAATTTGTACTTTCTAACAGTGAAAACCATTTTACATCAGTATCCCAGAATTCTGCACTGTTATCTGAAAAAAACACAAGATAATAATTTTAGCTATTTGCATATGAAATATAGAATGTATTTATGGCAGTGAAGCTCAAAGAATCTGAGGCATATTAACAATTGTGTTATATTTTTGCACCAGAACAACCCAAGTAGTCAAAGTACAGGATTTATTGTTTTACTCTGCATTTAAATAATTTCAACAATACAATTTAAAAGAATGGGTAGCTATAGAAAGGCATACAATAACTGAATATTTATACCAATCAGTGGACTAAGAAAACCTTCTGATGTGAAGTTGAAATTTAAAATAATTTTAAAAACCCTGAAAGACTGATTAGTATTAATACTTTATAAGTTTTTAGTGAAAAATGTACTTATATAGTAATTTACAAAAGCAGTAAAAAGCAAAGAAGACAACAAAATCTGGCTCTTTTGAAAAATGATCCATTAATTCCTGGTTTAAGTTATAATATGCACCTGCAGCTTTAAAAACAAGCCTTTCAAGTATCAATAGTAAATAGCAGTTTTAGGTTTCATGCATTTTCCCCCCATTAGAGTTGTAAAATATGATTTTACTTATATTTACTACATACCTATTAAAAACAGCTGTTTAAATTTAGTATATGCAACTTGGATTTCTTGCAAAGATGGAAGGCTGCTTGAAAGTTCTTCAATTTTCAAGGCTTCATATGGAGGCTTATCAATTGTTTTATACATTCTAAATAGAACAGATTAACAACATTCAGAACACAGTAAGGTAAAGATTCCCCTTGCAAATATGTGCTAGTGATTTCCGAATCTAGGGTCGGTGCTCATCTCTGTTTCAAAGCCGAAAAGCCAGCGCTGTACGAAGACGTCTTCGTGGTCATGTGGCCAGCATGACTAAACGCTGAAGACGCATGTAACACTGTTACCTTCCCACCAAAGGTGGTTCCTATTTTTCTACTTGCATTTTTACATGCTTTCAAACTGCTAGATTGGCAAAAGCTGGGACAAGTAACGGGAGCTCACTCCATTACGTGGCACTAGGGATTCAAACTGCCCAACTGCTGACCTTTCTGATCGACAAGCTCAGTGCCTTAGCCACTGCGACCCTTCAGAGTACATTAGAATGCATTAAATTGAGACTTCTTTATTTAGCATCAAAAGGGAAGAACTAGCAACTTTTGGGACAAAAGTGGTGAAATTGTCAAATTTCACTAATTTTATACAATCCTGGGGTAGGGCAACAATACTTCTGTTTCTGGAATTCTTTAGCTAGTATACAAGTGTACTACAAATAACAAAGAATTTGGGGATGCCAATCTTCCTGACCTCCTTCTCTGCATTGTTATAGAGAAAAGTATATCTTATTGTGAAGAAGCTTAAACTTTCTTGAAATATTAAGCATATATGAATAGCAGATAATTTCTAACAGAAAATATTTGCTATACATTGTTACAATTCTGACATCTTTCTTGCAGCTGCCATTTATTGAACTGTGTTATTACTTTTTAGAGTGTTGTATAAGTTTGATAAATGTATTAATAAAACTAGAGGAGTATTGTGTTTATGCATGAATTTGTATACCTTTTGTCACCTGAGCTCCAAAGTAACTTCAAGCCTGATTGTGATTTAGACTTGTTTTTCTTAGCCAGATGAGTGAACAAACTGTTCACTATTACCATGGTCTAAATCAGGGGTCAACCTTATTATACCTACCGCCCACTTTTGTATCTCTGTTAGTAGTAAAATTTTCTAACCGCCCACCAGTTCCACAGTAACGGTGATTTATAAAGAAGGGAAATAACTTTACTTTATAAAATTTATAAAGCAAAGTTACAGCAGCCCCCTACCGCCCATCATGAAAGCTGGAACACCCGCTAGTGGGCAGTAGGGACCAGGTTGACTACCACTGGTCTAAATTATATTGATACTCACACATGAGACAGTGTTGAAAGCGCCGTATCTTTCCCTATTGCCCAAGAGTTTGTGATTTAAATTAATGGGGAATTAAATACATATTATAGGGTTGTTAAAAATTTGCAGTTCCTGAAAGAGGAAAGCCTAGATAATTTATGTGACCAGATTGATCCAGTTATTTCACAAAAGCGTGTTTCCCCAAAAATATGACAGGGTCTTATTTTCTTTTTACTTACAAAATATGGTCTTGGGCTTATTATAGGGGAGGGCTTATTGTTTTGGGGTTGCTGCTTGCTTACGAACTGGCTCCCGAAGAGCTAGACACAGCCTCAGGGACGAAGCAGCCATGAAGTGACCAAGCTCACAAGCAATCACCCAGCAAACCCCCTCTCCAGCCTCGTCCCTGAGGCTATGCCCAGCTCTTCGGGAGCCAGTTAGCAAGGGAGCAGCCGCCTAGCAACTCCCCCCTCTAGCCAGGCAGAATGCCACTCCCCAACCTATCGGTATCCCAAAGGCGCCAAACAATGTGAGCGCCTTTCCGCCCCCCCCCGGCTCCTGCAGCTAGGTGCCTTCAGGATACTGCTATGTCAGTGAGCGGTGCTCTGCCTGGCGATAGGGGGGGGGTGTCCAAGGGGTTTATTTTTGGGGGTGGGCTTATATTTTTGCCCATGCGAAAAATGTGGCAAGGCTTTAGTTTCAGGACAGGTCCTATTTTCAGGGAAACACGGTAGTCTAGCAGTCTTCTGCAACATTCAGAACACCCCACACGGCTTATGTTCATATTTGATTCCAGAAAAGTGCCAGACCACCCAGAATAGTGATCCATAGAAAAGAGAAATGTCTAGTATATTATCAATGGAAAAAAAAATGACAGCTTGCCATTAGGAATTAAGTAATCATAGAGTTATTGCAGCTGAAAATGCAAATGTACTAAGTTGAAACAGAACCATTATTTACCCATCCAAGAATAGTTTGTGCAGCTGAGAAGTGTTGTCATCTGATTCTTTGGCAAAAGTTGGCATCTTGAAGAGAGCAGCGCCATTATGGGAAGACCAACACCAAATCTGCAGAAGGTATTTACATGAGGTTTGGTTATGTATCAGAAAACATTCATTTTGTTATGGAGTAGTAGAGGCGTCATACAGCACAAGTTAAGAGTATTCCACTAACCATGCATGAAATTCAGTGCCCTGAAGAGCACTTAACATGAAGGTGGATGAAACGGTTTGGATAATCCTTCAAACAGCAATTTGGATGATCTTAATATGGTCCCATGCTGTTTCTCCATTAGATCTAGCCATGTATCTGGATTTCCTACTTGCATTAAGAATTAATATATAACTGTAACAGCAGCTATGTTTTCTATCATCCTTTTTGTTTTGAAAAAAAAAGGGGATTTTAAAAGTACCATTGAATAAGAAATTGCTGAACTGGCATAAATCAAAATGTTTTGGGCAATCTCACAAGCTTTCAACAAACAAGATTTTGTTTTAACATATTACAACTGTGATTTGGTAAGGTACTTGTAACCTGTCTCATATGTATCCTGCATTTACATAATCAACCCATCTCCCCCCCCTTCCCCCTTCACCTGACCCCAATTTAAATCTAGCATTCTACGCACCAGATGTAATTCACAAAAAATGTATGCCTTTTAATAAACTGTGTTGGTTGGAAAAGGTCCTTCCAGATTCTTCCTAATTTTTGTCATCATAGGCTAGCATGACTCTCCTCCTACAATATCAGCTTTTATGAAGATAAATGTTTATAGAGCATATATGCTTTTCTCTAGCAATTTGAACTATTTCTATTGAAAAAAAACTGTTTTCCAAAATGAAAGATATCACTCATTGAACTTTTTCAGTTTTCTTCTAGCACATGTAACATCACTAGATTTTCTAAGCATGCCAATCCAGGAGAAATCCCATTGATCTATCAACTGGAGCAAGGAGTTTCTTAGCAATAGCAGCCTGTAAGATTTTAGAAATTGTAATTATCTTCTTAATCTGTTCTAGCCAAGTGGGAGATGAATATGATCAATATAAATGAATGGGATTGTTAGGAAAGCTAGTACTATGTAGCAGTTAAGCTGTTAGGCCAGGGTCAGGAAAACCCAATTTCTAGTCCTCTTTAGGGACAGAAGCCAGCTGGGTGACCTGGATTGGTCCTTCTCTCTTGGTCTATATCAGTGCTAGGTTCTGCAACAGAGAGGCAGTAAAACTTCTTGTCACATCACATATTGGTAGCTTTGCTGCATGAACCATTGTGAGTGTAATGCAAAATGAATCCTAGAGGTAAGCAACACAAGAATTAGGATATACCGTATTTTTCAGAGTATAAAATGCACCTTCCCCATCCTAAAAGAGCGTGGAAATATTGATGCGTCTTATACACTGAATACAACCATTTTTGGCCTCCCGAAGCCCCGCCCCTGCATCCCATTTTTGTGAAAAACATGCCATTTTTCGCAAAAACTGAGGCTTTTTTGCCTTCCCTCAGCCCCCAGCAGGCTTCAGCAGAGCTGGGGCAAGGAAAAATCGGGCGTTTTTGCCTTCTCTCAGCCCTGCTGAAGCCTGCAGAGGGCTGCTGGGGGCTGAGGGAAGGCAAAAACTTTTTTTTTCTTACTTACCTCTTCGAAATCTTGGTGATAGTCTTGGTGATAGTTTTCAGTCTTATAATATGAAAAATACAGTATTCCCATCTCCCTACACATAGCTGACTCTTCATGTATCCGAATATTAAAGCAGAGCTATAGTTTGCTAAATTGGAACTGGAAACTCAATTTGAATCAGGTCACCGGGTTTGATCTGAAAAAGGCTAATTTGCATTTTTTTTTTTAAAAAAGAAGGAAGTACAAAGTTCATTTCCACTCATCCAAATCAAAGGACTGTTTAAACTGCTCTATTAACTGTATTTATCCATTAACCCTACTTCCCAGAAGCAAACAATACATCAAGCTATATAAATAGCTGTAATAGCTGAAAAAAGCTGTAATATTGTTTTGCTTATCTCTGACTGTGCTAAGGCTATATTATTAAATTGCATTCATTTGATGTTACCCAATCATTTAGTAGTAATAAAGAAAGCAGTGTGTGTGTATGCATATATATGTGTGCGTATGCGTATTTATATGCATATGTAATACAATGTAATAAATATACATGTGTATATGTTTACTAAAACCTTGTTCAAGCTTGTAAACAAATATACTCACTGGAATTCCTCTTCCTTGATACTGCAAAATGCTCTCTTCAGAAATAGCCATTGGAACAACAAAATAGGCAGGCAACCTGAAAAAAGTTAATTTAACAAATTAAAATCTGCAAGTTATTAAGACATATCTCTCAGTTGGGGCTTCTCAGTACAGTTCAGTTAGTTAGGAAATTTTTTATTGTACAGAAGGGCTGAAGTCATTTCAAACAGTTAGCAGTTAGCAATAGCAGTTAGACTTATATACCGCTTCATAGGGCTTTCAGCCCTCTCTAAGCGGTTTACAGAGTCAGCATATTGCCCCCAACAACAATCCGGGTCCTCATTTTACCCACCTCGGAAGGATGGAAGGCTGAGTCAACCCTGAGCCGGTGAGATTTGAACAGACGAACTGCAGAACTGCAGAACTGCAGTCAGCTGAAGTAGCCTGCAGTGCTGCATTTAACCACTGCGCCACCTCGGCTCACCTGTTGTCTTGTGGCAATGAAAACTGCAGCCCACATCTTATAAACCTTTGGGTTTAAACTTTCTATTAAATAGAAATCTAGCTTATATTCCTCATTCTTGCTAAGGAGCTGGTGGCTAGCATAAGCGTGGTACCTAATGGATTATCCTGTAATTATTATCCTAATGGATTATCCTAATGGATTATCCTGTAACAGAAGCAATCTTTGAACGTAGCAGCAAAAGTTATCATGAATCTTGAACTAAAGAAAATGTATTTTATTTCTGTACAAGAGTTTAGAATCTATCATCTACTCATCACAGTTAATTTCATGAACCGGTATCTACTTGCTCATATTTTAATTTATAACACAGGTACTCCTTGAATTACGCCAGGCCTTCTTTCTGAGGTTGCTTGTGGTGCTTCTGAGGCCTTCTGAAACACTGCAAAGAAAGCTGTGCCAGCCATTTACTATCATGAAAACAGGCCACGGAATTTAGATAACAGTAGGTACAGCCTTCTTGTGGGGGTTTAGAAGGACTCAGAAGCCTTCTGAAGCATTGCGAGAAGGACAAGCTGCCTTGGGAAGAAGATATGGTGCAGCCATATCTGGACACGCTTTGTCAGCAGTGGAAGGAAGATGGTGAGGGTTGGCAAGGTGAATGCAGAGCAGGGAAGCAGGGAAGACAAGAGACATAAAATGCAAACCAATTTGAGTTACGCATTGTTGTCAACAATGTTAATTTTTAAAAAGTAATGAGTTCTTACTTTTTAGAGACTTTATAATCTTCGTTAGCACTCACTGCTTTGTATTTTAGATTTCCTTTGGTCCGCTCCAATTCTTGACGCCAGTCTTTAATAGAATCAAACCATACTACTTGATTCTCTTTCTCTGTTAAAATATAATTTTCTTTTAGACTGGAGAATTTTGAACTTTTCAAACTGATTTTGCAACTTAACCAAAAAGCTTTTGGTTTTTGTGAAATATGCTTTTTAGTAGGATAAACACACTGGATATTTTTTCTTACAATTCTAATGTAGCTTTTGACCATTCTGAGACATTTCACATTCACCATAATTAATAGGGAATGCATATATTTTCATTTTTAACAGAAGTAGCAGTGCCATTTTTAAATCAAATTTTTGCATACAGAATATTGATAAGTGTTTTAACAGGAATATGTTGAAGCTCACCTCTTGATCATTATTCATGAACAGCTATTATGCAATCTATTTCTCATCAGTGTTAAACAGGATAGGACAGAACATATGACCAAGTCTGTTTTAAAGAAAGTTTGTCAAGACAATAGTTACCTAGAATCAAAATAGCAAGGAAGATATATTGTGCATGCTTACCTAAATCATTTGGGGCAGCTGATGCATAAGAGAACAGAAACAAGCGTTTAAATAGCTTAGGGGTCTGTGTTTGATGAACTATGCCACTGACAATCTAAGAAAGGAACAAGAAATCATCATATTTGTAAGTCATTCATGTTAATTAGAAGAACCGAGTACCTTCCAACTTTCCTAGACTGAACAATTTCCTAAAGTGACCATATATACTCAAAAGGCTAAACATCAATTCTATTAAAATATTGTATATGGACTTCCCCTATTACCAATAGCAACAGCACTTAGACTTATATAAGTGGTTTATAGAATCAGCATATTGTTCCCAACAATCTGGGTCCTCATTTTAACAACCAGAAGAATGGAAGGCTGAGTCAACCTTGAGCCTGGTGAGATTCGAACTTCCAAATTGCCGTCAGCCAGCAGAAGTAGCCTGCAATACTGCGTTCTAATCACTGTGCCATCATGGGTCATTTGCATTAAAATATTTGTCTAGGAGATGCTGTCTAGCGTACTGTAGCACAGGGGTAGTCAACCTTTTTATACCTACCGCCCACTTTTGTATCTCTGTTAGTAGTAAAAATTTCTAACCGCCCACCAGTTCCACAGTAATGGTGATTTATAAAGTAGGGAAGTAACTTTACTTTCTAAAATTTATAAAGCAGAGTTACAGCAAACCCCTACTGCCAACCATGAAAGCTGGAACGCCCACTAGTGCGCAGTAGGGACCAGGTTGACTCCCACTGCTGTAGCACAAAGGATATACAAATCTCACAAGTGGCCTGCATAGCTATTTGTCAGTAGGTAGAATTGTGTTAGAGTTAACAATTAAGTCAGGACAATAACACATGGAAACATATGCAGAAAGTTCTAGAAGTCAAGATTAAAGGAGTGAATGAATGAGGCGGCTGAAAATTAGGACCCCAAGTTGATTTCCTCTGTAATCCTATCTCTAGTTATAAGGATAATGATTTTTATGAAAGGAAGGTTTGGAGATGATTGAGAATGTTCACAGTACCATGATTTGGCCATACATTTCCTGCATCTTTGTTCATAGTCTCTCTCTTCATTCCTAGCAAACGTAACCAAAGCAGGTATAACTAAGTCAACGTAACCTGCAAAACTGCAATACGTTTCCAACACTCAGGTAAGAGTTCAAAGCAAATCAAAACACAGAGACCCAAGACTTATTAACATCCACGGGACCTAAAAGCATAACATTATTATACAGTTAAAGGATTCCTCATCTTAAAAAAAATTAAGGAATAGTCATGAAATCAATGCCACACAATACCCCATTTTTCTTCATTGTATGTTAAATCAAATGAGAAATATTCACATGGCACAATTAATTTGTAAATGGAATCCAGCAATTAGGTAACTTTATTCCTTAGACTGAAATGTATAGGTATTTAAGGCAAAAGTGGATTCACAAATGAAGGCGAATGAAGGCGAAAAGTGGATTCAAATCTGTGCTAATCTATAATAGGTTTTGTTTGCCATTAATTTGGCATGCAGATTGTAAACCAATGGTTTAGTTTTTTGCAGTTAACTGAAAATATGGCGAAGCCACAGCTAGACAAAGATGCTCCAACAAGGCAGGGCTTTCTTTCCTATGTAATTTTCAGACCTTCTTAAAAATGTAACTCAGATGTAACTACGTATTGCTCTTTATGAATGATTAGTCATATTCCAAAGGTTTTTAAAAAAGGAAATAGGTAGGGCCATAATTACCCTTTTAACTTCTTCTTCCTTGGTATATCTTAAACAGAAGTGAAACACTCTGAGATCTTTGCAGTAGATTATTATTGTTTCTGGATATTTTCTCAGTTGACCACTTAAAGGTTTCTTTTTCTCATCATAAACTGTAAGGAAAATACAGGTTAGTTTTAACATTTATTCAGGTAAACAAACTTACCACTATTCATCCAGCAAATAAGTAAACTTAGATCTTCTTGTCCCAAAAAATATTCCTAAATTTATAGCCATCATCATGAGAAGCTGGGAAACATTTTTTTCAATTTGCTTAAGAGACTAGAGAACCATTTAAAAATGTGAAATGCTGATATATATAGTGTCATAATGAGTGAAATACACCTGAAAGAGCATAACCATATTTTTCAGAGTATAAGATGCTCCGGAGTATAAGACACACCTTAGTTTTTGGGGAGGAAAATAAGAAGAAAATAATTTCTGCCTCTGCCTACCAGCCTCCATGGTATTCAGCTGGCTAGCTTCCTGTCAGTGTGTGTGAGTTCATGACTTGGAACACATGGTAATAGCATAGCAACTAAGGTAGCTAATGAGGGCTATTTGGACTCTGAAACAGTATTTGCTGTTTGAGTAACAAGGAGACAGGAAGGAGCCTGACTTAGCTGAGGACTGAACGTGAAACTGGTATTGTATTATATATTATTATTACTATTATTTTGAATCCTGCTGAATCAGTTACTTGTGTGTGCTTTCTGAATGCAACTGCTGCTGCAAACTCTTACCAGCCAGGTCAGCTTCAGCAGTTATTGCAGCCTGATTCAGCACAGCTGATTGACGGGTGGATGGGACTGCCAGAATACCCCCAACCAGCTGTTCCAGGCTGCAGGGGTTGCCACAGACCATCGCTGCCTCCATGCCTCGCGTTTTTGACCTCTGGTGGGGCTACATTCGGTGTACAAGATGCACTCAAATTTTTACCCTCTTTTTTTGGGGGTGTGTGTGCGTCTTATACTCTGAAAAATACCGTATTACTTAAGAGAATCGGTGTGCAGACTGTGGTTTGGGCTGTTGCTAATGTGGTTATCTCTGCAACCTTACTTTGGTACTATTATCCTAATCACCACCTGCAATTTACCTTCTTTACCTCCTGCAATTGTTGTTGAAAATACAAACAATACCCAAACTTTACCCCTCAAATATTTGTATTTCTGAAGATTTAAACAATACTTGAATATGTGCTTCACAACAATTTACTGCTCAATTTAATTTAAACTAGAACAGAAAGTATTTTGCTTTTCTTGACTCGTGCATGCAGTGATAACCTCAAGGCTGGGCTAGTGTAGTATGATCTCTGCAGAGGAGGCAAAGACAATAACCTAAAAACCACATGGCCAAAAATATATCAGGGCAGATAATGAGTTGTTCCTTTCCAAGTACAGGTAGTCCTCGACTTATGATCACAATGGAGCCCAAAATTTCCACTGCTAAGCAAGATAGTTGTTAAATGACTTGTGCCCAATTTTATGACATGTTTTGCTACAGTTAAGTAAATCACTGCAGTTGTTAAGTGAATTGTGTGGTTGTTCAGCGAATCTGGCTTTCCTTGTTGTTTTTTGTAAGCCATCTGGGAAAGCTATAAATGGTGATCACATGAGTTGGGAACAATGGAACTGTTATAAATACATTCTAGCTGCCAAATACCATACTTGATTTTTGATCCCTTGATCATAGGCACTCTGCAACCATTGTAAGTGTGAAAATTGTTCATCAGTCCCAGTAGATTTAATTACACTTTGCTTTTATATCCAAATGTGATTTTGCTTACTATTTCTTACTCTTCGTCACTTTGCATGTATTATATCACAAATATGCATACTTTTGTAATTAAAAACAATTAAAATATTAACATTACATTTAAAAAATATCTAAATCACCCAGGTTTGACAAAACTGAACATGTATTTCTGATTACCAAGTGTAGTAATTAAGATAAAGCAATTATTAATGCTAACCTACCTCCATAAAGTTGATCTACACATTGAAGGGTTATGTCATTTTCTTCCAAGATTTTATTTTTGAACTGCGGTTCCTAGAAGAGGAAAATGCCTTAACTTTTGATTAACAGAACACAATTTAATAAGATTTCTCTTTTACTATGAATACCATAGAAAATGTATTCAAAAAGTTAATTAGCTCTTTTTATTTTAGAGTATTAACCCTCTAAGAACTAATGAAATAAAATATAATCAACATTACCATATACAGCTGAATTTTAACCACAGTTTTTTTTCCCTTTAAAGCTTCTAATCCTTCCCAGAATTGTGCCAAACCAACCCTAGTATTTTCCACAAGTAGATCCAAGGATTTAATATTTTCACTTTCTGCCAAAAGTGTTCTTAAAGTCTTTAAATAGATTACACATTCAAAATTATAAGTTGTAAAATTGTACTAAATTCATTATAGGGACAGCAATAGCTTAACTCTCAAATATTCTTTTATAAAACATCATGCCTGATTCATTACCAAGATAAAAAGTACACAACCATCATGTAACAGAGAGAATTTGCTCACCTAACAGACAAAAACTAACTTTGTTGACTTACTTCCTCTAAAGTGGATTCTTCTCCAAGGAATGAAATCTTGAAGTTTGTGCAAATAAGTTTTCCAAAAGTGCCACGATTTGATCCATCATCTTGTACAAATTTCAAAACCATGTTTGCTTCACAAAGCACCAGCTCACCTAACGGAAGTTAAATTTGCTTCTTAGTACATTGCAGTGAATTACCGTACTTAGATTCTCAAATTCCAAGTTGCTCAAATCACTGTAGATATAATGAGCTACATAATTAAAGGGATTTTGCTACTACTATTGCTCTAAACTGGAGAAACACTCATTCACTTTAAACTGAACTATCAGATCAGAATTAAACACAGGGCACAGTTAGCCTTAATCTGAAATCAAACACAACATTCTAAGGAAATTTTGTACAATACTTCTAAATTAGGACTGTATTATAAAAAGGAACCTCTCTTCTGCACTTGCATCCATTTAACCAGTAGTCTCTGCTATTTTTATAAATATAAGGCAAATAGGTTTGTTTTTCAAAATAACACCATGTGTCTTTTAAAGCAAAGTTACAGAAATTGAAAAGTACAATAACTGAAAAAAAAACCCCACAAAATATTGCGACTTGGCCATCAAAACTACACGATTATGGATGAAACATGTAACAGTGATGCCGATTAGCATTGGGACACTTGGTACCATGTCCAAGAATCTTATAAAGTACATCAAGAAATTGCAGCTTCCTGCAATGACACCAACGGAACTGCAAAAAACTGAGCTACTCAGAACATTGTACATTTTAAGAAGACACTTGGTTTATACCTAGGATACTGGCAGCAACAGTATCAGCCATTAGAGCCAGTCAATGGTATTTGTGATATATTTTTAAATGTTCAGTTGACTGAGTTTCATGTTTAATGAATAAAAAAGATGATAATGATAACAATAATACAATAATAAATACAAATATTTGTATTTAGTTCATTTGTTTACATATATTCCTTAGAATTCAGATTATCTACTTAATTGTATCATGTAATGCACAATTACAGCATCCAATGTTGTGCAATATTATTTCTTTAGAATTACCTGGTAACAAGTGAGGTTCCACTTCTTTTTCTATGGGTTGCCTCACATATACTTCCTAAAAGAAAGGACATTGCATTAGTTCAGATGTTAAGTAAAAAGTTACATATTCAATAGACTGAAAACATACTTTGAAGGCAAATAACTTCTGCTGCGTTACACTGGCATGTAGAAAACATTTACCAAAGTTATACAGTAACTGAAACCAACCTAACAAAAATGTGGAGAATTATAAGCATATAGCAACAGCACAGATTACCATTACAAGAAACCTACAATAATCTATTGCTGATGTATACTATTCCCTGCTCTCTTTTTAGTATTAAATATTAAAAGAAGGAGAACAAAGCTCACAACCCAAACAAGAACCCAATAAAATTGCTAATATTTAACTAGTGTTAAGAAAGCATTGGGAAGAATGATCATGTCCCAAATTACTCAAGAAAAGAACTGCATCTAGTATATAATACATTATGGTCATCAAGCCTAAGGAACTAGCAAAACCTGGTGTGATGGCAAAAAGGAGTATAAATTAAGGATTTCTAATGTTTGAAAATGTGTCGTGTTTGCTGAAGGCCCCAAGTTTGATTGTTTTCTATTTTATTTGTTGCTTACCAATACTAGGAAAGACCATTCATTCCAGATTTGGGAGAAATCCTGGCAATCAAAATATTAAATTTCTATGCCACCAAAATGACAAATTATTGATTTGACTCCCTACAAATTAAGTGGGAAACAAAATCATAGCTTCTAGAATTTTATTTGATTCCAAGCAGTTCCATTTTGATTCACACAATCAGGAGGGAGGAAGACTCACAGAGCCACTCTTCATCCCTCCTGCTTTTGTTCTCTTCCTTGTGGTCTCTTGCAGGAATGGGAGGGGAGAATGAAATCCCAGCAATACCAGCCACAAAGCAGGAGCCCAATCCACAAGGCTGCTGCTCTATTGAGACAAGCTGGTCCAAGCTCCCTGAACCTGGCTTTCAACCCCTCCGCAATCAGAACTTTTAGCTGAAAACCTCATGTTTACAGTGATATTTCTGTCACTCTAATATAAATCTCTAAATAGTTCACCCAGCACTCTTCAAATGGCTCAAGGTGGTTAATGAAAAAAACAAACAAAACCATTTCTACATTATAAATTCATTCCAGATCAATCACCCACACCAAATGTCAGTTCAAACAAGTTAGTCTTAACATTTAGTCTAAACTTATAACAACCTGAAGTCTGCATAGCCAAGAAAACAAATCAATGCACCTTCACTACATATTTCAGGTTAACTAAAAGTTGTTATATCAACCAATATGAACTAAATGAGTAAAGAAACACCATTCAGAGATTTATTTCTCCCACTTACAATTTTACTATCATTTATACTTATACTATGGGATGCGGTGGCTGAGTGGCTAAGATGCTGAGCTTGTTGATCAGAATTTCGGCAGTTCAACAGTTTGAATCCCTAACGCTGCATAATGGAGTGAGCTCCCATTATTTGTCCCAGCTTTTGCCAACCTAGCAGTTCGAAAACACGTAAAAATTGCAAGTAGAAAAAAAGGGAACAGCGTTCCGTGTGCCTTTGGCATTTAGTCATGCCGGCCACATGACCATGGAGATGTCTTCAGACAGCACTGGCTCTTTGGCTTAGAAACGAGGTGAGCACCGTCCCCTAGAGCCAAGAACGACTAGCATGCATGTGTGGGGAAACCTTTACCTTTATACTTATACTAATAATGGAATCAGGAATTGAATTTATGCCATGAATAAACGTTTAAGGTCAATACGTAATACTTTCAGTTCTGACTGTTCCTTTTTACCTTAGAGAAAAGAGCTAATTTGTTTTAAACCACCCTCCAGACCTTCCGCGCCGCACTTAAAATCTGGCTATCCCGGCTGGCCTGGGGTTAAAGACTCTAACCCCTACTCGAATTGTATGACTGTTGAGTTCTTAAATGATGTAGTGCTTTTATGTTGTAAATTGTTTGTCCTCCCCCCCCCCCCCCTTTGAACTGTGAGCTGCCCTGAGTCCCCCCAGGGAAAAGGGCGGCATACAAATAAAGTGAAACTAAACTAAACTTAAAGATTGTTGCATTTTGCATCAAAAATATTTTGACAACTATCAACAGGAAGCCAGCCAAATATAAACATAGTTAACCATGAACGTTGCATATCAGCAAGTTTTGTATTGTGAAAAAATAAAGGACATTAATGATCTCAATATTTTTCCAGAGAAAAATACAAGCTCCCCAAAACTTTTTAATTTTACCACTTTAGTATCCAAAATGAATGTGGACAATACTTTAAAAAACACAAAAAAGGCAAAATACTAGTAACCAAAATAGAAACCAATGCTTTCCTTTATATTACTACAGAGCTAGTTCGTAAGCAAAAATATAAACAAACACCAAGACTCTAAATTTATAGTTAAATTGTTTCTCTCTAATAAGAATAATCTTTTTTGCTATATCTCCTAGTTACGGGATGGCGAACCTATGCCATGCGTGCCACAGGTGGCATGCAGAGCCATTTGTCAGGGCACGTGACTTCAGCCTTTTTTGAGACCATTTTTCGCCCTCCCCAGGGTCCAGAGGCTTTATAGGAGCCTGGGGAGGGTGAAAACAGCCTTCCCCGAGTCCCCCGGAAGCTTCAGGAGTTTCCTTGAAGCCTTCGGAGCGCAAAAAATGACCCTACGAGCAAACTGGAAGTCCGTTCCCGAACTTCTGGTTTGCCCATAGGGCCAGTCTTTTGCACTCCGGAGACTTCAGGGAAGCTCCTAAAGCCTCTGGAGGGCCTCCGTAGGGTGGCTGTTTTTGCCCTCCCCAGGCCCCTATAAAGCCTCTGGAGCCTGGGGAAGGCAAAAAATCATGAAAAAATGCCGCCCCCGCACTGGTCATGCACGCTGTTGGTCGCATATTGCATTATGGGTGTGGCACGCCCACGTGCAACTGCCTTGCGCTCCCGTCTTTTTGGCATGTGAGCCAAAAAAGTCTCTCTCACATAATTTATTCTGCACAATAAAGCTATGTATCCTTATTATCCAGGGAGGATTCCTTAAATGAAATTTGTACATTATCTTTGCAACAACTAATGTTATGCTTAGCACCATCTAAATTTATTTTACCATATACTCTTCCTCCCATAATGAGTTATCATGAAGCTTTAAAGAAATTCACATACTAAATGATGATGTTGAGAATTTAGACAATTTGAACATCACATTATTTAAATATGAAATTCAGATTGTTCAATTTACTTTATGTCTCTCTCTAGGAAGGCATGAATAATGAAACTAAAAAACAAGTATAACCAGTATGGAGCTGGCCTGAAGGGCAGGTTCAAGTATCTTTATTAAGAAACAGTTACAGTACTATAGAGGCAAGCAGAAGAATAGCAGAAATATTTCTGTATTTCTTTTTTCCCCTTTTTTTTGTAAATTTTGGCTTCTTTTTGTCCTTGATTTCCCCCTTCCAAACCTCTCCATTTTTGTACTTTGCACTTTATCTCTTTTTGAAATGTAGTACTTTAAAGTGATTTTTTTAAACGACAGAAAGGTAGAGTACTAGCAGAACATAACTGTCAGAAGAGATTATGAAAACCACTTAATTTTACAATACATAGACCGATTTAACCATAATATCAACTGGAAATCTGTGAGCATCTAGATCAAGCTAACACCCCCCCCCCCAAAAAAAAAATGCCTGGGAAAATTTGGGACTCACAAATCAGCCATTAACAGGCACATAAATATTTGCATACCATTCAAAAGAGACAATAAAAAAGCTAAAAAGGAAACAAAGACCAGAATGCCTCCTAGCCAGCAATTATACCCAAACAAGTAACGAGTCACACTTGATTAATATCAGACATATAAACAAGCAGTAAACAGCCCAATCAGGCACCTACCAAGGAAAAACATCACCCCCACCAACACTCACAGGGCAACTTACTGTATAGAGAACCCCATTCTTTTCTAGAATTGAAGATGTTACCTAGCTGGATAATGTAACTGCACAAGATCAACCAAGCTCAGAGAGCATCAAGGACTCCTCAGTTTCATTAACAGTATCCATCTTCAAATATAACTTGTTGCATTTGTTATATCTAGGATTTAAGTTTTCCAGAATCAGTTTATTACTCTTTCAACTGCCCACAACAGGATGTTCCCTGTATGTGCGCAGATTGAGTTATTACTAAATTACTAACCAAAAATCCTCCTAGCTACACTTCACGTAATCAGAACATTCTGAACAGAGTTGCAATTTTCTCTTCAAGCATTAATCAAAAAGCTATAAAGGAAGAAACCTATTTTGGGCTCCATTAAATGCAAGCCTCTCTACTTTCAATGGCTTCTTCCCTAGTTTATACCAAATAATCTAATATCCTAATTCTTTTTTATGAGCTTATTGGCAGATTATATATCTTCACTGTATTCCAGATTCCTTCCTACTACAGCAAGCATTTTAAACTAACTATAATAAGCTCATGGTCAAAATCCAAACAAAGTGATTTTATCTGTGCTAATTGTTCCAACAAAAAAATTATTTGCTAGTGTTCAAACAATTACCGTATTTTTCAGAGTATAAGACGCACCAAGATTTTGAAGAGGCAAATTAAAAAAAAAAAGTTTTGCACTCTACAGACCTCCCAAAAACAGCCATTTTTTGGTCAAAAAATGGCATGAATAGCCTTTAAGACACTTGTAGAGTGCTCCTGGAGGCTAGAGGGGCAAAATGAGCAGAAAAATTGCCCCCTTTTTCCTTATTTTTGCCTTTTCCAGCCCCCAGGAGCATTTTGGAAGCCTCCTAAAGGCTATGCATGGCCATTTTTGCAAAGGGGGCAGGATTTCGGTAGGCCAAAAATGCTGTATTCAGTGTATAAGATGCACCCAGATTTTCATCCTCTTTTTTGAGGGAAAAAGGTGCATCTTATACTCTGAAAAACATGGTACTTTATTTCTAACCAAAGGATAGAAACCTGTGAGAAAGAGTCCACATAAACAGTATTCTTATTATGATATACTGAATATAAAGTAGCCAACTTCATGTTGCCAGAAAGTTATGGTTCAGTGAATCACAAAAATACAAAAAACTTACTTGAGTAAGCTATGGTATATTTAATTATGGGAGTTTCATGTGAGCACAACCAATGCCATTATTTATATCCTGCATACAATGACTACATCATTCAAATACACATTCATTATACCAGCCCCTTGTTCATATTTTGGCCATATGCTGACAATCTGGTTCTGTGACAAATTACCACTTCTTGTTTCACCATTCATTAGAAATATTGGAAGGTATACTTTAAATACACTGTTTCCAACCCCGTTCATTTTTCGTAGAACCAAGAATGAATTTTTGGGGTAAATATCATTTATAGATGGCAAACCTCAAAAATAGAAAGGTATATTTCTGCTAATTTCATTTTTTTAAATAAGTGGCTGCCATTTTAATAAATGCGCTTGAAAGCAATAAGATGGTCTCAAAGCTAACGATTATTTTTGATAAATGACAGTTCAGTTGTTCAAGTGATTTGCTAATCTACATAATAAATGGATATGATGCATCTAGACTTGGAGGCTGGATCAAGCCACAGTTAAATTACAATGAATTATCTATTTTTTTTAAGCCAAAGTTTAAAACAAGTTAACTTTTGTGACCTGAGCTCCTTCTTTTATTCAGACCAGCTCTACAATACAGAACAGGAAGCTACTTAAAGGTATCCATGAGGGATGAGGTGTCAAAAAAGCAGGTGCAAGCACGCAAGTGAAGCATATTTTAAAAACATATCTCAAACATTGCTTTTATGTAAAAAGGAGTTGTGCTTCAATCATGTTCACCATCTTGATGTTTTGGACAACAAGTGCTTCTGAAAGGAAGTACTCTCCTAACAAACTTTTCAGGTCCTCTGTATTCTCACAAATACCCTGCAGCTCATACATAGGAAGTGAAACAGCTGAAGAAAAGATAAGTTTCTTTTCATTTACTTATCCCAGGGGGATCCAAAATCTTAACTCCCAGGAAAAAAACAAACAGGAAGCACTGACCTAGTCAGGCACTCCAAAAAATGAATCTGCTTCCCTTGAGCTGCAGATTAGCCCATTATGTCAACATGCCCAATCAACAATTTTTTTTACAACACCCACATTTTATTGACATACAACCAATTTTGTTAAGCAATATGTAATAAATTTGCTTTTCAAAACACTGATGTTATTAATGGAATTTGTCATGATGCAATCATGTAAAAATGAAAATACTTTGGAACATATATCCCTTTCAGCATGCTCTTCATGTAAACTTATGTTACAGTGGAAAAAGAAAATTCTCCAAGGGAAGTAAGCTATCTCATACAGTCTTGCAGATTCCAGTGGTACTTAGGATTCTGTATGCTATTTTATCTAAAGTAAACTAGGATTGTCACCAGATAATGGGAAGAAAATGCTTAGGACAGTATGGCTGTATTTGCATATTAAATCTCAGTGAATTTATTGAAGGGGGGTCTGGAGAATACAGGCACAGACCTTAGCACAACCGCAACAAAGTTACAATTTTTTAAATGTGGCACATTTACTTTGCAGCACTGCAGTTTCCTTTTTAGTCTACCTACCTACACAGTGAGTCTTAAATATTAACTAAGACACCAGCCTGTTCAATCTTACAGATGTACAATAGAAGCACTTTAAGACACTTTTGAAAGACCCCTAGGGGAAAAAATCCTATGCCCAGAAATAAAGAATTTCACCCAAGTATTATTTTATTAATTCTGGACACAGCTTTCCGCAATCTTATTCCTGTAGGAGCTCTGAAACTGAAGCAGAGTTTAAACCTTAACTCACCTCTCTTCAAACTTACTTCTTTCTTTCTTCCTCTGCTGCATCCCTATCTTTAGCTTTTAAAATGAAACTTGAAACACGGGCTTGGCTGTAAGCCCATCCCATAGTAATACACTGATTAAAGTATATAAAAACCGCATGCTTTTCCTGAGGAAGCAGATGCTTCCAGAGGGCAATGTATGCTCCTTCAGAGAGATGCACCCGGGAAGAATAGAATAATAGCTTTATTGTCACTTTGAAAGTACACTAATTGGAATACCTTAAAATGAAATTTCATTGCATACAGCTCTCAAAGGGTCACAGGCAAATCTTCCCATGTTTTACACTCCCTGCTCCCGTTTTTTCTTTTGCCTTTCTTATTAGCAAAAGGGAAACACGGGAAAATGACATAAGAGTTTTTGCCTCAACGCCATCATTCTGCTCAACAAATAATTCCCTCATCACTGTCAAACTATTTACTAAGTCAGCATTACTATTACTATTAATCTTCTCATCGGTCCTATCATCCATCTCCTCCCACTTATGACTGCAGGACTGTAACTTTTTTGCTTGTACCCCTACAATTTATATTGATATTGTTTCCTGATTGCTTATTTGTACCCTATGACTATCATTAATAGAACAGAATTGAATTCTTTATTAGCCAAGTGTGAATGTACACCGTGACCCGTCAAAACCGCGTTCCACAAAAGCGCGGTCGACGAAAGCGCGTATGTGACGTCATCACAGCGCGACGAAAAAGATCGAAAAATTGAAATAAAAATTAAATTACAGCAAGCCGATTCACATAAAGGTAAGGGTTAGGTTTAGGGTTAGGTTAAGGGTTAGGGTTAGGTTTAGAGCGTTAGCGTTACGTTTAGCGTTAGATAAAGGGTTAGTGTTAGGTTTTTCTTTAGGTTAAGGGTTAGATTTAGGGTTAGGTTTAGGGTTAGGTTAAGGGTTAGGTTTAGGGTTAGGTTTGGGGGGGTTGGGGTAAGGTTTTCGCTTTATTTTTACATTTTTCGATCTTTTTCGTCGCGCTGTGATGACGTCACATACGCGCTTTCGCCGACCGCGCTTTTGTCTACCGCGGTTTTGTGGTGGAACCATTGGACACATAAGAAATTTGTCCTTTGGTGCATATGCTCTCAGTGTACATAAAAAGACAAGATATATTTGTGAAGAATCATACAGTACAACACTTATTGATAGTCATAGTGTGCAAATAAGCAACCAGGAAACAATATGAATATAAATAGTAAGGATACAAGCAACAAAAGTTACAATCATGCAGTCCTAAGTGGGAGGAGATGGGGGGATAGGAAAGATGAGAAGACTGATAGTAATAGTAATGCAGCCTTAGCGAATGGTTTGACAGTGATGGGAGAATTATTTGTTCAATTGAGTGCTGTACCTTATGATTCGTTGCGAATATATCTTGTCTTTTTATGTACACTGAAGCACCAAAGACAAATTCCTTGTGTGTCCAATTGGACTTCGCCAATATAGAATTCTATTATCCTGTTTTGGCAGCGCCAGAAGCCCCCCTCCACCCCCACCGCCCTTCTTTCACATTTAAATCTGTTCCCCTCCCAAACCCGTTTGCTAAGTCCTCTCTCCTCCCGAGGGTTCGTAAACGGAGAGGACGCCAGTTGCCAAAAGTAATAAAACGCTCCTTATGGGTCTTGAACCCCACACTTCCTCACCCCCCCCCAAAAACAAGGCTCCCTTGAAGAAGGAAGAGGGGTCCCATTTCGTAGACTAGGGATGGGGAGGCGGGCGGGGCTGGAACGGCGGCGGCACCCCTCGCCCACAAAGCAGCCAAGTTTTCCCCTCACAGGACGACGAAGCCCCGGAAGAGCAGCAGCCGCCGCCGCCGCTGGCGCCGTCCCAGAGGAAACCCGGGAACCGAGCCGCCGCCGCCGCCTGTCTCGCGGGAACTCTTCGGAGCGCGTCTCTTCCCCCCCCCCACCCCCATTCGCCTCACCTCAGGGCTGATGTAGGAGACGAAGGAGGGCTTGGCCGGCTTAGCCCCCGCGCCCACCCCGGCGCCCAGCATGGCTTGCCCCCACGAAGTCCCCCCGGCGGCCCTGCTGCTGCTGCTGCTGCTCCAGCCGGTGCCGGCGGGCAGGGGCGTCGGCAACGTCGTCGGCGGTGTCGGCAGCTCCTCCCAGGAGGACTCCACATCCTCCGCCTCCGCCAACGCCGCCCTGTTCCGTCTCAAGTAGTTGATCCCTCCCATCGCCGCGACGGGCCTCTGCCTCCTCTCCCGCGCGCCTCGCGGCGGGCCCTCCCCGATCCTCCCCATTTCTGGAGGAACGGACCCGGAGGCGGCGACGCCATTGGGCCGGCACGACTTCAATCAAGGCTGTTGGACCGCCCATGCCGCGAGGTAGGAAGGAGGTGGGTGGGGGCCTTACGCTCTGATCCTGGAGGGTTGGGAAGAGCGAGAAGAGGAACCAATCACAGCCTCAAGAACGAACTCCGATTGATAGTCGCTTTGTCCAATCAGGGAAGCAAATGCCCTTGTGGCTCCCTGATTGGCTCCTTCTCCTTTTTTTTCTGCTGGAAGTTCGGACTTTGAATTGATTGCTAGTGCTCGTTGTTTATTTATTTACACACACACAAAAAAAAAACACACACAGACGTAAAAATGCGCTCAAATGAAGTTCTTTTTATCACGCACAGTGCATTTTTAAAGTCAAATATACGATGAAAAAAATTCAATACATTTTTTAAAATTCTGCATTAATTCTAAAATTTATATTTCTACTTTAAAATTTTTCTTAGGGCTTCGATTATTATAAGGCCTGACTAGGTGGCTCATTGGCTAGGACACTGAGCTTGTCGATCACAAAAGTCAGAAAATTTCGAATCTCTAGTACGGGTCTCCTGCGTGAGCAGGGGATTGGACTAGATGACCTCCAAGGTCCCTTCCAACTCTGTTACTGTTTTAAAATGTTTATGTACAAATACGGTATTGTAGGTAACACACATTTATTGTAAAAGATGACTGAGAGGCAGCTGGGTGACTTTGAACCAGTGGATCTCTCTCAGCCCAATATCTTACAGGGTTATTGCAGGGGGAAACAGTTCATTTAGTGATTGTTCAAAGTTACGACAGCACTGAAAGATGTGACATGATCATTACAGCATCCCCATGGCAATAAGATTAAAATTCAAATGTTTAGCAACTGGTTCATATTTATGGTTGCAATGTCCCCATATGATTACCTTTTGCTACCTTATGACAAACAAAGTCAATGGGAAAGCCAGAATCACTTAACAAATGGGTTACTAACTTATCAACTGCTGATTCACTTAACAAATATGGCAAGAAAAATCAAAATGGGGCCAAACCAGTGGTGGGTTCCGGATCCCGTTGCAACCGATACGGTTAAAACGGGGCCCGGCGTCCTCCACCTGAATGCGCTTGCATGCGTCGTACCTGCCAGCGATGCCTCTGCAAGCCTCTGTGATGCTCCAGCTTCTCAGCGGAGCGTCATGCAGTGCTGTACACGGCATGCACATGCGTGGAAGCGCCAAAGACAGGTAAGGAGCTTGGGTGGGTGGATGAGCCCTCCGGGGCACCATACCGGAACAGTACCTGGTGCTCTGGGCAGACTCCGGTACGCCTGCCTGGTGCCTTCGGCTTCATGCTTGTGCGAGCAAAGCGTGATCAGAGCTGAGAGACGGCAGCTCCGATCGCCCTTTGCTCGCACAAGCACGAAGCCAGACATCAGCCTGAAGATGGCGAATGTGACTTCATCAAAGATACTCTCAATCTTGTGCGGGAAAAGACCCGAATACGCCAAGACCTGCATACCTTTACCAGTGAAAATCTATGAAAACATACATATATACATACATACACACACAGACACAGACAGACACACACATGCAGGTCTTGGCGTATTCGGGTCTTTTCTCATTTAAGATTGATAGTATCTTGGCGATGTTTCGACGAGGTCACACTCATCATCTTCAGGTTGGTGCTTTTGGCTTCGTGCTTGTGCGAGCAAATTGTGATCGGAGCTGCCATTTTTCTATAAATATAGGTGGGTGGGTGTGGAATGTGTGGAATGCCAAGACCTGCATACCTATACCCGTGAAAATCTACGAAAACAAATATACATACATACATACATACATACATACATACATGCATACATACACATACATACATACATACTCGATAAAATATTAATAGCACCTTGGGTGCAATCCCAAAATATCTGGAGTACCACTTGAACAATATGGACATTGACCAAATCACCATCAGTCAATTGCAAAAGGCAGCTTTATTTGAAATAGCTTACAAATGGCTAATCTGCATTAACCATGTTGTGTTTCTTTCCCCTTTAAGATTTCACGAGCATAGGATACCATTCAACAATGAAGGCTGATGCTTCAGTTGCAACTGTTCTGGATAGTGAGAGAGATGCAGTCATCCATCACTCCCACTATGATAACCTCTGTATTAGATTGTCGTTGTATCCTTTATGTGAGGTGGCATTTCCAGAAATGACAGTAACCTCCAAATATAAGCATTGTACCTAGGCCAATGACAATGGCTCCTGCCTTATTTATACGGATAACACAAATGCCTGATACATATACTGTACTAAGCCATACTTTGCTTAAGACTGTTTAATTATCCAGAATTAATTGGGCTTGTGCACCATAATTGGTTAGGCTTGTGCCTAACCAATTTATGACTAAGGATGTATGAACTCTGGCAAAATATAATTCACTAAGCCAAAAGCAAATCATATTGTAGCTTAGAGTTGTGCAAGAGATCAGATCTAATCAGGATTAACACTTTTGCTTAGCCTACATCCCTGAAAAAACTAGAAAAAGCACCATTTTGTTCCCTTTATACAAGTGAAGCATCTGCAGTTCATTTGTGTTTGCAAAATAGAAATGAAAGGGGCTAAAAAGTGGAGCAAACACTGAAATGAGTAGAAGTGGGGGGACAAACCATGCTGCGCTGGAAACAGGGTTCTAAGATACTTGCTTCCTAAGTGAAGCCAGTGATGATTATCCCATTTATTGCTGACACATGGAAACCATTATTATCTTTGGGACTGGACTATAATGAAAATTATTTCACTAAAGACCAGCTGCTTATATCTAGGGAGAAGTACCAGAACCGCTACAGTAAAACTTATTTTTAAATTTCATATTTGGTGCTTTTGTGTGTGTGTGTGCTTGTCTGTCAGTGTTATAAGTTTTTTCAGAATCTGAATGTCAATGGAGATTCCAGTCATACAGGCAGAGGTGGGTTGCAAATCCTGGCACTATTGGTTCACGCGTGCTCATACGCACACGCATGCACAATGCTTTTGCCCATGTACAGAAGCATCCGGGTGGGTGGGCAGAGCCTCCCGCTGCCACCACTACCGGTTCGCCCAAACCAGGCCGAACTGGGAGCAACCCACATCTGCATCCAGGTCATGGTTGTCTCAAGGGTACTTTTCCAAAAGACAACTGGACATTTTTTTCCTTGAAAAGGTTTCACTTCTCATCCAAGAAGCTTCTTCAGAATTTGAATGTAACTCCAATGGCCTGCAAGGTTCCCAGTGAATTAATGTGCACATCCATTCTTATCCATGGTTTATCAAATAACCCAGAGTTGGCTGTGGTTGCTGAAACACTAGGGGACTTTGGCCTATGGTAGGGCGTGAATTCTACCATTGTTTGCTTCTCTCCCTTTGTTTACCCCCCTTAAAAATGCAACCTTGCAGCAAATTTTAATTTTCCTGACTGCGGAGGAAATATCCTAACAATTCTGACAGCCCAGATGGAATGATTCAGAACAGTTTTTACCAGCAGCTTTTTCTTTATTGCATAAGCTCTAGAGGGCTTGAAATAACTATGATTCCTTGGCAGTAGTAGTGCTCTTTTGAGTCCTCGTACAATTGATTTCCAAATAGCTCTGATGGTAATAGTAATTATAAAACTTAGTCTGAATAAGGGGGTGATTCTTAAAATAGTGGAAGTCATTGATCAATGTATGTGCAAAAAGCTTTCCCTTTTTAAAAAAATCAGGAGTTTGGGAACTTGGAAGGTTTCTAAATGCAGTAACTTATCTTCTGTCTCAACTGTAGCTTAAAAGAAATGCAGTATTTCCTGGAACACAGCAGTAGCAATATCTCAATATGGCTTAAATATTAAATGACCCAGCAAGGCCAGCAAAACAGCTAGATAGCAGCCAGTTCACACTATTGTTAACAAAAGAAAATGTTTTCACTGATATGATTGTTAGATCCAAGTGAAAAGTGTGTTCTAATTCCACTGGAATTTAGGAACAATGTCCTTAATGTTGAATTATTGCTTGGTTAAACAAGCATGCTAACATTTTGTTTGTTCTGTAGTAGAAATAAACAATTCCAGTACTGTTTGAACATTGCATAATGGATCATTGATGAAATCTGGTGCTTCCCAGATATTTTGGATTACAACCTGCTTAATCACTGGCTACGCTGACTGGGACTTAAAAGAGATTTAAAGTTTTAAAAGATTTGAAATCTGATTCACATGTTGCCCTAAGGCATGCAGTGATTTGTTTGCTCTTGATCTATTCTATAGCATCGTATGTGAACCAATTTCTTCAGCAATTAAACTAATAAAAAACAGTAGATTTGTAAGGCACCGATCTTGAATGTGTTGTAGATTTTTTAAAGCAGAGGAACAAAATGTAATCAATACAGTAGGTCTATATGTATTTAGTAAATGTTTGCACCATTATCTCCCAAATTCTAAAATGTTGATAATCCTGTATCTGAATTCTTTGAAGAAAATGAAGTCACATTTGAGTTTTAGAAATTTGTATCTATGTATAACTGCAGCTTAATCTTATTTGTGTTTACTAAGAAATCTCACTTCATTTGGGGGAATTTATTCCCAGTCAAGGCTACATAGAACTGCAATCTACCGTAATTTTTAGGCCTTCACAATCAAAACTTCAAGGTTAGTCTTTTTTTAAAAATATTCAGTATGAATATATACATCATTAGCCAGAGCAATCTACTGATATATGCATGGGGGGCTTTATTCCATACCGCTTTTCAGCAGATAGCAATCTATTTCATTATAACCCAGCCAAACCATTGTTATATATATTTAAATGCTAAACCCATACAAACCCAGATGTTCTGGTTTAATTTTTTTCTTGGAGGCAAGCTATCTGAATTTTTACACAGGTAGTCCTTAACTTACAACCACAATTTTAATTGCTAAGCAAGGTGGTGGTTGAGTAGTTGTGTCCAATTGTTAAGCAAATCACAAATCGTGATCGCATAACCCCAGGATGCTACAACTGCTGGGGATGCAGGTTGGTTGCCAAGCAGCAGATTTTGATCAGGTGACAGTGGAGATGCTGTGACACCCGTATATATGAGGGCCTTGCTGTCATTTTTTCAGTGCTGTTGTAATTTTAAACACCATAATCTGTAACTTAAGATGGCTAAATGTCAGAATAAATGAGAATTGCAAATGTCCAATACATCCAACAACATGAGGCCTTGAGAAGGATTGGCAACCATGTGCAGAAGGCAGTTCGATATGCACAATTCTGCCAGCGAGAAAGTTGTTATTTTTTCCCTCCTGTACTAACAAATACTGTGCTTGACACTGCAACCAAAGCAAACATATATCAATGAAGATTCTCAGTCATCCTGGTAGAGTTATCTGGAAGTTGAATCATGACCAGTGGACTTCCTTTTCTTGTTGGTTTAAAATAAGCATTGAAATGTTTCTAACCAACAGGAAAAGAAGTCCAGTTGCCATGACTCAACACCACAATAAGCATAAATACATAACTTTTGTTCATAAAGAGCTTCTCACTTAACTTGAAGTGGCAATGAACACGACACTTCTTCCTACAAAGTCGTTTCTCTTAATGCTTCACTAGGCATCTTCTTAAAAATAATTTAAAAATAAAGCAACAAACATTTTGAAACAATCTGATTAATTAGAATAGAAAGCTTAATCTAGTTTATTGAAATTAGACTGATTCAAAATGTCATGTTTCTCAGGCCATCTTTAGGAATACTATGAATATTGCTAAATTGATATATCTAAATTAGTGAAACTAATAGGAGTATCTATCCTGAGTCTACAATCAATAGTACATCACTTAGTACATTTTTACTCTTTATTTGTGTATTCAACTGTAGTGTTGTAACAAATCACACCTGTGAACCAAAGCATACATCAACAGGCAGATGTAGACTGAATTACATCACTGCTATAATATTTAGCTGTTTGAAGGAGACGTAAGCATACATTATGGCCGCAAATAATTTTCTGCTATTTTTCCTTTATACCATAGCTTTTAATTTATGTGAGATAGTTATCTTCAATTTTAGGTTTAAATGAAAATCACCATATAATTTGGTACAAAAACAGCAAAGAAACCCTTTCACAGGCATTGATGTGGCAAACACTTATTTTTAATTCAGAGCTAATGGTATTATTACCATACTTATAAAGCTCTCCAAAAATAGTTAGCCAAACTCTACCCAAACGGGAAGAACTGTCCTCTTGTTTACAGCTTCTGCAATATTTCAGAAAATTATTTTTTGGCCTTGCTATGTGAAAGTCAACTGAACAAAGCCCTAGACATGAAGCCTAAAACAATACTTTTTAAAAGCCATTCTATTAAAAAACAAAATCATGCCATTTTTAATCAATTGCTAAAATTGCTGTTCATACTGCATACATTTTATTTTATACTGCTAATGTGTAACTAACAAACCTGATTAGATTAACACAAATCTGTCTTAATTACACCATTATATCACTAGATAGACAAATGCCATGGAATTGGCAGAAACATTAAATTGAAAGCACTTAAATAGCAGGATAAGAGTTTGTTAATGCTTCACATTAAGGAGAAACAGTCCTGCAGCCCCACTTTACAAAAAAGTGTTCTGCTATAAAATATTAAGTGAAGGAGGAGCTGTATTTACTATTTGTAATACAAAGCAACTTACAAGTGTGAAAGGTAAGTACAAATTCTAAACATATTTGCAAATACACAAAGCAACTGAAACACGTTAACAATGTATTAAATACAGTACAACTTAAGTACACAGTAACCAGTTAACATAAAAAACATAAATCAAGAGTTATATTTTAGAACCTAAAGGAGGCAAGTTAAAAACAAACCAAAAATTAAAATACAGTTTTCATTAGTAATCTTTTTCTATCATAATTAAGTCTGCACATCCTTTAAAATGGTGTGAATGCCGCACAAAAGTATTTGTAACCTTTGGGGGGGGGGTTGTACTTGAACAGATATTAAGAATTATTTTTACAACAAATGGCTTCCGTTTTCACTTTGTTGTGTTAACAATGCACACACAAATGTCTTCCTTAAAAGTTATCATAGTCTTTCTTGTCTTTTTTCCCCTCAGCTTCAAATCCATCAACTCCATCACTATCCCTTCTCCTTTTTCGATTGCTGTGAATATTGAAACGCTGGTTCATCTGGGGCAAAGGATCCATTCCTAGAACTTTGTGGATCTGACGGAATGCAAGAAGTCTCAGTGCAAACTGACAGCAGAAGGAAGGAAAAAGGAAATCAGATGGATTGAATTTCAACTTCATGAGAACAGAGGCCCGTTAATTTTAATATGTCATTTTCAGCAGCAAAAATCTTACTTAACACTTTTTTTTCCAGTACAAGAATTGGGTAACTTACCTGGAACTCCAGTCATCTGTGAATTACATAAGTTATGCATCTCTACACATTTGGAAATTGCTGGTTTACAAAAGAGTTTAGTGTGCAGACTTTTTGCTGTATCTGATTATCATGGAATTCCAAACTATGAGAAGCTCAAGTGGCATTTTGTGATGTCTATGTTTATATTCAGTCTTGGATGTAAACTCTCCATGCTGACATGAATATATCAGTAGTGAGAGCATTGATTTAAAAAAGCTGTCTCAAAAATATTTGAGATGGCAATGGTCCCTAACTAGTGACCTTCCTAGAGATATTAAAGTACCTATGAAAAGACAAATAAAGAAAAAATGAGAGGAATCTAGTCCTCAGGAGATTTTTTTCCAAGAAGGAAGAAATGAGATGCTTAGAAATGATGGTATGATATAGTAAAAATTTAACCTAGAACCTAAAACGATAAATTTGCAAAATGCTCCAGAAAACCTAAATATCATCTCTTTGAATTTAATTTGAATTGAATTTGAATTTGAATTGATTTGAATTGAATTTGAATTTGAATCTGTTATGGAATCACACAGATCTTAAAAGTGAGCCGTGAGATCCCAAAATCTATGATATAAATGAACATCACAGTTGAATCATGGTCATTTGGATGCCTGTAAATTTGCTATGTTTTGTGTCTAAACAATGCCAACATCTAGCTAAAACATCTTGATATGAGATGTTAACACTTTTTCTAGCTGAAAGTTTGATACTTTGGTCAAAATGTGAGTGGGATGAAAATTTGTTATAGAAAGCATCTAAAGCCTGTAAAAGATATTCGAGATAACTGCATTATAGAATCATTATTATCAAGTTCAGAGACACTGACATTAACCCCACTACAGAATGAAAACAGCATGCATTAGAATTTGAGACTCCACAAGATACATGTCATATCAGGAAATACAGGGCTAAATTACTGAGATAAAGACGAGGATCTTTGTCCAAATGGGACTTATGAAGGGAGATAAGAATGTATTATGGAGTAATAGATCTTAAGGCAAGCCTATTTCAGGTCTCTTCTTCTGAGATTGATTTCTATATGAGGAGAAATTGGGGTCAATTGAGCAATATGAGCTAAAAAGGCCATCAATAACAGAATTTGTGTATCAGGGTTAGAGAAGGACATGATGGAGAAGAATTAGAGGCTTGGAATCAGGGAAGTGACAGGCCTTTATCCATCTTTTTCTTTTTGTCTTGCATGGAATTAGGTTGGCAGCAGTGGTGGGTTCCGGATCCCGTTGCAAGCCCGCCATCCTTCACATGAACATGCACAATGCGCGCATGAGTCATACCTGCCAGTGACGCCTCTGCAAGTGTGTCGCACAGGTGCTGTACGTGCCATGCACGTAAGTGCTGAAGACTTTAAAGAACAGGTAAGGAGCTCGGGTGGGCCCTCCGGAGCACAGTACCGGAACGGTACCTGGTGCTCTGGGCAGGCTCCGCTACACCCGTACTGGGGCGTACTACCTGCAACCCACCACTGGTTGGCAGACCACTCAGAATGCTTTGAACCTATAACCATAATGCAGGGTCCAATGCTCTATGGGCAATGGGAGTGTGAAAGAAGCTAAAAGGATACAAATGCTTTGGAAACTGCTACCTTTAAAAGCTGTTCCCAGGAAGTGGGAGAGTCTGGGTATATGCTCTTCATCCAAGCAGAAAAAGCATTTATTAGGCTCCAATACCAGCATTTGCAAAATGGATTCTGAGGGTAATAAGTCTGAAAGATGGGTCCTGATGAACAAGACAATCATGATTGTCTTGTTATGATGAAGTTTTGAGAAGAGTCGAGTGAAGAAGGGGAAAAAAAGACCCCAGGAAATCAGATCAACCAATACTATGTTAGTTGAAAAAAAGGGGTTCACAATGGAAGTCATACTTAATTGTATGGCATGGGGAGGTGAGTGGGGGAAACAGGATACCAGCTAGTTAATTTTTTAAGTTCTAGAAGATTCTGAATTGAGCTCTAGATAGACACATTGCCCAATATACATGAATGATAGGACACCATGGTGGACCTAGCAGGTGTTTTAGTATTTGGTAACTATGTTATATGCATAATGAGGCAAGCAGATACCAGCTAGAATTTCCTACATAACATTTCATTTTTGCTCATCTACTGTTGTTTCCTTAGTGACTTCATTTTTAAAAGTCAAGAGCAATTATAAATAAAATGTTAGCACATGGATAGGACAACTAGGGAATATTAGGGCTGTAAACTAGACAGGAAAATAAAAAAACAACAACCCATAAACAATGCAGTAGCAAGCTCTTTGATAACATTGACAAGAGAACTGTATGTAAGTGTCCATAAATCAATACAAATTAAGACTGACTCAAAGAAAACTTAAATAAATTACCAAGTTATATAAAAACATATTCCATTTACTTAAAAATAAGTGTTGAATACTACTGGGTAAAACATTGATTTTCAGCTCAAATTATATTGTTGGCTTGTTTATCTTCAAAAAGTTCTTAATTCACAACATTAAATTACCTGTGCACTTGAAGTAATGTCTTCTCTTTGTTGATCTGTCATTAAAGCCAGGGTATCAAAAGGATCTTTTTCACAAGGATCAAGAAGTCCAGGACCACCTACAAGAAACCGGATATACCAGAAATATTATTTCATCCTTACTAAAATCTAAAAAAAGAATATGTTAAAGAGTCACTTTGGATAGTGAGAAAAACAGTATAAATTTAATAAATAATCAGCAAAACTAATTATCAAGAAAATACTGATTTTGGTTATCAATCAACTTGCCTTTTAGAATAATTCCTGAAGATATACACTCAAATACTCTTCTCAATGCATCTCCAGGGCTTTGTGGTCCAGTAGCACTGCTAATTGCCTTTTCTACTAATAATTCCATTGCCTAAATAAATAAGCAAAAATAAGCCACTGCCTACATTTTCATTTAAATCATTTTGGTTTAGTACACCAGAGTTCAGTGATCACATTCCATCCATGGCTAAACTATGGTACCAACTATATCAAGAAACTTGCTTGAGAAAAGATACCGTATTTTTTGGAGTATAAGACGCACCAAGGTTTTGAAGAGGCAAATTTTAAAAGTAGGTAGGTAGATAGAGTAGGTAGGTAGGTAGGTAGATGTTTCCAGGTGTATTTATCCATGTACTGGAGAAGGAAATCTCTGACAATCTGCAGCACCTAAGACTTAGTTTCTGCTGGCACAGCACTTGATCAATGTAATTCTCATCAATCAGTTAAAGAGCTTTCCAAAAGGGAAAAAAAGTTTTTTCACTCTGCAAACCTTCCAAAAACGGCTCGTTTTTCGTGAAAATGGGCCCGTTCGCCCCCAAAAGGGATGAATAGTTTTGGGGGGGCTTGCAGAGTGCTCGGGAGGGGGGGGGGGCAAAAACAAGCAAAAAATGGTGCATTTTTTGTGAAAATGGTCCCATTTTTTGTCAAAAGAAAATGCATGCACAGCCTTATGGAGTCTTATAGAGTGCTGCTGGGGGTTGGGGGAAGCCAAGAACGGGCCGTTTTTTGCTTATTTCTGCACTCCTCAGCCCCTAGGAGCTCTCTGAAAGCCTTCATAAGGGTATGCACGGCCATTTTGGTGAAGGGGACGGGGCTTCAGGAAGCAAAAAAATGCTGTATTCGGTGTATAAGACACACCCAGATTTTCAGCCTCTTTTTTGAGGAAAAAAGGTGTGTCTTCCACTCCGAAAAATACGGTAAGTAAAAAGAAAGCCTCTGTGAGAGACCAACAGAGTGAACAGTGATGATAGTATGATCTGGAAAAATGTGGTGGAATCTCCAGCTAGATCGGAGGGTGTGTGTGAGCATAGAGTTCCTGTGCTGCAAAATGCAGCATGTCCCCCAGAATCTTTGAAGCTTTAGCTGACTGTTCACAAGGGAATGGCAGCCTGGTTAAATTATTGTAACATAGGTAACGTGTGTTCTGCTTGAGACTATTCCTTAGTGGTGCTGGTTGTTTGCATTTGACAGAAAGACTCTGCTATTGCTTGAGAGGGTATTTGGATGATTCTACTTAGCATTCTAAACTTATGAAAACTTTTAGTAACTAATGTCCTAGTATATATTATGAATGTGCGGAATACAAGCAAAATGCTTTGGCTGAATTTTAGGAATTGGGAATTATCTTTAATGCTCCTTCTAACAAATTTATTCAACAAAAATGAATATATCAACTTTAGTTCATGGACAGGTAAAGTTCAAATGGCTGGTTTGTGAAGAATGCTGCAAATACTGCTGTCTTCCTTGCAGAATGTACTATAAGATGCCTTATAGTACTTACTTTATAAGAAAGCCTTGTACATCAAATGTCTTAACATCACCACAAAGATAATGCTGAATAAAGGAAACATATCTAGCCTGCAAGGCTTGCTGGGTCATTTATGAATAAGTCTTATGATACAAGCCAGATATTCATGATTTTTCAGAAGGAAGTTAGCAATTGAATGGTGTAGAGCCTGGGTCATAGAATTATAGTATCCCTCTGAAAAACCAACTTGTGCCCTCTAATTGAATGGAACTAATAGTTCTAAAATCCTCTTAAAAAAGGCAACTCCTACCAGAAAAAGAATCTTCTTGAAAAACAAACATGGGGAAGACATTTTACAAACTGAAATACAGGTAGTCCTTGAGTTACAACCAAAATTAAATAGTCAAATGCCAGTGATTTATCATCTTGCAGTTCTTATACTGAAGCTGAGGGGAATCCACCCAATTTCCAGAATATCTACCAAATCATCTCTTGGATGAGATTATTAAAATCAGTATTCCAAACTTCCTTTAAGCCATATGGTGGATTTTCTATCTGATTGCAATATAACCTACACATATTTGAGATTGTTGCTTTTGGTTGTTCTAAGTAGTGAAATATTAGAATTTTGATATTACTGTAACTGAAGGTCTAATATTTCTATTGCTCAAGAGATTTGACTTGATACCAAAAGACCCATGGTAATTTATCACTCATTTATTGCTTTATCTTATCTTTATTAAATTTTTATATATTTCATTTTAGCCATCCATGATCATCCTGATTTATGTATGTTATCAAAGGAGTTAACATAATAGATACGTAGATAATGAATCTTCACTTTAATAGCCTTCTGAGGAAAGCTGTGCCTGTGTTAGAATTGAATGTCTATTAAATAGCAATGGGATTTTACAGGTGCATAAAGAGTCACTTATATAATGAACATAAAAAGTAAAGACATTGTTCAAACTATCTGCCATACAATGAACTTCATCTTGCTTTTGGCAAAGTACGTATTGCTGGAAATTCAGTTTTGTTTTATTTTTAATTTAAAGCCCACTAAATCAAGGTCAATAAAATCAAGGGTCTATTGTAATGTAGCTTCTGAAAAAAATCAACAAGGCCCGAGAAACTAAATAATGCCTCTTATAGGAAATATACCAATGCAAATATGATACATAAGTTGTGATAATAGCTCATGGTTTTAAAATACTACTTACCCAGCTTGGAAAGTCAGACCAAGTTGGCACTCGCTGACAGAGGTCACGAAGAATACGTATGATAATGACACAGGACTGCAGACCATTAGCTCTAGCCTTGAGAGCAACACAAAATCAAGTTAATCAATCCCAGCAGCAGTAGAAAAAGAGGCCTCTTAGAAAAGCTAAAATGCCACTGTTCAATGGAAGCTCAAAAACAGAAAATAAATAAGCCACTTGGAGACATTTCAGGAGCTGCCATTTACAGAAGCATTTTAGGCCATGGTTAGTAGCTTAACAAGTCAAGGTGCACAGGTTATATTACAAGTCTAATATGCCTTGAATTCCTGCACACTTTGACCTAAGATTTATTTGTAACAGTAAATACAATTACCTTCCTATAATAGAAATACAAAAAGTAAAGAGCTAACAAGTAGAGAGAATGAAAGGCTGTGGGAATCTGTTTGGTTTCTAGCTTGTGCCTTTGCTGAAGTGCAAAGTCACAGAACCAAATAGTTTCTCACCTTTCATTCCCTACACTTAATGAGCTTAAAAAAATAAAAAGTAAAAGTCTTACACCTAAAACACAAAGCTTTAAACACACATTCTGTTATTTAAAGCAAAGTTACTCTGCAGCCTTATGGAATACAGAACAGATACCAAACATACAATTCCCCCAGAGCGAGCCAAATATTCAACCTCGCTATCTGGTCAGAAAAACAAGTTGACATCAAATTGGCAAGAACTGAACAAACAGTTCTTCTGTACAAATCTTCAAAGATGATTTCCCCTTCCGCCCCACCGTCTAGCCATTTAATTTTATATAGGTGTACATATATTCACTATGGGCACCCTGGATTTCCCCCCCCCCCCTTTTTGGTGTAGTTAACATCCAACTGAACAACTGAACTACTCTCTCTCATAAGGCTACAAGAAGAAAGTAAAATGATGTTCCGAACCTGGAACCACTTAGCGTGGCGTAGAGCAGCCAGAGCGTCAAGGCATTTTTGCCTGTCCAAGACGTCCGGTGGGTCTTTCACCATACCCGAAGTTACATCTAAAATGGATTGAATTGGCAAAATGCAGTGAGGAATGGGTGTTTGACCAGGTGAGCAAGACAGTTCCTTAAAATAGCTTCCATGTCACACATGCCATTTATTTTGAAATCCCTGTCTCCAATGTCATCAGCAATATTCCTTAAACTGTGTATCATTTAGTCCAATATGAAAAATAATCAAGAGCATAACAAACTGTTAGCTCTCAATCTTGTCTTTTTTACACTCATCTACTAGTGAAAAACCATCTACTGGGAAAATGATTCTCCCCTAAAATTAACATGTTGAAGGAAGAATGGTTGGACACAGTGCACCAGCACGGGAAACACAAGACAGAAGAAACACAAAAATCCACTTGAATGAAGTAAAAGTTACAACAAACTGTGAGCAAAATCTATCTGGAAATTCTCCTGTGCAGGCTTCACTGAACTGAATGGGCATTTGTACAGACTTCCCATTCATTTTAATGAAACTTGTGCAGGAAACGTTCCCAGTGAATTGTGCCTTGTGTTTGTTGAGACAACTTAAAATGACCACATGCCATCTTGAAACAAATTCCCAGTTAAAAGTGAAATTCTCAAGTACTCCAAAGGTACTACAATATCTCACATTAAGTAAGGACAAAGTGTACTTATAGAACAATCAAGGCTATTTAATTTTATGGAGTTGAAAGAAATGTGAAGTACTGTACAAACATTTAAGCCAGGAGCATCTGTACATTTTCATATTTCTTACTCAGTTTTAGACTTAGAGTATTAAAGTGTATGCCATATATATCCATCCCAATTTCATTTAGAAAGATACCAAGAGAAAACTAGAAAGATTTAAGAGAAGAAAAAGGTGGGAAAAACCCGAAACCATGAACACCAAAAGTTCTATAGAAAAAAAAAATCTAGTCAAAACCTTAAAATGATTTTGCCAATTGTGTCTAAACATGTGGCAGGTATAATTTTATATCAATTTTAAGTAACTGTGATTTTGAAACTATAACTTAGCAACAGATTTTTATTTTTGCCAAACTTAGCTTGCTGTTACAATAAACATTTAATGTGCCACAAGACACAAATGAACATTAAAATGTAATCTAATGTAAGCAAACATACTTGTAACAGCAAATCAAACACTCAAAAACACAGCAAGGAAAGAATGTAAAGCCAAGGAATTAACAGATCAGGCTTGACAGTCATCATCAATGAAGACATGAAGAGAAACAGGTCAAGAGGAAATGTCAAGCTTGAAATTATGTCATACTTGATCTAGGTACAGAATATTTCAATTTTATAGAGAATGATGTGTCTGCGGAAATCCTTATGAATATTTTCCCATGAGATTTACTGGGTTTATATTCTGTCATTTACTGGCTATCTTTATACAAGTGAAGATTGATATCTACTAATCGGAGATTTAAAAGCAAGTGAAAGAAGGCATTAAGATGATAGATACTGTCAAGTGAAAGGCAAAAGAAATTTAAAGATAAAAGGAGCAACTGAGGCCAAAGTCATTATTATTATTTGGTAAGGTATTTTTAAGGTTTATAGCAATAAATATTGTCAATGTAGGCAGTGTATTCTACTTTATATAGCTTGTACTTTTGACTTCACTTACTTTATTGCTGAAGTCTTAAATAATTATTCTTAAATATTTAAAAAAGAACACTAGCATTTCCAACACTATGTAAATAAGTACAAATAATGTTTATTAATAATCATATATAATCAATGAGCAAGAGAAGATATATGATTCACCTCTATTAAAATTAGTGAACATCTTGCCATTGACCCCAGTGTAAGATAAATAATATCCCTCCATAAATCAGTTCTGAAACTTGGAGTCACCAAAAGATCCCAAAGCAGCTACAGAAATTGGGAAGACATCTAGGCTGGATATCCATAAAAGCAGCTTTCCTATTCGTGGATTTTTGCATCTGTTTTAAGATTCCAAATGGATTAACCCCTTAAATTCTAGTCCTTAATCAATGAATTACACATTAGCCATCATTTTTAAAGTGATTGCTTTTCCGTATTCTGTATATAAGGGGTTAATCTTTAGTAAGACATGCTGTGTCCACACTATTTCATTATTAAAATGTTAACAGGTAGGTCATGCTCTTTCAATTCCAGGTATGTATTAAGTATTACCCAGTCAACTATTTCAACACTAGTGTGAACACTGCGTAATTCCAGAGAGAAAGACAAGGACAAGAAGGAAAAAAAACCAACACAAAAGTAACAGTAAATGCTAGGACTATGCAACCAAACACCCTCATTGTTCAAATATGGCAGGTGTGACACTGAGCTTTAAAAACCTTGGTCAAAAATCCTTCCGATGTCTTGGTAGTAATCCCTGACAGGATTCAATTGTCTCTGCTAGAAGGCTTTGGATGGGGACTAACAAAGCTAAGGATAAAAAACAAACATAAAAACAGAAATATTTTGCTGAAGAAACACATTCCACAGCTGTTTCGAGCATTTTTAGTAATATATCCAGAGCAAATTCAGTAAAATTTACTGTTGAATGCACAAAACTGCAAAGCAAAATTCCTATATAATTAACAGTTTTGTGTTACCTTCTTCTTTCATCTCCCTCTTCAGTTTGTAACTGAATAGGATCACACAGGATTAAAGATATCATTTATCAAACAAGAATACATTGAAGTAAATATTTGACTCTTCCAACAAAGCCTTCCTTGTCACCTGAATTCAACTCCCAAAGCCAGCTAAATTCCATCAACCTTTTTAAGACACCGAGCATTAGCTGGAGTAAAAAAAAATATTTTGCAACAAATAAGCAACAATCTTTACTGACTCTTGTTTATTGCAAATCTGCTTTTAAGTATCATCATTTAGACATTTCAAACTTTTTTGCATATTTGTTTAAAGCTGCTCAGTGTCTTGAGGAAATTATTCAAAATAAAAGCTTTGCTTTCTTCAAGGTAATATTTAGCAAGTGAATAAACTTAGAATAGCAACTGTAATTCAAATCTGGATCAGATAAAAATAGAGCTTTGTTTTCTTTTAAGACAGAGAGCAATGTGTGCAGAATTCAAATGCTCTAGTGAAAAAAAAAACTTTAAATGGTGTTATTTTCATAAATAATGTTGGATGGTAATCTTTATATGCCACATGTGATTATATTTGCATACAACTATGAAAAATTCAACCCATGGCAATTAGGCAAACTTTTTTCTCTTTACATGTAATGTTTCTATTGCATATAAAGCATTCAATTAAAATGTACACTAATGTTCAGCCATTTTTTTCAAAGAAGCTTTTGGATAAAATTTTCTTAAATTATACTTTTAAAATGCATAATGTTATGAATTCATTCTATGGCTGCACATATGGAACTATCTCTGGCCTCTACCAAGAATATTAACCCAGTCAACAATGAAACTGTTTTTTTTAATGCTTATGGCTTTTTTTTACATTCCTAGACAATAATATAACTGTGAAAATGCTTATTTTTCAGATGTAAGAAAAAGAAAATAAAGTTCACTTTATCTGATCCAATACAGAGCCAACACATTGCAGACATTAAATTATCATGCTTTGCTGGCTTTAAAATATCTGTAGCTTTCAAAGGATAACAGAAGTGACCCTAAAGCAACGCTGCTGGCACAGTATGACTGCAGAGATTATAAATCCATACTGCTTTTCAAAGCTCCAGTATCTACTTTTCTGATCTCAGCTACCTCTTCGTACTATAAACACACTGCATGTGTACCGTTCGGTTAAAACACTCTGATCAACACCAGGAGCTCCATAAATGACACTCTAGATAAAAAAATCAACCTCAAAAAACTGGAAAAAAATACATACCTTGCTCCAAGCAAAGTCATAAGTGTTTTTAAATTAAAAATAAATTATGCAATTAGACATTAAATACAGCAACCCATATATTAGATAACAAGACTCATCTAAAGTCAGAGACACAATATGATTTCTAATGCAATTTCTTTTTACAGAAGAACATTTCTTCGTGATGGGCTTATAATACTTGCAACAAAATCTTTATTTTCTGAATATTTTTCCAGTAGAATTAAAAAAATAAATAAAATAAAAATAAATAACCTTTTCCAGAAATCTGAGGTTGTTAATTACAGTAAATAAAATAAGAATGAAGGTATTTTTAAAAATACACTCTTGCAAAAATTGCCCATAACTGAATTGAATGTGTATCACATGCCAGCATGTTGCCTTCCAGGACTTAATGCAATCTTAGAATAGCATTAATTAAAATTGAAAATAAAAATCTTTTAACAGATTTCGAACCTCCATCCCTCATGTTCTCTTCCCGAATCACTGGTGATGTCAAAGTTATCGTCACTTGCATTTTTGGTTCCACGCATGAATTCAAAATGATTGCTGCTTCTTGTACAGCACATTTTATTTCATATTTCTCAGGGCTGATTACCTACAGGAAGGAAAAACATTAATACTTTTTCATAAATTAAAAGTACTGTTCCCCCCCCTCTTTGATTTATTGCTTGATTTTATGTTGTATGCCGCTGAGTCACATCATTTGAATGGGATAGTCTTACAAATAACAATCTAACATAAAATAAACACAAACACAATGAACATCTGTAAAATTCAGTGCTTAGGGAAGTTAGTTTATTTTATAATATATTCTATATCACACACACGCACACAAAAGTGGGAAATGTTTGTTGGTTTTTGTACTGTTGATATAATAATTAGTAATTAATTTTGAAGCCACCCAGAGTTACCATGTATGAGTTGGGCAGCCATATAAATGTGTTTAGTAAATAATACACCCCTCTCCTCGAGACTGTTCTATGGCTTCCAGTGCACTAGAATTCAGTGACTTGAACCCTAAGTTCTGTATAGGATCCAAGTGCCTGTGATGTACAAAACGGTACCCCAACCTGGGGTCCTTCAGCTGATATATACGGGAGTTAAAATAAGAAAATACTTGGAAAGCACCCAGCTGGAAGAGATAGTCTGTTGTATTTTATTGCTATGTTTCCTCTATTATCATCTATCTAAAACACACACACAAACAAACACACACTTACTATATATAGTCAAGCCCATACAAGTGGGCAAGATCAAGGAAGCGAGGATTATATAGATTTCAGTAAGCTGCTGTATATTTTATCCTAGTCTTAACGAGTATTTCCAACTTTCATTTATAGTAAATTAATTAAAGAAGAATTGCTTTGAATGATTAAAATGTTTTTTCTCAGCTTTCTTTCCACCTTGGGCTAAACTGCTATTTATGACATAAGCTGTTAAATGTCTTGCCTGTTATTTCATGATTGTTTACAATGATTCTCTTCTCCATTCCTTTTACAGGCCCCCAACAATCTCTCACATATTTAATTTATTTATTTGATTTATATAGCCACCCACCTCACATATGTGACTGGGCAGATAACAAAATAGATAAAAATGAACAGGATACATAATATAAAATAAAAACACAGGGCAGCTAAGCTTCATAAAATAACCAACAAGGAAGTCAAGAGACGGACTCACTCCATTATGCTTCTGAGTATGGTTCCAGACCAGAGCACAAAACCAAATTTTGGGGGCTTTGCAAAAGACCAACTAATCTAATCTCACGCAGAATAATATTTCACAGGGTGGGCAGAAAAAGCCCTCATAGGTTCCACCAGCCAGCATTCCTTAGCTGACAGCAATTATGTGTCAGCTAATTACCTAGCCTACCTAGTGCACCTGAGTGTTATTAGCCTGAGGTGGCTGCTGTTGGGTAGGGGAGATTTGCCTGATCAACTTACAACCTTCTCTACTAGCTTCGCTATTGATTTTCCTTGTGGAAAGCTGAAATGAAAATTGTGATGTCTCCTGTGGATGATGGCTCATTCACGTCTTCCTCAGAGGCCTTGGGGAAGAATGAGAGCATTCTTGGCACGTCTGGTATTGCTGACCCTGAGCTGTCGGCTGAATATGCCTCGGCTGGGGAAAACTTGTAGCCCAATGAGGAAGGGGGAGGGGAGCTGCCGGCCTTGGTAGTGACCTCAGTGGAGGCCCCTACCCTTGGAGGGGATTTTAAGCTGTTTGTTTTGGTAATCTATCCAGCCAAAACCTTTATTTTCAAGACTGTTTTGGTTTGGCCATTTGTTTCGCTTTTGGTTATCAATTTGGTCATGAGCCAATTACTGTGCTAGGTTTGCTGCTGGGGGTTAGCTGAAAACCTGAAATGGAACTGTTGAGGGAAATGACTGAATAAAGCTCTCTACACCAACCCTGAAGTGTGGGTGAGTGAGGGCAGCACAGAAATTTGCAAATGGGGATAACATGACAGTGGGATCTTTGTAAATGCTGCTGGTTACCAAGCACGCAAATTGTAATAGGAATAGCATACACACTTATACACTGCTTCAGTGTGCTTTACAGCCCTCTCTAAGTGGTTTAGAGTCAGTATAATGCCCCCAATAATCTGGGTCCGCATTTTACTGACTACAGAAGGATAGACGGCTGAGTCAACCTTGAGCCAGTGAGAATCAAACTGCTGGCAGAATTAGCTTGCAATACTGCATTCTAATCACTTCGCCACCACAGCAATCACACGGTCATAGGTATGGTGTAACAGCCAGAACTGAGGACCATTTATAAGTACTGTTTGTCAGCATCACATCCATGTTAAACACTCAGTTAACAAGGACTACCTCTAGCTTGACTAAAAATCCTGACACTGTAATACATTGTGTTCAATTGTTAAAAATTTCCTGTTTCTCATGTTTGTAAAGCAGTAATACAAACTTATATTTAAACTTATTTAAAGGTTTATCATACATTTGCTTCAAATATATACACTGAAATATATTCACTATATTAAACATATAATTGTTAATAAAATATGGAGTAAACAATTCCCTTTAATTCTCAACATGGGTACTTATAATCTTCGAGCATATAGCATTACTTCAAAATAAGATACTTATGGATATTAAATTATAAATTACAAAAAAAAATCTTTTCCCACGACCTATGAAATGTTGAAGATAGGCTTCTCACTGGAGATGGAAAGATGGAGGAAAAATTAGATATTAGGCAACGTGGCTATTGGTCTTAAGACCCTATATATTTATAGTATAATGGAAAGAAGATGATCACTTCAAGGTTAAAAAACTCTCCCGAAGTATATGTCTTCTCATTCAAAAGCAGAGTGAAAGGAAATTGAAAAACACTTTCCAGTTGCCACTTTCTAGAACTTTGGATTATTCGTAGCCCCCACTCCAACAAATACTACAGATCTCGCTGGACATAGCCTTTGTTCTGCTATAATAGCTTCTGTTTGAAAATTAGCTCATAATTAATTTACCTGCTTTAAAATAAATGAAAGGGATTTCATTTACTGTCACAATCTTCAATCTTTATAAATGTGCAAACCAAAGTTAACACCATACATACGGCAAGTTGTTTCGGTAGACTTTCACCAATGCGACTCAATAAACTTTTAGTTGGTTTCTCAGCACAGAGCAAGACAAGGTTGACATTTCGGTCCCCCCGAAGAAGCAAACCTTTAGCCAATACTCCTACTCGCAGGACCCCTTTCAAAGCTCTGTAAAAAAAATTAAATGTAAATCTATTGAGTTAATCCATCTTAAATTGCTATCATCCTAAATATTTAATGTTAATTATTTTTTGCTTTCAATTTGTTATTTCTTTCAATTCATGCTTAAAAATATTATACAATATTTTTCTTTCCAGTTGGCATGCTGATGAAATTTAGCCCTGTGAAAGCAACAACTCCCTTTTGAAATTATTCATATTTTTGGATGTTATTATATTGCATTGCAGTAAATGCCATAATTTAACTATATGCTATATGAAACAATCTTTATTTTTCTGATGCAAAAAGCTTAACTTTGGAACTAAGAGGAATCAATCAATAAAGAGATGAGTGACAAGGTAGGTATTTTTGGCATTGTTCTTCTACATTAGCCCAATGACAAAACATCGAACAAGGAAAAGTATACCAAACTGTTTTTAAATTGCAAGTGTTTACTGCACTGGGATAACTTTTTATCTGATCAAGAAGAAAACCGCAGATGAGGGGCAAGGAGGTCCTTCCTGGTGGTTTGTGCAAGAAAAAAACCTGTTCCATTAGCATTAGTCCTGGCGTTATCACAGCAACTGGAACAGGAATTTCTGTTGCTAAGTGATGAGGTTGTAAAGCATGTCACATGACCACATTGTTTAGCTCCAGCATGTCCTTGCAGCTGTTAACCCCTGGGACCCAGATATAAGCATTTAGCATGTCAGCCCTCCCAGGTAAACCAGGCAGGAAACATGACTAGATGAGCTAATTCCACCATATTGTAGGGTTACATTAATAGAAAGTTGTAAGTCTGAAGGTAACACTTTCCCATCATCATTTTAAACTGCTTGGTCAATTAGGGCAGATGCTTCCTAAAATTTTTTGTCTGACCATTAAGCCACTGTGGCTCAATCCCATCTGATTATTTCAGAGGCAGCATCTATTCCCCTTGTCACCCAAGGTCATCCACACTTAGTCATTATACAGGAAGAAGTCCCAGACAAAAAGAGTGATAGGCAATTTGGTGCATGGGTGGGTGGAGTGCTGTGGACAGGAGATTGGTGTGTGTGTGTGTGTGTACACACCACAGGGTGATCAGGGGTACTACAAATAAGCACTATGGAAGATGGACAGGTGAAAAAACAGCAAGATAGACTGCAATTTCCAACTTCCTCCTAACTTCCCCATTGACTTTGCTTGAGGAAAGCTGGCAGGGAACACTGGTTGTAGTTATAAGTCTGGCAATTTCTATCTGGATTGTGCTCATTTGAGTGTAGTTGATGCTGCAACAGCTGAAACTTCATAGTTCAGCCATAATTCCTCTTTAGTCAGTGTTGTCATAATTTTGAATGGTCGCTGAATGAAGAAGAACCCTAACCTACACTCTGACCACAGAAGCCAAGATGTTTAGGCATAGGCCTTGGAATTAATAGTAAATAAGAATCAGGACAATAACCTCAGAAGAAGAAGACAGGAATTCTGAACAATGTTGTGATCTCAAGTACAAATGTGGTTCTATTTTATATTATCTGCTATGCCTAACATGGCTGATAGTAGCTTTCAAAATAAAAGAAATGAGATATAACTGAATGATTAAGAAAAAACAGACCTGTCTTTATTGCCTTCTTTTTTATCATCTCCTTCCTTTGTCTTGTTTTTCTCAGTATCAGTCATGTTATCTGATACAAGTTTCAAAGCACGTTCAGTGATAGAAACTATCTTTTGGACTGCCTGGAGTTCCTCCTCAGTTGGATAGATAGCTGCATGTTTGGTCATCACGTAACGGTCATCAGAGGAGTCAGGTCGACGTAATGGCTACAAAGAGAAGTTAATTCTTAAGTTCAGTTAGTTTTCCAAATAGTTGTGCTACAAACCACATCACTGACATAAAAGATGAATTCAATGTTAGCCAAGCTGCAATGTGCATTCTGAATCTCCATCTCTTCCATGTTTGTGGTAGAATGAAGGAAACAGAGTTTTGACTAATGAACCATTATAATCAAATTATCAAACTAGCAAATATGATGTCTGTTACAGATATTGTATAACCAATTACTCTGACCACAATGAGGCACATTATTGATTTCATTAGAAGTGCATAGAGAGAAGTTATTCTAAGGGATTAAAACTCTTTCAGCATTGAACTCCTGGATCTTTGCACCTAAATGCCTATTCAATGCATCAGCTAAATGAGCTATCCATATCCTGGAACTCAGCTGTGGAAAAATGTAACATCTGTCTCTTTGGACAGTCTGAGGAAAGGTAGATTGTATATAGCATTCTGATAGCTGCATATACAAGCAATTTAAATGGTTGCAGCAAGCTACGAAACTTCCTTGGTATGTTCTCATGAGGCACTATTACATAACAATGCTTCTTTGCTAAAATAAGTCTTCATGTAACATTTGGTCAAAGATCTTCCAATAAGAAATCTTAAAACAAATGAAGGACAGTCATACAAAGAGTTAGTATCAAACATGTTAAGTTTTAAGTAAATAAACACTCACAGCTGGTCCCTGTGGCTGTGGTGGCATTCCTGGTCTAACACCAAGTAGTCCAAGAGGGCCTGGAGGACCATGAGGATATCCTCCATCAGGTATTCTACGACGATCGTCCCAGTGATGCTGCTCATCTTCCATCCTCCTCCAGTACATGTCTTCCTCATAGCGTCTGAAGGATACAAACCAAATAGTAATATATCAACTGTATATCAATGTGTGTATACACACCTAACTATGAAGGATCCTTTCCGTTTGAAAAGAGATTCTTATCAGTTCAATATGGTCCATTAAGGACTACTTCACCCCTCAAAAAATATATGTTCAAATGAGTATAAATCATTATAAGCTAGCTGGGAAATTACCTCATTTCCATTCGCCATCGTTCTTCTTCTTCACGCCTTCTCCAATATTCTTCTTTCTGCATTTGCTTTCTCATCTTTTCTTCTTGAATCTTTCTTGCCCGGATGCTAGGTTTCACTTCTACTTGTAAGTCTGGATTTACTTTTTTCTGTTTTAAATGTGAAGATTTTGAATACATTTACCCAAGACTATTTTGTTTTTGTGCATAGAGTGATAGATACAATTCAATATACGGTTCCAACAATTAATCAGTGAAACAACTTCCCTCCAGAAGTTATGAATGCCCCAACACTGGAAGTCTTTAAGAAGATGTTGGATAGCCATTTGTCTGAAACAGTAGAGAGTTTCCTGCCTAGGCAGGGTGTTGGACTAGAAGGTATCTCCCAACTCTGCTATTGTATTAATATGGTGTACCATCCTACCTACGTTTGTGGCTTTAGAGTAAAAAGAAAAAAGCTTATTCTAAATCCTCTTTATTCTATATAGTGCAATATGCCATATTTTGAATGTATTTCATTAAAATAATCCCACTCAAAATGTTCTAATGGGGCTATTTTGTTTTAAGCTTATATGAAAAGTTTTATTGTTTTGTTCTGAGTATGCCCTAGAATGAAGGGTTTATATATTAGAAATAAAAATCTTTCTAAAAAAATAGCAATAAAGAATGTTTAGAATTATTTTTGAATGAATTACATTTCATGATTAAATAATTTCTTCTTAGATGCTGCCCACCCTCCTGTCTTTCAGAACTATTGGTATCTCACTATAATAATCTTTTGTTAAAAAGTAAACACTGAATATGCATCAGTTTGTAATGATAGCAAGTATTTGAAACAAAGGATGCTATTTCAAATTGCTGATTCTAAAGTCTATGTCTATTTGTATGAAGTCTTACAATACGCAGCAAAACATATTTTCAATAAACATGCATATGTTCTGAAAACATAATACAAATCATCTCTATTATTTAAGGCTTCTGCAATTCCTATATTTTTTATAATCTCCATAACAGACAAAAGTAGACTTTCACCTTATATTGTAACCGATGACGCCTTCCTTTTAAATGCATCTCTTTAGCATTAGGATCATTAAAGCTACATTCACAAAGCTTGCAGTGGAAACGAATCACTTTTCCCTCATCATTCCGAACCTTTGCAAGAAAGAAAATGTAGTTATCAGCTACAGCTACTTCTTATCATGTGGTAACAACCCTGAATAAAACATTTTCAAGGTAACAACTTAGTTCAAGGCCCCCTACTAGCCCAGAAGGGAGAAATCTATCAACACAAAACTGTCTTCCTCTGCAAAATATAAAAGCATTTCTACTTTTTTATCAGTCTGTTTAATAATATACATCAATCTTCAGTCAGCTGGATGATATAGGCCCGTGATGGCGAACCTATGTCATGCGTGCCACAGGTGTCAGGGCACGCAAGGGTTGTCAGGGCATGCGAGGGTTGTCCTGTCAGCTGGCCAACGCGCATCCACGTGCTAGCCAGCTGACTTGGGCCTTCTTTTCAGGCCATTTTTCTCCCTCCGTAGGTTTCCCTGAAGCCTCTGGAGTGTGAAAAATTGGCCCTATGGCCAAACTGGAAGTTCAGGAACATACTTCCAGTTTGCTCGTAGGGTCGGTTTTAGCCATCCGGAGCCTTCAGAGAAGCCTCCTGAAGGCAAAAAACGACCCTACGAGCAAACCAGGTGACTTCCGGTTTGCTCGTAGAGCCGGTTTTAGCCCTTCGGAGCATTCAAGAGCCTTTAGGAGGCTTCCCTGAAGGCTCCAGAGGACGAGAAACGGCCCTATGGACAAACCAGAAGTCACTTCCAGTTTGCTCATAGGGTCATTTTTGCCCTCCGGAGCCTTCAGGGAAGCTCCTGAAGACCCCAGAGGACAAAAAACGGCTCTATAGATAAACCAGAAGTCACTTCCGGTTTGCTTGTAGGGCTGGTTTTTTTCGTGCTCCGGAGGCTTCAGCTCCTGAAGGCCTCCGGGGGTGGGGAGAGGCTGTTTGCACCCTCCCTTGGCTCCTATAAAGCCTCTGGAGCCTGGGAGGGCGAAAAAAGCATGCCCATAACTTGGGGGAGTGCTGGTTTGCACGCATGCACGCTGGGGTTGTGCACATAGCATTATGGGTGTGGCACACCTCCCCACGACCCCCCCCCCTGTGCTCCCTCCGCTTTTGGCATGCGAGCCAAAAAAAGGTTCACCATCATTGATATAGGCCCAGTAGCACTTTCCAGGTAAGGCTCTTCTAAGATGTTATAGATTTTGTTGCTTTTAAAGGCAGAATTCAATGTAAATTATCCAGAGTCATATTTTCAAAAAATATAGAAATAACATGGAGGAGCCAATGTCACGACGAGATGGTTGTGTGGTCTCAATGCTCTGAGACCACAGCCAACACTTTTGCCACTCAAAAAACCAAAGTGGAAAATGAATATAAAAAGACTAAACCTGCTGATATCTATGGTAATTGGTTTGTTCCTGAAAATGGAAAGAATGGAATACAGAAAGAGGAATTAAATGGAGAGGAAATTTATTTCAAAGGTCCAGATATAGAAGAAGATAAAATTAAAGAACCTATGGACTTAAAAGAAAGAAATTCCATTAGCAAAAGTATTAATAACTGCTGACAATCAAAGACAAACTGAATAAGGAAACAGAAAGAGGGCATCAAGATTATATGAGAGATATTATAAGCAAGGAGTTGCTAAGAGAAGTCCATACAAAGCTGATCAAGAAGATGATTAGAGGATTGGTACTACAAATGGCAGAAGATATGAGATTGTTTTGTTATTGGAAAGATACAGGTTGATAGATGGAAGAATATAACTTAAAACTAGTTAAACTTAGTGAAATCTAGTGATAATAGATATAGTTAAATAAATAATTGATAACGATAATAATGTATACAATGTGTGTTATGATAAGTAATAATTGGATATGAATATTGAATGGTACCCATGAAAGGAAGATTAGAAATCCTTTTGGATTATATACAAAGGTTAATAAAAAAAGAACTAAGATAGATACAGTTAAGTTTTGATTATTAGGGGGAAAATGTTATGATACAGGATATAGTCAAATAAAGGTGGGATAATGATGACAACCTATATATATGTATGGGTACAATATAAGGAAACTGGATGAAAATTGCAAACAGTGATTTGGAAAGGATTATTAGAAAAGTTTGTTATTAAATATTATGAATGTTTGGCTAGAATAGGACATAAGGATTCAGTGTTATTGGAGGATTTTAGAAATAGTAAATGAAATGCCAGTATGTGGTTATGTATTAAATCTTGGTATATTTTATGATGAAGGACGTTTAAATAATTATAGTCCAATAAAAATGGAGGTATAAGGGTAACATGTATAAATATCTGAGTTAAAATAGTTGAGTTAATATGAATTATGCTTGATGACTGTGGAAGGGATGCACGAAAGCCTTTTGTAACCGATACACTTTCTACAGTATGTAAAGAAGGAAGATTTTATGTGTTGTTTGTTTTGAGAAAAAAAAAATTAAAAAAATATTTTTTTTACTTAAAAAATATATAGAAATAACACAATTCAGTTGTATTTTTTTTTGTTCCTAACAACAGAGGCACAATAATTCATGTTAACCCATTTCTGCCAATACAACTTTGAAATGAGGGCAGAGTTATTTAGAAAACCTAAATGGCAAACTAGTTTCTTTCTCCTCTTTTAATGTTACTATTCAATTACAGTAAGATACAAATCCAGCACAGGACTATTTCTCACACATTAATGTAAAATGCAACTATTACCACAAATGTAAACGATATGAAAACATTACTGTATCTACACGGTACAATTTAAGAACAAGTATTTATTACTAGACTATCTAACATTGCACCATTTTTCAATTTCAAAAGTTAAACTCTACATTTCAGTATATACAGACCCCGCCTTATTTTCTTTTAACACCCCCCCCCAAAAAACGAATAGGGCTTCTTTTCAGGGGTGGTGGTGGTGTCTATTACTGACTTACCTTGTGGCAGTGACAGTGGCAGCAACAGCCTCACCCAGGAGCCCACTGCCGGCCCACTTCTTTTGCGGTTGCTTGCTGCCACTTGCACGCATTGTCCACGGCCTCCATTTCGCTATCGGAGCCTTCAGAAAGCTCTCTGCAGCTGAGAAACAGGCTCCAGATTGACACGCCCAGTACCCACTGGATTCCATTTCGCTTTCAGAGGCTTTCCGGAAGGCATCTGTAGTCAATAAAAGAGCTCTGGATCGAACCAGAGCTCTGTTATCAGCTGCAAAGGGCTTTCTGGAAGCCTTTGACAGCAAAACGAAGCCCGGGGGTGACACGAGTGTCAATTCAGATCTCGTTTCTTGGTTTCATAGGGCTTTTCGGAAGCCCAGCAGCAAAATGGAGGGTGGGGGCAACACATGCAAGCGACGGCAAGTGGCTGTAGAAGTGGGCCTGCAAGGCGAGGCAAGTGTCGCGGTGTGCGAGGCCTGGTAAATAGGGCAGCTCCACCTGTGTGCCTCACCCCACCCTGCACCCTGGGATCTCAATTAGAGCTATTTTGGGGATAGGACTTAATTTTAGCACATGTGTTTAAAAACACGATAGGGCTTCTTTTTGGGGTGGGTCATATTTGGGGGGAAACACAGTATACCAATATATGTTGCCTTGCATATGAATTCTGATTATTCAATTTTGAAGAATGCTCCATATCTTAAACAATCTAATTGCTAAGATAAGAATTCTTTTCTCAAATGCCAAACAGCATTGCAACTAATTTTTATGAAACTAGATTCAAATAAGGTGAAATTTAAGTAACCATCAATAATAGCTCAGCTTTAAATACTATGATTCTGTAATTTCAATTCTGCAAATTTTAACACATTTATGCTAGCTAATGTGCCTTTATTTAGCTTACGCTATGTGATATATCTGGATTTAGTTTTCACAATATTACCTCTTCTACATAGTCATGACCAACAGGTTGGACCTCACTTTGCAAAGCAGCAAGAGCTGTAGAAGTTACGGGTTCAGCAGAGGGATCTGGTTTAGTTTCCTGCATTTGTACTGTGGCAATAGGGGTAGTCTTGATATTTTCTACAGCTTTCATTTCATCCGCTTTGCTTCCTGTTGTCTGTAATTTATTGCCACCTAATAATAAAATAGTATAAAAGGAAAATGACCATTGCCTACAATAATCCTTCCCATAGTGCTTCTTTGTTTGAGTTGCCCTGCAACATAGAAACTTACATTCTGATTATTCATTCTTAACTAGTTTTGTGTTTTTATATATTTATTGCAAATTATTTGGAGATTATTAATCCAGATATTTTAAAAAACACAATAATCAAATAAAAGAGTTGTCCAAACATCATTTATATCTATGTCAACTGCTGAAAATCTGCTGCCCAAATGACACACATGGAAAGCTATGACTCTGGAATCTCTTTTCCTGGCTGAAGATTACAACACAGTTCTCATCAGTTTCTATAGATTGAATAGCCTTCTGGAACTTGGTGCCCTCCAAATGTATAACTTTATAAAATTCTCAGCAATAGCCATATTGGCTGTGAAATTTTGGGGAAATCTACAAATAAGAGATGTAGATGAATAATTAAACTCCAAACAGTTCTACAAGGTTGTATCAGGACCCTGGAGAGCTCACTGCAGAGATGTAAAGGCTGGGTCAAGCCTCAAAGAGAGCAGTTATAGAGAGGACCAAGTGATTTTTAATTCCATTGCTAATTACAAATTCTAAACAAGACTGTAGAATTTAAAAAGTAAATTTAAAGCTGAGACTCCTACATAGCCAAGACATTTTAAGAAGCCTTAGAAAGGTCAACTTCTAAGGCTATTACATCTGGCATGTAATTAACATTTCAACACTTAATTAGCAATTTTGAAAATTATCAAGATTTCTGGAAAAGGTATGAATGGAAAATATCAGTCCAATTAAAGAACCTTATTTAAAAATCATCACCATCAGTTAAAAAAATAAATGATCTGACTGCCTATTCAATCATGTCCAATTCTCAAAGACTGCCCGGATAAGTCCCTTCATGATTTTTCAGAAGTGGTTTATCATCGCCTCCTTCCTAAGACTGAGAGAAAGTCAGGTCACCCAGATGGTTTATGCTCAAGGCGGGACTAGAACTCATGATCTCCCAGTTTCTAGCCTGCTACCTTAACTCCCCCCAATACCAAATTGGCTCTCATATAAAATGTACTGCAATTTTTATAGTTACATATAAATGAATACATAGTGTTAATATTTTTTTTATAAATTTAACAATAAAGACCTCTATACTTGCCAACAAAGTTAATTTTGGGTGTAGATATCTTTTTTACAGCAATGTTAGTTGGAACAATTGTAGATTTGCTGTTTGATGTTGTACTAAGTAGTACATTGGCAGAAGGAGTAAGAATTTTCACTGCCAAAGATGTTACAGAAGAATTCACAGTGTTGCTGCTAGTTGCGATATTTGAAGATACAGATGCTGGCTTAGAAGACGATGTTGCTGATGTAGCCTGGGTGACAACATTTGGTTCAGTTGAAGGAATGGGTTTGCCAAGTTTAGTATGCAGCTTAACCACCTGGAACCATTAATAAAAATAGTTAATATAACAAAATATAACAAAATTGATAAAACATGCATTGCTTATAGAATGGACTTATATTGCTAAATGTTTATAAAGTTGACTTTAAAGTCTATAAAAAAAATTAAGAAGGGGAAAGGCCTACTTTTTGGTGTTTAGCTCCACGAATATGAGCAGCATAAGCATCAGCTCCTGTGCAGGACACATCACAGAGCTCACAACGCAACTGGTTCTGAGTCCCACGGGAAGAAGCACTGTTACTGGTGGTGTTCTGCGATACTTTCAATGCTGCTTCCTTCTTTTTATGCTTCTGACCCTCCAAATGTTCTTTATAAGTCTAAAATATAAAACAAAAGAGATTAGTTCATTTGTTATATTATTTCAAGTTTTATGTAAACAAAATAAGGTAATTCTTAAGTTTGAAAGGGTACAGAATTTGTATTATTATGTTGAGACTTTTAATGTCCAAACTTGCTGAAATGTTCTAAAAAGAATTATTGTTCATGTAATTTCATTAGACAGTTTAGCTTAGCAGTATAGAAAATTTAATAGCAGGGATTTACATTTTATAGCATGTAACCCCACCCAATCACTTAAGCTGGCAACATTAGCATTTGTTATTGTGAGAATGTGCCAATCCTAACCTTCAGAATGACAAAATTTGACTCTTAATAGCCTTTATTTGAATGTAGTAAAACATTACTCATATTTTTGTATAGCTATATACATAGACACAAAAGCCAGTTTGATGTAGCAAAGCAATAGGTTAGAAACCGTGCAACTGTAAGCTCTAGTTCCATCTTAAGCACAAAGCCAACTGGGTGACCTTGGGCCAGTCATTTCCTCCCAGTTCTAGGAAGGAGGCAAGGATAAAGCACTTCTGAAAAACCTTGCCAAGAAAAAACTTTAGGGGTTTGTGCGAGAATCAGACATGACTGAATGGAAATTACACACACACACACACACAGATGCTTCTTGAGAAGTCCGAAAGATTCCTACACCTACTTTGCATGAATTGTCTATTATAAAAAAAGCACTGTCATGAAAATTCCAGTCTTTCATTTTCTTATTGTGGAAGAGGGCATCTGACGGTGATATATACCAGAATAGTGCCACTAGAAAGCACCCATTCAATTAGCATCACTGAATACAGACTGACTTCAGGTCTATGGAAAGAAAATCTCTGACCAAAATTACATCCTCCCCAAATGATATGGAACAGTTTTTCTATCTGTTGATTAGGAACACAAGATATTGTAAAGTCTGCAGGTGGCTTCAGATGGCCCTCCTTTTCTAGGAAGGGAAAGCTTATCAGTAGATAGATCACGTTTATTCATGTTGTGTGGGTGTTTTTCTATTTCAATAGCTTCCATAATTATTCTCTTGTTGAAGTGTTCAGTTTTGGAGATTAACCTGGTTCCTTCAAAATTAATTTCATGTCCTGTTGCTTTAAGGCAGCGGTAGTCAACCTGGTCCCTACCGCCCACTTGTGGGCATTCCAGCTTTCATGGTGGGCGGTAGGGGTTTTGTCCGATACTGAAGCCCTTTCCTTTTTTTAATTTAATTGACTTCCCTACTTTATAAATCACCATTACTGTGGAACCGGTGGGTGGTTAGAAAATTTTACTACTAACAGAGATACAAAAGTGGGCGGTAGGTATAAAAAGGTTGACTACCCCTGCTTTAAGTGCTGGAAAAGGGAGCTAGAAAACCAAGGAGTCTACAAAATACCATGCAAAATCTGCCATCCCACATACATTGGACAAACTAATAGGAGAATAAATGCATGCATTGTAGAACACAAGAACAGAGTCAGAAAAAAAGAAAAAAACTTCCTCCCTTTTCCAGCACCTTAAAGCAACAGGACATGAAATTAATTTTGAAGGAACCAAATTATATTTATTTATTTATTTGTGGAAGCAATTATCTTGCAATTAACGGATACAGATGCCAGGCAGTATAACATTTCCATATAATCTTGATGCATGTCATAACATTTTGTTGTTCTGGGCAATTTCAAAGACAACTGGTAGAAATCTTAATATTTCTTTGTAGATTGCATGTAGATAATTTGGAGCACATGCTGTATGTGGAAGTTTCCCTTGTATTTTTGATCTCTAGCGGAAAAAAGGACAATGGAAAGCATGATGCAGGATATGTATGACCATTTATGCTCAGGTTTCCTATGCATTACTTATAAGTCCTTTCTCTTAATTTGTTTCCATTAGATGTTCTCCAATGCCTCTTTAAGCAGGTTCCTGTTTAAACAAGCCTGTGATTACAAGGGACTGCATTCTTCAGGGTTTTTTTTAAAGTTATGCCCTCATTGCAATATCCAGCAAGAAATTCAATACAATTTAGACTGGCATCTGCTATAAAGAACACAACTTTGGACAGTTTATTTCTCTTGCTTCCTTCAGTTTTGAAATATAAACTAGAGAAGCTGCTTTGATCAAAATACAGTGTCTGGGAACCCATCAAAACTATAATCCTGCAGTCCTTTCTGCAGTACATTGCAGATTTCATCCTGCAATGAAATCGGAGCTTAATCTAAGTTTTAATAACAGATTCTACTTAAACAAAAGCATTCCAGAATAGTGCGCATTGTGTTCTGTATCTCAATAAGTCCCATGGTGTAGATGCAGCAAGCCTGATGAAGTTTTTCAGATTTGAATATAACATGCCTTGAATACAATTACTATTTGTGCTAAAGAGAAAAATCGTAATTTATTGCAACTGAAAGACCCCTTAAAACTGTAACTTCTTAAACCTTCTTGAATTCTTCCAATATGGATATAGTTTCATTTAAAGTTCAATGAATTTTTTTTTACTGATACCTGTGGTCCAGCACAGCTGATCTTACAAACATCACAATAGTGGATCTGTGGTGGTTTGGGAGGCTGTTTTGGTTTCAATTGTTTATTTTGGAATGGTGCCTTTTTAGTAAAGGTGGTTCCTGTCCAGGCAGCTGTTGCAGCTGCAGCAGCTGCTGCCGCCGCCACTTGTTTTTGCTGTTGCTGCTGCTGTTGATAGTAAGATGATGCAGCTGAATACACTGCAGCTTCATAACCCGAGTAAGATGTACCTTTAAACAACAAAAATTTCAGGTCACATTTATGTGGGACACAACCCACAATTAATCTTTTAAGGAGGGTTTCAGCATGAACATAGCATTTGTTAAGAAAGTTTTCATCTTTAAAAGAATGTTTCAACATTAATATAGTACACAAAAAGTTGGTAATTTACTTATCAAAATTTGTAAGCCACATGACTTTCAATGACCTTGGGTCACTCATAGCAACTAAGGCAAGGGGAATAACTAATACATAAAAAGTAAAAGATGGTGAGAATGACAGACTGATCAGGAAAGACACAAAATGTATTTTACTCTCCCTGGATGAAGAGCCACATCTTCAAGGCTCTTCAAATAGCAGGGTGGGAACCAATGAGGTTTCTGGGGGAACCTCATTTCAGGGGGTGGGGGAAACATTGCTACAATGAAGTTTAATTTCATAGTGACATGCAATTTTTAAGATCTATTAATACATCTTCCAAATATATAGACTTAATTTCTGGAAAATCTGCAGACATTTCTGAGAAAACTGAGCTGAATCTACACAACTAGACAATTTACTTATGCTCTGAGATATGAAAGGGGTATCGCTGAAGGATTCAAGATTTTTCTGTTCCATCCATGTATTAACCTCCTCTTATCCTCTTTCCAGTACTATTTCGTTCAGGAACCACGACAGTACCAAATAATTCCACAAAGCCCATCTCTCTATTGTATTTACAATGAAATCTAAATAATATTTAGATTTTTAGATAAGAGTTGGTAAAATGGTAAGAGTGCAAGTACTGCAAGTTACTTCTGCTGATCACTGGATGCCAGAAGTTTGGCAGATCAAATCTCATCAGGCTCAAGATTGACTCAGCCTTCCATCTTTCTGAGATGGGTAAAATGAGGACCCAGATTGTTGGGGGCAATATGCTGACTCTGTAAACTGCTGTAAACTACAGAGGGCTGTAAAAGCACTGTGAAGAGGTATGTAAGTCTAAGTGCTAAGTGCTATATGAGTTAATTGGCCATTTAAAGAAATAATTTAATTTGCATGGTTCTGATGATTTCTAAAATAATAAGACATTTTTCATCATTATGTGTACCACTATAACTTTTAATAGGTACGCATGTCATATCTGCTATGGATTAAGATAAGCCAATCTGAATTTGGCTTCTTGTTTTTACCAAGTCATATCAGGGCCAAAACTAATCTAAAAGCTGCAATCCCATAATTATCTCAAGGAAGGTCCTGACACAATCCAACTCGCTTCTTAGTAAATAGGCACAGAATTAATCTGCACACCATATAAACATTCCAACGTAATTTGAATGTAAAATCTAGTTTTTCTACAAAACTCAAATATGTCATTGCAACATTTTATAGCTTTGACTTCTCCATTTTATACACCTGTCCTGTTTAGGCATTACTCACCGGAATATGTAACTGCTGTTGTACTATACGTGGCACTTTGGGTATATGAGGGAACCACAGTCGCTGCAGCAGCAACTGGTTGCACAGTGGAAGATACCGGATATATAGAGAACGTAGTAGTAGCTGGACTTGGAGTGGCTGGTTTTATGGCTGTTACCTGTCGAGTTTGCTGGGCTTGAGTGTACTGAGTAGCTCCTTGGCTGTAACCAGCCTTAGGAGCTAGATAAGAGCAAAAAAAAAAAAAAAAAGTAGTTAAAATCAAGAATTCTCCAAGCTGTAATATTAAAAAGCAATTTCCTTTTTTATCTTATAACTAAAATAAAAATAAGAGTACAAATCTTATTATATCTTTAGGTTCCATAAATATGTATTTTATAACATTTAGCACACCTTTCAGAAAAAGAAATCCACCGCTACAAAGTAGCACAGACACAATTGCAGAAAAAGGCCGATGTCCTGTAGTTTAAAAGTTTATGTGGCTGAAGATTTTATTGTACTTGTCAATCAGATCGCAAAATGTCTAAGAGAATATAAAGTTTGTAACTAGTACTTTTTAATATACCTTACTTAAACATCTTTTGTTTAGCAAGGCATATAATTTGATTGATTATACTGATTTAAGGTTAGGGTGACATACTAGTTATATTAATAAACTTGAAACCTGCTGACAATTATCAGCATAGCACTACATTAATGAACTGATCTTCTAAAAAAAAGACTGAATGAAGTACTTTGGTCACAGCGTATTTTAAATTCACTCAGGTGTCAATTAAGAGACTGCTAACTATTCATCCCAAAAACATTATGAATAACTTTTCTGGGTATGCGCTCTGCTTAAGGAAGTTACAAGCTTTCTTGATATATGGAAATTTAAAAGTAGTAAAAAGTGGTCTAGGACTGTGCTCTTTCTACGAATGAGGAAGGTATAAATTATTACTTTGGTTCTGAGAATATTTATATTTTTTAAAATGCTAATGTAACTGTAATGTGACTGCTGCCATTTCAGCCACAACACATCTTTCAGCACTATGGAAAATGAAACCACCAGATACAACAGTGCTGATATCCTCTTGGTTGCTTCTACCAAGCAATGTCATCTGATGGGATTCAGGAAGTGTCCTTACTCCTTCATAGTTCCCACCTGGTGGAACAGCTTATCCCTGAGGTTTAGATGAGGCTGACCCTACTGGCCTTTTGTAAAATTCTTAAAATCCGGCTGCTCACTTGGGCCCTAAGAGAATGTGAAGTAAGCATACTTCTAAAGAAGGAGGATAGTATACTGATTAGATAAAGGTTCCCCTCGCACATATGTGCTAGTCATTCCTGACTCTAGGGGGCGGTGCCCATCTCTGTTTCAAAATGGAAGAATCAGCCCTGTCTGAAGACGTCTCTGCGGTCATGTGGCCGGCATGACTAAACACCAAAGGCACATGGAACGCTGTTTACTGACTGCTAATTTGTATTGCTCCTTTGACATGTACTTTTAGTGATTGTTTTTATTTTGTTTGTACATGGTTCAGAGTCATCATGAGTTATATGGCTATACAAGGTGAAGAAATAAATGAAGTAATAACTGAATTACTAAAACGAGTATTATTAGAGAGATGAAGGTGCAGTGGTTAGAATGCAGTATTGCATGCTAATTCTGTTGACTGCCCACAGTTTGATTCTCAGCAGTTCAAGACTGACTCAGCATTCCATCCTTCTAAGTTGGTAAAATGAGAACCCAGATAGTTGGGGACAATATGCTGACTCTGTAAACTGCTTAGGGAAGGCTGTAAAGCACTCTGAAGTCTAAGTGCTATTCTATTTATCACATTTGTTAACGCTACCCAATTCCCAAAAACTTCCATGTGCTTACAAAATATCAAATATATAATTAAAACAGTTAAAAATATAACAAAACAAAGCATAACTACCCAGAAAAGCCAACAATATAATATTTTTAAAAAAATGACAAAGGCTTCACAGGTGTCTTAATCCCAGACTTGTGCCCAAGTAGGTTAAGGAAGGAATTAGACTCAGTCCCAAATCCTTGCAATAAACTACTATATGGTTTTTAGAATCTAAAATTATAAGATAAAAACAAAAGGATTTGCAACTCACCTGTTTGATAGTATGATTCAGCCACAGAAGGCTGTGGTTGGGCAGCAGCTGCCACTGCAGTTGCAGTTGGCTGCTGATAATATTGCTTGCTGTCATAAGCTACAGCTGGAGCAGTAGATCTAACATAGGAATAGGAGTCCTAAAGAAATATATGGGGGAAAAATGAAGACCCTGTATGTGGATTTCATTTGTAAGGTAAATTTACTGCCATAATGGAATTTACATTTGGAAGCTCATGTGCTTCCTAAAAAAACTCTTCTAAGGTTTGTGAAACTCTCCTAAAAATTCTTAAAACAGGAAGTTTTCCCTTTTGGAATGAACTTAGAATCCAAGACTAAATTTGGTTACTTCTCCTCTTTCAACTATTTTCCAAACCAATTTTATGCTTTTAAAAACAGAAGTAAACCATTGCCTTTTAAATAGTTTGAGGATTACGCAGAGGGAAGGATAAAATGTCCTTGTATAAAATTTAAATTACATTAATTATCATAGGATTTAAGCCACGGATTACTACTGAATCATTTTAATTATTTTAATCAATGTTGATTATGCAGTAAAGGATCAGAACTTTTGGGAAAGTATACATTTCCTGAAAATATTAGACAAGGTAAATTTAAGACTGAGTTCAAGATCTGGTAATGATATACTTCACTGCATTATTAAAAACCTTCAACATTAATTCCCATTAAGACTGCTTAATACTCAATCCTTCAATATTTTAAGCTACAAATTGAAATAATTGTTTAAAGTTTTGAAGGATATGATCAAACCTTTTGAGAATTATGTATACTCTGTAAAAAGTCATTTCCCCAAAATTATAATTTTTCTGAATACATGAACTTGCGGTAGCTAGAACTTCAATAAATATTGAACAGAAATAAGGGTAATACTAGACCAAAACTACAAAAAATATTTAAAAATCTCAGCAATAGCCAAAATGAGAATAAGTGACCTACAAAATTTGTATAGATATATAATTCAGCTTTTCTCTCCTGTAAAGTATATATGCTCAAAAAAGATATTCTGAGGTTTATGCTTTCCAGTTACTTATTAGAAATGTACTATATGCAAATTCCCAGGCATATCTATATTACATATTTAACCATTGAAATAAAAAAGATCTGAAGCTGAGAACTGTTTGGGCTTTGTATATTTTATGAATTTACCCTGCTGAAATTATAAAATATAGTACTATAGTTTAATATGTAGTATAAATACAATTCTTGGTTATGCAGTGTTGGACTTCATAGTTTAGTGACTGTGATCTAGAGAACAGATTTCCTGACATTTCTAGGGGAAACACCAGTCCTCACCAATTTACACCAATCAGAAATCAACTTGGCTAAAGATCAATCAGAAGTCAGGACAGCTGGCTATAAAGATAGAAGTCCAATCAATTCCTACTTCAAAAGCTTAGGGTCTGCATAATAGACCATCTTGCTTGTAATGATTGCAGCCGTAGTTGCTGGTAAAACATCAGGAAATCTGTTGTCTAGGCCATGGCCACTAAACCCTAAAGCCAAATACTGCCCCAAACAGATACCAGCATGAAAGCCAAATCAAGTAAATTCTTAGTTATTCAATAAATTGTGGTTAAACAAAAAATTGAACTGCACCATTAGTGAATGATACTTTAGCCATATATATATATATTTACCTGGTAATTCTGTGTAGTGACTGGTGGAGGCGGTGGAGGTGCTTCCTGCTGTCTCTGTGTGTAACCATAATCAGTTGCTGTATGTGCTGTAGGGTATCCTCCATAGGCTGCAGCTGTTGCAGCAGCTGCAACAGCCACTGGAGCAGGCCTGGCTACTGCAACTGTTGCTGCTGCTGGGGCATAGGCTGCAGTAACTGTGTGGGCAGCAACAGGAGCCTGATGAACAGTGTAGCTTGCAACTGTAGTTGGATGGGAGTAAGCTACACCTGAAGCCGGCTGTTGGCTGTAATAGGAATAGGCCAAGAAGTATCACTGTGTAGTAATGAAACTTAATACCCAGCAAATATGCTCTTAAATTATTCAAGTCTAAGTAAATCTGAGAAAGGTTAAATTAAAAATTCAGTATTATGGATCTATTGTACCTAATAAAGTACGTATTAAGTGATATCATGAGCATCCATTAATGAAAGTGCATCTAGCAAAGGAACTGATTCCTAGTTATCTTTTAAAATTAGCTTCAGAGAATTGAATTCGGGGAGCAAAAGTTCTAAAGGTTCAATTTATCAGGTAAAACTCACATAAATTAAATGTTATTTTTAATAAGGCCTAATTTTATAGCCTCTAAAAAGCAGTCACATATAATAAATTCATATTATACACTGATAACATCAAATTCATAATTTTCTTTTTTTAGATTGAAGAATGCAGCTTTCCGAAAGGACTGAATGAGATACAATGGACAAACCTCACAGAATCATACAGCTGAAAGGGACACATATTTCAGGAAACATGAAATTCATGCAGTTTTGCAATTAATTCATTTTAACTATGTAAGCCATCAGGTTATTTCAGAATCTACATCTAATAAATAATAAATATACAATAAATAATCCTGCACATAGGAACCTGCTCTTTATTTATTTCCCTCTCAACAAACTTGGCAACTCTGAATAGCAGATTTGCAAGAACTATACAATATAAATTCATTTAATCTTTAAATCTCAATCTATGTCACATTAGAAAAAATGTGTACAAAGATCCTGACCAAACACAAAATACAGTAAGTCATTATGCTGAATCACCTAGTGCTCCTTCACAGAATATCTTTATATTCCTTTTACAGTATTTAAGCATAACATGTATAATACCCAAAGAAGTTCAGTAAGAGAATGTTTGCAGCGTTTTAGTTAGTAAAAATAAGTTTTGTTATAGCACAGAATGAGTAGCCTTAGTACTGTTTTTTTCTCTAAGGCAGGTATGGTTCTGTTACCATTTTTGTTTTAGCAAATCTGTTCCCCTTGCTTCTGCAACATCATGCAGAGCCAGTGATCGAATTTGCAAGATCTTTGAAATTCTTAAAACTCTAAGAGTCTTTACCAGAACTACTATTTAGAATTCGCTATTTCACTTATGCTTTATCTTCCTGATTTTCTACCATGATATATATTGGCCATGAGCTATTTATGTGTAAGAAATGTTTTTATTTAATTATTCATTTTATTAAATTATTACGGCTACCCATTCCAAACAACTCTGCTTCTGTACTTTTGTATTAAAGTATTAGAGCTGTTGGGCAGCCTATAAACTGTATAAATAAGTAAAGGCAAATATTACATGGGCTCAGTTTGTTAAGAAAGTTGATATTTTTCTCTGTACCTGCAACATGTCTAAATTGACAGAAGCACTGACAAAAGGGAATTATTTTCTTCCCATGAGGCCCCTAACATATGGGGTGCCGCAGGGGTCGGTCCTGTCCCCCGTACTATTTAACATCTACATGAAACCGCTGGGCGAGATCATTCGGAGGCACGGGATAAGATACCACCAATATGCGGACGATACGCAGCTGTATCTGTCCGCCCCGTGCCAACTCAATGAAGCGGTGGACGTGATGAACCAGGGACTTGAAGCTGTTAGGGACTGGATGAGGGCTAACAAGCTTGTACTCAACCCAGAAAAGACCGAGTGGCTGTTGTGTTTTCCTCCCAAAAATTTGGTTAGTGTTCCATCGCTCAGGCTGGGGGGTCAAATTTTACACCCCTCAGACAGGGTTCGCAACTTGGGAGTCCTCCTGGACCCACAGCTGACCTTTGATTACCACCTGTCGGCTGTGACCAGGGGGGCATTTGCCCAGGTTCGCCTGGTGCGCCAGTTGCGACCCTACCTGAATCGGGAGGCTCTCACAACAGTCACTCGCGCCCGCGTGACCTCTAGGCTGGAATACTGCAACGTGCTCTACATGGGGCAGCCCTTGAAGAGCATCCGGCGGCTTCAGCTAGTCCAGAATGCGGCCACGCGAGTGATTGTGGGTGCACCTCGGTTCACCCACATAACACCTATCCTCCGCGAGCTGCACTGGCTACCTGTTGATCTCCGTGTGCGCTTCAAGGTGCTTCTTACTACCTACAAAGCCCTTCATGGTAGTGGATCTGCGTACTTGGGAGACTGCCTCCTGCCAATCACCTCCTCTCGACCCATAAGATCTCACAGATTAGGCCTCCTCCGAGTGCCATCTGCCAGCCAGTGCCGGCTGGCAACTACGCGGAGGAGAGCCTTTTCAGTAGCAGCTCCGACCCTCTGGAACGATCTCCCCATGGAGATTCGTACCCTCACCACCCTTCAGACCTTCCGCACAGCCCTCAAGATCTGGCTATCCCGCCAGGCCTGGGGGTAAAGACCATAATCCGCCCCCACCCGAATGTTGTATGAATGTTGCTTGATTTTAATTATACATTGTGTTTTTATGTTATTGTATGTCTTCCCCTCCCATACAAGTTGTTAGCCGCCCTGAGTCCCCTCAGGGAAAAGGGCAGCCTATAAATAAACTCAACTACAACTACAACTACAATTTTATTCTCTTGATTATTCGAAGTAATTGTGCTCTCTAGATAAAAGCGGAATTCTAATTAAACTTTACTTTCTACAGACCTGTTTCTCAGATTATTAGAGGTAGCTCTTGTTTAGATACCACAACTGGGACCAGAAACCTGATCATAAAGTGAAATGGTTGCTAAATGAAACCATGCCTGTGCTTAATAATTAGCTTTCCTTTGCTTTAGAAACCTATGAAAATCGTAAATGATTGGTCGCAAAGTTATTTTGCTTGCTATGTAGGCCTATGAAAGTTGTAAATGACCTTTGTTGGTTGCAAAGTTATATTTCCATCACTATCATAATTGTGAATTGTTGCTATATGAGAAAGCAGCTAAATGAGGACCAACTGTATTCTGATGAAATTTATGAATTATGAAAACTGCAGAGACTTACTGTCTTTGTACAAAACCTACATTGAAATATAAAGATTTAGTTTGTTTTCGTTTTTAAAATATCTTTCCAAAAAACAAAGGGACAAAATTATTTAATAAAATTATAGGCTATTTATATATTCTGTCTTTTAAGTTAAGATATGCAAGGCAACTGCAGCATTTGATTAACTGATTCACAAGTGTTCCTAATAGTTCTGTATCTTATGGTGGCTACAAATATGCCTCTAGGTTCAATTCTAGTTACTGGTAGTTACTTTAAGGCATGGCATGGGGCCAAGTTATTTGCAGATTGCTATACAGAAGATGCCTTAAATTGCTATTAGCAGTTAGAAATATATCACTGTATCACTGAATACAATTGTTTGAAATAAAATGTTTATTCCTAAACAGGCAATTTGTGACCTTCCTTGTTGGCTTTCAAGAAGTGAGGGGAATGGGGAATCCAGCAGGAAGCTGCAGGTTGTAATCATGCAAGGTCCTTGCTTAACAATACTAAGGGAGACTGCCAAAATTGCTATTGCTAAGCAGCATTGTCATGTGGTTTTTAAAATTATGATGTGTCACCTAACAATGGCGTTTCAGTCAGTCTCCCAAGTAGATCAGGCAGGAAACATGACAAAATGAGCTAATTCTTCTTTGCCATAAGGCTACATTACAGAATCTTGCAAGTCTTGAAAGTACAAATCTGCTGCTGTTTCTTTTTACCTATTGGATTAGTTGAGGTAGATGTTTCTAAGTTTCTTTCTCTACCAATTATTCAATTGCAGACTCTTCTCCCTTTTATCTGATCAGTTCTCCATTCAGCGTGTCCCCGTCCCCCCCCCCCCCGCAACCTCAATGACAGTCTCACATTCAGTTACATCTTCTGGTCCCAATTAGCAAGGACTATCTGTATTTAAACATAGTCTTGTAAACTAATCTTTAAAAAATTGCAAACTACTCTTAAATCACTATGACCCAGGGGAAAACTGATAGTTTGCAAGCAATATGATTTTACCCAGAAAATCCACAAATAGTAACAACAAAGTGTGCTTTTTTTCATCCTCAGCTACCTATAGAAATACAATTCTTAACAATGAATCCAGTAAAGCAACAATTCATTTACTTAAACACAATTCAGGAAGAATACAGCAATAATTAAATTAACTTCCTGCATTATTTGAGGTCTAATAATTTTGCATTTTGAGTTCTTGTATGACAAATAAAGTACTATATATAATGTAGGAACAGGAACAAATTTAAAGCAACAATAAATCTAGCTGCCAAACAGACTTTAAAAAAAAAATCTAACATGTTTCTTAGTCTTTGAAAATCTGTTTAATTATCTTTCCCCTCGACCTACGGGCAGCAGAGATGGAACGAGAGCCTGGGGTGTCAATGGCTAATGCACTGTATCACCATGCTGCAAGAATGTAAAAGCAAACAAACAAGCCAATTGTGGGATCACAGGACCTTGAATCTTCCCTTTTTCCTTCAGCATAAGACAAAACACAAGAATGAATTGTTACATAATGTGAAATGTTCTGTGTGGGAGTAAGTAGGCTCTTAAAACATTTTTTCTTCCCAGAAAGGGTCCTACCAAACATTCAAACTCTTTCCCTCCAGCAGCCATTTTATATTACCCCAAGAAGGCTGCCTATCTCGCGCTACTGAATGTAATTCCTACTCTGCTTTAATTGCATGAAGAATTGTCATCTATTTTTTTCCCCTAGGGTTTCTAAGTAATTCTGAGAAATTCAAATTAGAACCAATCTGAGAAACAAAAAACCCTAAATAATTGTTTTCTACTGAGTGCAAAATTCAGAATATACAAGCTGTCCTTGACTTATGAAAATTGGAACCAGAATCTCAGTCTTTGACAATGCAGTTGTTAAGCGAGACGCTTGTATAACAACTTCACTCAATAGACACAATTCCAGCTTTTCCAGTTACAGCTGTTAAACGACAAAACAAAAGAACTGCCTGCATTTCTTTTTGTCCTCCCTACGGGCAGAAAGAAATGCCTACAGCAGGCTGCAGAAATGAAGCTCAAATCTTCAGGAGCTAAGCTTCATTTGTGCAGCTGTTTGAAGGAGTTTCCCTTACCTCCTTGTGCAAAGAACTCCTTTGAGGAGATGCAGAGACAGGGCTCTGATGCAGGGGACCTGATCTGTTTCTGCAATTCTTCCGAGAAGTTCCCTTCCCTTCTGTGAATGGAAGAGAACTTGTCCACTGGGTTGGACAAATAATGCAGGAATTGCAAAGATGCAAGCTTTGTTTCTCCAGCCCAGCACACAGGTTTCTTTCCATACATGTCCAATCCACCTCACCATGCATGGACAGGAGGGGAAATTCTTCAGCAGGCAGCAGCTGCTTGCAACCTTTCTTGCCAGGTTCCCCACTGACTTTCTGAAGAAGCTAGCAGAGAAGACTATAATGGTGATCACAAGATTGTAGGGCGCTTGGAAACTGGTTGCAAGTGCAAACAGGTTGCCAAGCACCCAGTTCATGATCACATGACCACAATGGGGAGAGGGGTCAATGCAATGTTTTATGACACATACTTTATTACATTGTAAATCTGAACAATCATTAAATGACTGGTTGTAAGTGAAGGACTATCTAACGAGGGATTGAGTTGATTAAACTGTCAGCATATCATTACATGACAAGGAAAATCTATTAACAATAGCAATTTTCTAATAATTATGGAACTGGAAAAAGAATTTTGGGTGAAATGAAACATGCATTGTGAAGTTTTGCCAACCTGAAAATCAATTTTTAATTTATTGATTGGAAAAAATATCCACTGGATTCTTATACATGGAACAGAATATTCATGTACTTTAAAATGTAAGTCTCCAATTCCTACAGAATTCTAAAGAACTTTCTTCCTTTTCTGTGATACAAACCAGAAACCAAATCAAAGGAAGTATATTGAAAGTTTTCCATATTATTTTTCAGAAATAAAGGCAGCATTCCAATTTTAATACCAGAATTCAAAGACATGTGCAGAATGTTCTTTGAACACATAGCCTTTTTGTCCTTTCTTCCAAAGCCTTTCAGAAGGCCACGAAAAACAAATTTTAAAGCAAAGAGGAAATCAAACAAAAATCCAGGATCTATTTTTGGTCAGTTTGAATTCAATAATATCCCATAATTAAGACTAATGAATACCAGCCAAGAAAGATATATTGCTCAATAGTTGCTGCACTAGAAGCAGCTAAGCCAAAGTATTAATTATCAAGTAGCTTTACATCCAAAGATAAATTTCTAGTTTGTCACTTCGCAGCAAGCCAAGAATCATAACCGAAGAATAAATTTCATTTTGTTAAGTGAGTAATAAATCAGGAAAACAGTTATAAAACCAATAGAAACATATTAACTTTTTGTTTATTTTAACCAACTGATTTCCTAGTTATTTTAATAGTAGTTGGTAATTACAGCAAGCAACTAGAGGAAATTACTACAGAGATTAACACATATTTGTTTATTACTAATTAGCAAAGGATTATCTTATTGCATAATGAACAATCCTGTGTGAACAAAAGCTGTTTTCAGACTCAGATTATTTTTAGCTAAAAACATACAGTCTGGAGTAAAACATGCGGAGTAAACGTAAACTAAACATAAATGTAAGTAAGCAAATAAATAAATAAAACATGTTTACTGTAAATATTCCCAGGATCAACTGATAAATACTATTTAACACTTTTACTTCTAAATCTTATATTAGAAGTAAAAGTGTTATACTTGTAAAATCCATAAAACAAAAAATGTAAAGTTTTGTCAACATTCAGTTAAAAAAACTTACAAATTATTTTAATTAAATTCTTTTAATTTACCTCAAATTCAAAATTTAAAAATATATTCAAATGTACATGAAGAAAACTTTATGAATTAAGGTGAAATTTCTAATGCTATCATTGTATTTATCCAACTATAACTTAAAATCATACTTTCATCTGACTACATGGTCCAGAATGTTTCCTAATAAAACGCCCTATTCTTAAGCACAGGAGAGAGACTGACCACCACACTGCATGTTAAATATTATTTAGATACTTTTCTTTTACTGTGTATATCAGATTTTAATATATAAGTTACTATAATTTCTTGGGTCTCTAGAAGTCATTCAATTTCAGGCTTCACCTTAGCAATTGCTCATACAATTCAGTGAATCTCAATGGAGAGAGAAAAAAATACTGCCCTTTTCTTTCTAAAATAACTATTATGAAACTATATACTTATGCCAAGTGTTTTGCTGATTATGCATGTTAATGTGTTATTTTTAACAAATTTCAGTTATTTTAATTGCTTTTAAATGACACTGAATTAAATTAAGATTTTTTCTTATTTTGTATCTTCTGCTTTGCTTCTCTATTTTACCTATCTCTGTTTATATGAGATTTAAACAATGAAATCTTACTCTTTATAAAGATATTCATGTATGTATGTCTTTAGATATGGGCAGCAAAATATAGCTACATCTTTCAGAAAAACCAAATGAGAAAAGCTAAGTAAATAATTGATGAATAACTGATGAATTAAACTACACATGAGATTAAAAAATCTGCTAAATGCTGAAGGTTGTCAGTTCTGAGGTTTATTTCAAATGAATGCAGTGAGGTTTATTGGGTCACATGCCAAGTCAAAATAATAAATAAAATGCATAAACCATATGAAAAAGAAATGGCTAGGTTTTTAATTCTGTGGCTATACACATGGTAGTATAGAGCTTAAGAAATTAGACTAGAAGGGCTTGACTTCAAGTCCTGATTCAATAACTGAGCTGATTGCTGACTTCATACCAGTTAATACTTCTCATCCCAATCCCAATCTCTTTTGAGTTTTTGTGAAATGTATACAAAATAGTTCATGTTCAAAATGGCTGAAGCTTAAAATGGTCTGGTCTGGTCTGATATTAGTATTCTGACCATACCACGTGTGTTTTGAGCATGAAACATTGTGAACTTGGTAATACCACTTGTATTGTAAAACATTGCCACCATTATTATAAATCTAACAGGAAAATAAATTATCCTGCAATCACCACAGGTTCCAAAGGATAGGCATAATGTGATTGTTTTGCCTCACCCAGAGTGACCTTTGATGAGATCGGCACCTATATAAAATATGATTAATAAATAAATAAATAAAGTATTTGTTACCATCATTTTACAATGCCAGTTATCAAAAAGAGAAATGAGTAGTAGTTAATAAATGCTGCATTCATCAGCTTGCCTAGCTTTCATAAAAATGGTGCAAGGCCCATTTCTAAGAAGCCCTCCCCTCTCCTTTTGTGATTTAAGACTTTAAGTATGGAGATATTTATAAATGTACAAAATGTTTTAACTGACTACTTACTTATGTATATATATATATAATGTACATGGAAGAAAAAGTATGATATTCCAGTCCCACTATTTCAAATAAAAAGCTGTCTTTCCAAAATATCTTTAAAACTTTTATAATTTATAGGACCAAAAATGTTATTTTGGGGGTGGGCTGAATTCAGTTAATTTGTTGAAAGTTAATTCAGCACAGACATGGATGGACTACCTTTCAAAGTACAGAACTTTGGTTTTGTATTGTATTCTTCCTGAATGTTATAAGAAACAATGATTTTATACGGTGTATTTTCATGTTAAGAACAAAAAGATCCACAGCTCAAGATTGAGTTGTGGAGTCTTCAGTGCTCTTGGAGCTTGGTTTTTTCCCCCATGCAGACGTTTCCTTATCCAGCTAAATAACATTTTCAGAACTACAAGTAGGATTTGGTGCATTTAAATAAAGTAGCTCGCCCCATCTGTGATTGGTGTGGGTGGGTGGTGTTGCTTTCTCCTTGTAGTTCCTCAATTGTTTTACTGCTAGATGGTCTGAGGTGGTAGCTCCAAGGACTGCACATTTCAATTTTTGTATTCATGGTGGTAATTTGTTTTTATTTCTAAGATCATTCACCAGTCACTTGCTAGTATTAAGGGTCATATATAAATAATAATAACAACAATAATAATTTGTATAATAATAATTATTTGTCAGTCTACAACATATGTACAATTGTACCTTATGATTCTTGACGAATGTATCTTGTCTTTTTATGTACACTAAGAGCTTATGCATTGAAGACAAATTCCTCGTGTGTCCAATCACACTTGGCCAGTGAAGAATTCAATTTAATTCAATGTCTATTCTATGAGATTGGTTGAAATCGGGAAAGCCATTTAAGGTAGACACCAAAAAGGCACCGAGGACCCTTGACCTTCAAAAGAAACGCACTTTGGGAGAACTTGAGCAAAGCGCCTTCGGGTCGGAAGCCCGTCGCCATTAAAGCGGCTCAAGGGCTACAGGGACGTGGGGTGCGATTGAGCGACGGGAGTCCCCCCCACAGCATCCCTCGGCTGTGCTGCATTCCCTGCTGGGGGACGACTGAATGAGAGCGGGGGTGGTGAGTAACCGTCCCCAAATCCTGAGTTTGGCGGAGGGGGAGAGGGAAGGGGGGCTCCGAAACGTGCCGGCGAGGACGACCGGTCGCGCGCGACGGAGGCAGCCAACCTGCCTGCTTCCCTGGGGCGCCTGCGCCTTCCGCGCGGCCTCTCGCGCGCCCAGCACCAACAGCCCCACATGAGGCTGGGGCGGGGTCAGCCGCCTTTCTCTCCCCAGGCCTCCCGCCACAGACCCGAGGCGCCTTTTTACCTATATTGAGCGGCGGCCCCGGTGTGGGTGAATCCGAAGTAGTTGCCGGTGGCCATTTTGGCATCTTCCCCCAGCCGGCTGGGCACTGCAAGCGACGACATGGCGTGCAGGAGGGGAGCGAAAAAGACCTCGTTAGAAACCATTCCTGAGACGACGCGTTCGTTCCCCTCCCCCCGGCCTTCCCCTCCCCCGGCTTGCCCGAAGCCGTTACTCACCATAGGTGAAAGAGACTACCGGGCATATGGGAATCATGGAGCCGGGCTGACCGAAATGGCGGCGGGGGTGAAAACGGTCTCGGTCTATCGGTCACAGTCTTTGGCCGTCGCGCGCGATCGCTTAGCCGCCTCGCCGAGCACCCGTTCGCACCATCCACCGACGCGGTTCCAACGGCGTTGTGAAGGAGCCAGGCCTCGTCGCAGCGCATGCGCTGCTTGGGATAGGAGAGAAAAGACCGGCGGGAAATGTAGTTCGTCCGCCGGGTTACTTACGCTAGGTCGTAGCGTGGAGGCGTGAAGCCACCTGGGAAATGTAGTTTTTATTATGTGTAATTACCTCTCCGCATCCAAGCGGATTATCTGAAGAAAAATGTCTTGCGGATGCATGATCTCTATCTATCTATCGCTGTTTTCGCATATTGTATTGTCATAGCTTGTTGAAACATGATTAAAAATGACTGGGTTGGATAACGCCTTAAATGATTGGTTATATAAATGGTGACATTCTTGCAACATTCTAAGCCTCAACCAAGCCACATTAATTAAGTTTGGAGGGGAATAAACTATAATAGATTTATATACAGCATTCCTTACACTTATAATCAGTTTTTAAAGAGGTGTCAGCGAGTTGAGTATAATTAATTTATACTGGATTCTGAAAACAATTGCTCTTAATCTGTGACGAGCATCCTTCCAGCAGCAGGAGGGCCACCCTTAACATCCAGGATTGCAAGGGTTGGCTAGGGCTGTACCATATATACATAGTCCTCAACTTAAACCACAATTGGGACTGGAGCATCCGTTGCTAAGAGAGACAGTTCTTAAATGATTTTTCAATTTTATGAACTTTTTTACCACAATTATGAAGTGAATCACCCTGTTTGTTAAGTGAATCACATGGTCATTAATTAAATCTAGCTACCCTCATTTACTTTACTTGTTGGAAGCCAGCTGGGAAAATCACAAAGTAAGTTCATAAACTGCCAAGTGACCTAATTTGGATCATGTGACCACAGGGATGCTGCAGTGGTTGTCAGTATGAACACCAGTTGTCCCTTTATTCAATGTTGTTGTAAATTCAAATGGTCACTAAATGAATGGTTGTTAACTATGTGTGGCTGGGATAGGTTTAGAGTATTATAAAAAAACAGGTCTTACTTTAGGGCAGCGGTCCCTAACCTTTGCGGTCCCTAACCTTGGTGGCTCGGCTGGGGGTTGGGAGAGGAAACTGGGCTGCATGAGTGGGTTGCAAACAGGCCACACCCTAGTAGTTGGCTGTGGCCCGCAGGTTGGGGACCCCTGCTTTAGAGGATTCACTAAAATGTGGCTCATGATATTCCTGTTGTTCTGAACAAGTTATGATCAATTCTCACTGTTAAAAAATGTGGAGGACCTTAGAAGAGCTTTTGTTTGTATGGCTTGTATTTATCAATTCTCTGCCACCCACCACTACTTCTCACAATTGTTAGAGAGGATTTTAATACTGTATTATTTTTCAACATAGACTGGCAAATAATTCTGAATTCATGGACCTGTAAGAGAGTCCTAGGACCACACTTTTAACAAATGGTGCGCTAGGGAAATGGCCCAGTTAAAAGCATGTTTCTATGACAAATATGTCAAATGAATAAATATGCTATTAGCAGATCTCACTTTATTACTTCATGTTATTTATTATGTTATACTATTTCTACATTCTAATTTTAGCATGTGCCAGTAGCATAGCAATAATGCTATGTATTTTTCAACAATAATTTCTGCATGGAAGCTTAACTTTCAGCACTGAAACCATTTACAAAGAACTAGTTTGATCTAGTGGTTAATATAATGGTCTAGTGACCAACCAGGAGTCTGTAAGTTATAGTCCCACTTTAGGCACAAAAGCCAGCTGGTTCCTTTACAAGTTCCAACACCTGACATGGTTGCTGGTTCTACTTTTTGGAGCATAGGTCAGTCACACAACGACTCAAATGATAAATGTCCTGTATATTCAGTTTCTCATCCTTGAGAGAGAAAAGCTGGATCATAGTTTGGATTGATGGCCATATTAATTTTCCATGAAAAATAGTACAATTCTGATTAGCAATTATGACCCTTTATTTTATTCTGGATTCTGATTAATTCTTCTAATATCAACACTATTTTTTACAAAGTGGTTTACAAGCCACAAAATCAAGTAAACTAATTGTATTTTATATGCCAGAGATAAGCATGCTTCATTGGTCATTGAACATTACTTGATCACATCTGCAATGATATACTCCTGCAGCAGATGAATATTGTATCAATAACAAAGAAAAGGTGGGAAAAGCACCTACAGTCCTATGGGCTACATTCTAGGAGCAGCATTTCATTATTGCTTGCACTGCCTACCACTTTTAACACTGATGGCAAATGCCTGCGCAGAAGACCAAAGCAAAGGTGGCTGGCACACAATGCAGACCTGAAGGCCATCCAAGTTGGACCAGGTTACAGCATTTGATTGTGTGAAATGGCATTTTTGAACTGAAAAGAGGACTCTGAACATGCAGGAAAACTCTAGGATGAAGATTGTGCTTAACAGCCTTTAGACACCACTAGAATTATATACATAGTCTGAAAGGCTCTGGAATTAGTCATAGAAAATGGTAAGGTAATAGTATAATTAGATATATTTGCTAGAAAATGGCCAGTTCACATATTGTACTAAGTCTCCAAGTGCTCTTTAAGCCCAGTGCTTTATTCAATACACAGCCAACAATGTGGAAACTCTGCCGGTGCAGGTATTGTGAAGTCTACTGAAGAGAAGGACCAGGGGAGACATGATAGCAGTATTTGAGGGGCTGCCGCAGAGAGGAAGGAGTCAAGCTATTTTCCAGAGCAACTGAAGGCCAGACAAGGAATAATGGATGGAAACTAACCAAGGAGAGATTCAACCTAGAAATAAGGAGGAACTTTCTGACAGTGGGAGCAATCAACCAATGGAACAGCTTGCCTTCGGGAGTTGTGGGAACTTCATCACTTGAGATTTTCAAGAAGAGATTGGACTGCCATTTGTCAGAAATGGTGTAGGGCTGTGATGGTGAACCTATGGCGTGTATACCAGAGATGGCACGCAGAGCCCTCTCTGTGGGCATGGGTGCCATTGCCAGCTACTCTTCTGGCAATGGCCAGGAAATGGTTTGAAAATGACTCAAAAAACAGCCAAAAAACACAGACCGTTTTCATGCCATTTTTGGGGCCATTTTCATGCCATTTTTGGCCTGAAAATAGCACGAAAAATGGCCAAACAACAGGCAGCTGGTCTTTGGGTTTTTGACGCTCCAGCAAGTGCACATGCACCACTCAGTGCAGAAAAGGTTCGCCATCACTGGTGCAGGGTCTCCTGCTTGAGCGGGGTTGGACTAGATGACCTATAAGGTCCCTTCTGTTAATCTATCGCCCCCTCTTTCCCCAAGACGCAGCTACAAAGGGATGAACATTTGTCGGCTTGTTAACTAAGAGCCTAAAAACTCACAGAGGCGGCTCTGCCTTTACAGTATCCAAAAACCAAACGTCTCAAGACAGATCTTAGTACCGATGTACAGGCACATCCTACAGATGGGGTGAACGAAGATGCCACCAACGATACCCGAAGGTACGATGACTAATTTCAGAACCTCGCGAGGTTGCCTTATCAGGAAAGGCCGTTTTGATGAAGGGGGCGAAGCGAAAAACGGCTGAAGAAGATAAACCAACCGCACCACGCGAGCCGCCCTCCCTCCTGCAGCGCGTCTCTAGCGCCGCTGAGCGGGCCTCCTTCTCACCACCCACGTGGGGGCCAGGGGCGGGCGGGGCTTGTTAACAAACGTCACTTCCGCTTTTCCAGTAGCGTTGGGACTACTGAGAGGTCGGGAGCCGTTAGAAAGACCGGAGTGGAAGGATCCGAGTGGAATGTGAGTGCGCGCTTCCCTTTAATTCCCTCCCTCCCCCCTCCCACCTCCGCGCCGGCTTTCTATCAGGGAGGCGGGAATGGAGTGCGGGCTGCCTCGCGCAGCGGAGTTTTCGAAGCCGCCATGTTGCCTTCAAAGGAGTTCCTCAAAAAAGGCCGGGGGAAAAGAAGGGGGTTGTTTGGTATAGAGAAGGTGTGGTGGGGAACCAGCGGATCCCCGGCCGGACCCGCCTTTCCCCCGTTTCTGGCTCGAAACTGCCATGTTGGGCAATGAGGAAGGGGGGGGGGCGCAGCGAAGGCATTCGAAGGGAGGGAGAAAATGGCGGCTGGGATCCGCCCCCTCCGGGCCGGTCTGAGGGGGGATTCCCCCAGGCGGGGTGCTGGCGGGCTTTTTCCGCCCTCGCCTCCGCTCCTGTGGTGCCTCCGCTCTCCCTCGCCTGCTCTCGTGCTTACATCGCCCTCCTATGTGTGGGCCTCCCAAGGGGGCAGAGGCTGGGTCCGGTTGTCATAGAAGGAACCCATTTGGCTTCTGTTCCGTCGTTTGATACTGGACCCTTTCCCTCCTTCGCACAACTTCCAAACCCTTCTGTGCCTTTTAGAATTAGAATTCTTTATTAGCCAAGTGTGATTAGACCCACAGGAATTTGTCTCCGGTGCATAAGCTCTCAGTGTACATACAACAATAGTGATAGATTATGATAAGGTAAAGGTAAAGGTTCCCCTCCCACATATGTGCTAGTCGTTCCCGACTCTAGGGGGCGGTGCTCATCTCCATTTCAAAGCCAAAGAGCCAGCATCGTCTGAAGATGTCACTGTGGTCATGTGGCTGGCATGACTAAAAGCATAGAAAGCTGTTATCTTTCCACCAAAGGTGGTTCCTATTTTTCTACTTGCATTTTTACATGCTTTCGAACTGCTAGGTTGGCAGACGTTGGGACAGATAACGGGAGCTCACTCTTCCGCAGCACTAGGGATTCGAATTGCCAACCTTTCTGATTGAGAAGCTCAGAGTCTTAGCCACTGAGCCACTATTATGATCACAGCCATTGTAAAAATACATCCATCATAAAACATTCGATTCAATACTTAGGGATAGTCATGGACACTAAATAAGCAATCCTAAATAAATCATCAACATAAATTATACAAGGATGCTAAGGCCATTCTGTCCGTTTATGGGGTCTGTTTCTCAAAAGTGTGATTCGAGGAGGCTTTTGGGCGTACCTCAAGCCAGCTCTGAGATCTACAAAAATAAAATAATTTGCCAGCCTACATTGGAATATAATGCAGTATCCAAAACCCATCAAACATTTGTGAGAAATGACAGCAAATGCATCAATTTTAATTTTTGATATGGTAAATATCAAGTATAACCTGTACAAACTGTCCTGGGTCCTCCATAGTTTTTTAAAATGGGGTCGTGAGGTTAAAAAGAAAGTTTTAAGAAAGAATAAGTGAGAGTAACCCACTGAACTATTGTCTTTGTGGCCTCAGTCTCATCTCCAATTATTTACTTCTTTATACGCTGTTCCATCTCATTTGGCTCAGGCCTTGCGTGACAGTTTTAAGGATTGGTTTTAAGGATTGGCAGGATTGGCCTAAGTGTTTATAACTTCCGTTGACTGCGTATTAACTGTACATGTCTGCTAATATTTGGGGAAAAGGAGGAAGAGTAAAGAGGAAATAAAATGAAATTCTTGAGATGAAAATGTTAATGGAAGGGTTTTTAAGTACTTGTGCCAAGTAATGAGTACCCTTGCATTAATGAATTAATACATTTTTATAAGAAAAAACATGTGTTTAACACATCAGAAAGTACATTAAAACTCTGAATGGGACGAGTATACCTTCATTATTGTCTGTGTTTTACATTTCAGTGCTGCAGGCCACTTCACAACTCAAGCATAATTATACTTCTATAACTGCTATTTTATGGTTTTGCTATTATGTCCCAGAGTATTTACTTGGCACTTTGGTTTGCATTCCTGTTTTAATGACAGGTAATATATTGCAGGGATGTACAGCAGAATCATTTTCACTTTCTGTACAATTAAAAGAAAGCATGAGAACAATAATTCTTGCAATTACAAGTTTTTTGTCTGTTATTCTTTTTCATTCTGCATACACAGTTCTTTAACTTTCTCCATGAATCTGTTCCTGTATTCTAAATATATAAAAATGCTTTTCTCCTATCATATGTCTATAACATTTTCACCCTGAAATTTTGATGTCTTAGTCTTTTCTTCTGTTGCATATTTCTTTTCTCATAAAAAACAAATGTGATTATTATGCAGTGTTAGGCTTTAAAATTCAAAGTCCATATTAAGACAAAATCTTTTATCAGATTACTGAAGTTAAATATTGTGCTCTTTAGAATTTCTCAGAATTCTTCAGGCAAGAACACTAAAGAGGGAAAAAAAGTCGTAATTATCCATGATAGTGTGAAATATAAACAATTATATTTAAATATAATACAATCAGTATTCTATAAAGGACATTTTTTCTTAAAGCAAATAGTATTTTTCTATAGAGCTCTGTTAAGGGAAATTACTGTATTTTTCGGAGTATAAGACACACCAAGATTTTGAAGCGGCAAATTAAAAAAAAAGTTTTTGCACTCTGCAGACTTCCCAAAAATGGACTTTGTTCGTGAAAACAGGCCCGTTTTTTAAATAAAAAAGGGCATGCATACCCTTTAGGAGGCTTACAGAGTGCTCCTGGGGGCTTGGGGGGGCAAAAATGAGCAGAACCCCGCCCATTTTTTGCTCATTTTTGCCCTCCCCAGCCCCCAGGAGCACTCTGGAAGCATCCTAAAGGCTATTCACGGCCATTTTGGTGGTGGTGGTGGGGTTTGGGAGGCCAAAAATGCTGTATTCAGTGTATAAGGTGCACCCCGATTTTCACCCTCTTTTTTTGAGGGAAAAAGGTGTGTCTTATACTCCGAAAAATACAGTATATCCCAAGCAAAGTGGAGAGTATTAAAACTTGCCTATGGTTCCTTCCTAGCACACTCTTTTTTATTTTTAACCTTGCACTTGAAGCCCACCTCCTGCACTCTACCTGTTCTGTCAATCTGGATACCCTGTTTATATATTTATGTTCATAACCTTTTGATCTATTTTTTTTTCTTTTCTCCACATTGTTTCATTCTTTACTATAAAGGTGGGGTATGGAGGAAAGAAGGAACTGTAGGTATTACTTAAGAAATGGAAAACCTGTGCTTTTTTTTGAACCTTGTTCATACAACCTCAATGCTAAAATAAGCTGGTATCCTAATCCTTAAATATTATTGTGGGATTTACTAGATATTACAGGTAGTCCTTGACTTAGAACTATAATGGAGCCTTCTCATTACTTGCATAATTTTTGACGTTTGTAAAGTGAACCATGATGTGACCCGACATGTTTTTATGACTCTTTTTTGTGATTATTGTTAAGTGAATGCTATAGTTGTTAAGCGAACTCATTGTTTGCTATGGGCTGTTTTTGTTGAAAACCCAGCATAAATGCCAGTTTTCAGCAAAATCAATATAAATTGTGGTTACAGTATGCTGCAAATGGCTGTACATGGAGGCTGGTTTTCAAGTGCCAGAAATATGATCATATAACTGCAATACACACACCATTGGAACTTTGAAACTGGGTTGTAAGTCCCTTTTGTGTGGTCTGTCATAACTTCACTAAGCCACCAATTGTAAGTTGAAGACTTCCTATATAATCCATCTTTCATTTTAGTGTTTAAGATGCCATAAATAGCTCCTTGCTATTTTTCTTCTAGAAAAACAGCCCAATGAGGCAGGTGGGATAAAGAGTCAGCCAGTGGGCTTCTGTGAATGGATTGGTGTGGAACCTCAGTTCCTAGTTTAATATGTTAACCATTGCATCCTACTTCCTTTGTTGATTTGATGGAACTTGAATGCTTGATTATCACGGTGGTGGAAGGAATGGCTTGATAATGCATGCTTGCATATTTGTTAGTCCCATTTTGTTGGAAACATGCTAATTTTTCACTGCATTTTTTCTTCCTAGAATGCCTAAATCAAAGGAACTTGTGTCTTCAAGCTCATCTGGCAGTGATTCAGATGCTGATACAGCGGTGATTATTTTATATAAAACACTTTTTGAATTATCTTTCTAATTATAAACATAACTCAAAGAACCAAGGCTTTGGATTGATGTTTAAAAGCTACAAATGAAGTGAACCATATAAATATTATTTTGGCAAAAAAATACTTCAGTTAACCTGTACTTTTTATTAAAATATAAATTAAAATGATTTGCTGTTATGTAATAAATATTTGCTGATATTTACACGTGCTATTTTTTGTGGTTTAAGTTGAAAGTGTCATTCTTGAAATCACATTTATAATCTTTTTTTGTCTGTATCTTATTCAAAATTATTGAGTCTATTGATCCAGTTTAAAATAAAATTCTAAAATATTCTTGCTGAATGGATATGGAGAACTGTAACCTAATTCAAAGAACTGTTGCAGTTCAAAGGGTTTTTTAAAGCAAGCCTGGAACAAGAGAGGGATGGATTTCTGCCTTTGCTAAGTATTTTGCCTTTTTATGACAAATATTCTGATTGCTAAGCTAAATAGACTGTATAATGAGATACTAATATTCTGTCTTCTTTTAAATTTCAGCATGCAAATCATCTGCTGTCAGTAAGTAATTAAATTTATATTCTGTTTCATTGTCTCCTGTAGAAAGAGGTTAATTGACCTTCTCCCCATTTATAACTATTCTGCAGATAAAAACCTTCCACTTCCAAATTTATGCTCAGGCCTATTTTCTCTAGATATAATAAATGTGATTATAATTGGAACATAGTGCCCTTTGCTTTTCAAATTCTTATTTAAATATTTTCCCATAGATAAACTGTAGCCTTTATTTTGTAAGATCACTTCTGGCAGATAGTAGCCTTATAAGTTGGGACTCCTTTTGTAAAAAGAAATGAAACCAACTGGAGGATTTGGCCCACGTTGTTTCTTCTCTTGTAACTGAAGAGCAATAAACCAAAATTCAGTTCAATTGTAACATATCTGTAGCTTAACTACAGATTGTAAAATATAATTTAAAATTAATTCCAACCAGTTTATCTTGCTGTCCTATTTAGCAGATTAGATTTATTTTAAGCCTCAATTCTAGGTCATGCTGTAGAAATGGAAATAATGTATAGCCTTGCTGTAACATTGAGTAAAAGCAGAGAGGTTTAATATTCAGGTTTGGAATCCCCTCTCTCCATTCTCATATAATTGTGGGGAAAAGATCTAGTTGTGTGAACTGAAACTAATACTTCTCCAGTAAGTCCTTCTTTTTTTATTATTAAATGCCAAGGAAAAAAGGAAAAAACAGACAGCCCCAGAAAAACCTGTAAAGAAACAGAAGACTGGTGAAAGTTCCAGAGGTGCAGCCTCCTCTGTGCAAAGTAGCAACAGAGATGAGAATATGTTTCAGGTAACTGCTGATTTGTTGATTGGAATCTGGGTTAGCATGATGTGTACTTTGTAATTCCCCTGTTTGGAGGAACGCATCAATTCCTTGCTTTCTGGACTTGGTAACATGTTACTCCTAAGGTGCCCATAAGCTCAATTAATGTTCCACTTACATATATACCCAGTAACTTTTTAAAAAGTGCAGGAAATGGCTAGAAATAGTAAGCCAAAGAAAATAAGTGTGAAATAGGAAAATGCAGTTAAATTTAGTTTATTGCAACATGCTTCTTTATCCTTGGTTCTGCCACATCTTTATATCCTGCTTTGTTGATTCAATTTAGCATATTTTGGACAGTGTGCCACAAGTAAACTAAAACCCAGTTTCATTTGCAGGATGCACAAAGCAAGAGAGGATTTCTATCCAGAAATTACTTTGCAAGCTAACATGTTCCTAATATTTGACCAACTAGAAGTTGCATGCACTCAAGATAATAGAATTTTCTCACATCTGGAATACGGTACTGCCCTCATTCCCTAGCATTAGTGTTGAAAGGGGGGGAAAGCTGTATATGGCCTAGAACCATGATGGTGAATCTATGGCACGTGTGCCACAGGTGGCATGTGGAGCCATTTGTCAGGGCACCCGAGGCTTGCCCTCTCAGCTGGCCAGCGCGCATGTGCGCGCTGACCACCTCAGTTTGGCCTTCTTTTGAGGCCATTTTTTGTCCTCCGAAGTGCGAAAAACCGGCCCTACTGGCAAACCGGAAATTTAGGGACAGACTTCCAGTTTGCTCGTAGGGCTGGTTTTAGACCTCCGGAGCCTTCAGGAGCCCTCAGGTGGCATCCCTGAAGGCTCCGGAGGACTAAAACCAGCCCTACGAGCAACCCAGAAGTCACTTCTGGGTTGCTCGTAGGGTTATTTTTTGCCCTCTGGAGCCTTCAGGTAAGCCTCCTGAGAGCTCCTGAACGCTCCAGAGGGCTCAAACCACCCCTATGCGCAAATTGGAAGTCCGTTCCTGAACTTCCGGTTTCCCTGTAGGGCCAGTTTTTCGTGGTCCGGAGGCTTCAGGGAAGCTCCTGAAGCCTCCCGAGTGCCTCCAGAGGGGGGAGGCAGGGAGGCTGTTTTTGCACTCCCCAGGCTTCTAGAAAGCCTGGGGAGGGTGAAAAAACCCCAAAAGCAGGGGAGGAGCACTGGTTGCACGAGCATGCACGCAGAGGGGCGGTAACGTGCATGTGTGGCACGCCCGTGCACGACCCCCCTGTGCTCCCCCCGCTTTTGGCACATGAGCCAAAAAAGGTTCGCCATCACTGGCCTAGAGGTTTAAGTTTTTGCAAAATTTGTTTCTCAACCGATTTTGCAAAGCGCACCATCTTTTGGCAGAGCTTAGGAATGATCAAAAGTTGTGTTGGCCTAGTTCAGGGGTTAGCAACCTTAAATATTCAAAGAGCCGCAAAGGTCCTAACCAGAAGCCCCCGCGTTCAATTCTGGAGCAGACCAGAAGTCCGGTTCTCCCACCATAGAGTCTCTTAGTGCAGCATCCTTTTTTTTTCTGCTGTCCTAACCAAAAGCCCTATTAATTCTGGAGCCGACCGGCGACAGGGAGTTGCAGCAGAGGGATGAAAGAGCTCCAGAGCTGTGAGTTGCCGACCCCTGACCTAGGTCTAGGAAGGAGTAGAGTTTTCTGTAAGAACAAGTGCTTTACAGTATTACATTTTAATGGTTACAATAGAAAATGGGAGAGATTTATCTGGTGTAAAAATGTTTATTCTTGAAAGAAGCAGGTTAAATAATCCTCTCCAGTTAAAAATTAGGCGCTACTGTGTGATTGCTCAAAGGGAAAACATACCGAACAATGATCTAGAATATAAGATTCTGAAATATTATTTCACTTGGTAAAAACACATACATTTAAATGAGTTATGCTAAACTTTGTATTTTTAGTTTTGGCTAAGTAGTTATTTATGGAACACAAATTAAAGTGTGGGTACTATTCTTAAATATTCGTTTGAGATCAAATTTAGAAAATAAGGTTTTATGATTAGCATATTATCTATCCTTTGGTTATATGTTAGTTCAGTTGAAACTTTGAACTCGCAGGGAGAGCTATACTCATGTTAATGCTCATGTTTTATGATATAATACCCTTACTGATTATTGTAAAAATTGTTAATTAATGTCCACCTGTATAATATGTCCAGTTAAAGTCAAGGTCAATTTACATTCTCATTGTAAAAAGAAAAAAGGGCTAAATCAACAGTGTAAAACTTGGTCAGGTTATTAAAATGATTCTCTCTCTAAAGGTTTTCCTCCTTTTTTATAGTAGTTGCTAATAAAGACAACTAACTTTTGTAGTAGTATGTTAATGTTATAGTTTCCTCCGTGAATGGTTTCAGGAGGTTTGTTCTGCAGCTGTTGCTTTCTGATCATTCATTTCTAAATTTTCATGTCGTGGTGGTGCCCTAAAATAAGTAAGCCTGTACTTAGTGGTTAAAAGATATGAAATTGAATGCCAATAATTGTGTGCCTTATTGACGGTAATGTTTCTAGAAATTATTTACATGCCCTCTTGTTTTTACTTTTCTCCCAGTTCGAAACTGGCTGTCTTTTTAGTTCCTGCTGACATGATAGATTGGCCAATTAATTTTAATCTTTAAATTCTCTCTGCTCCAGTTCTAAATCCCCTTGTTACTGTATTAGTTTTGGAATATTAACATTTGCTAAATATGTAGTTTCAAAAATAAAATTAAAAAAAATAAACATTTATATTTCTGAAAGGACTCATTGGTGTAATGCATTCTCTCTTGAGCAATTAAGGCAGCCTTTCCCCCATCTTTTTAAAAAACAAACATTTTTGAAAACATAATGCTTATGTTCTCCTACACTTTTTAGTAATAAGTCCTCCCAAGGAAACTCTGCTATTCTGAAAAATGCAGCCATAAAATTTCATTTTGAAATACAATTTTCTTAACATTTTCCCCCCTAAAATGCTAATTCTGTCTTTCTGCAATGCCAGTATATGTTCCTCTGAGATGTTTTATTGAGAATAAATATTTCTTCCAACCTCTGGAATGGCTAGGCAGTGTTTTTGACGCCAGATCCATATTGGATATGTTCATTTCCTCTTTCAAATATCAGGGAGATGTAACTGTTAATCCAGTGACATCCTGAAAGTGGGCGGAGTTGAAATTTTCAGCCACTTTGGAGGGGATATCAGTTTACAGGATGAATTTTTGTCCTTAGGTAAAAAATGAGAATTACACTGCCAAAAATATAGGAGCCACGGTTGTCTGGTCATATTTGTTTTAGAATATAAATTACAATTTTTGCTGAATGTTTAAAATATTAGCAGTGATTAAAGAAAGTACTTATATGTGCTTATTGAAGTAATGACTGGACTTTCTAATTTCCTGACAGATTGGTAAAATGAGATATGTCAATGTTCGGGACTTTAAAGGTAAAGTCCTAATTGATATTAGAGAATATTGGATGGACCAAGAAGGTGAAATGAAACCTGGCAGAAAAGGTAATTATCCACTTGCATATGCTGTTTCAACATTTAGATGTTATTTTATTTATTTGCAATATTAAGCCCATGTGCCCCAGACCTAAATACAAGGCATTCTAGTTAACTTGCAAGAGAAATTATTGAAAAAACTTGTACAGACTTCCAACAGGTATGTCTTTTAACAGTGCAGTACTGAGTACAGTGCAGGACAGTTGTATAATAGGAAGGAGTTTAGTTGGGATAAAAACTTTTTCTTAAATGCTAGGTTTTTTTTAACTTGCAAGTGTTTACACATAGAGTAACTTTCAGGTATGTGTTTTGTCTGTTGACTGAAGTAATGCTGCTGATTTTTCTACCTCATTCTATTGTTTTTATCTGGTTAGCCATTATGAAAGCCATCTATCAAAAAGCTGTATTTTGGCATGTGAATCTGTGCCTTGTGTGAAGGATTCGTATCAATCAGCTTATTTATAGGAAGTAGCCAAATGAATACATTTGGTGCTTCTGTTGCTCCCTTGAATAGTGTGTCTTTTCCTGAAGATTGTTTCAAAAATGTTTGTTTATGTTTGTAATGTTTATTAACATTTGTAGGCCGCCCTTTTCCCTGAGGGGACTCAGGGCGGCTCACATAAAATCAGGGAGGGGAAGTACAAACAGTGGACATAGATTTATTGGAAGGTTGTCATTTTTCTGATATTGCCAATTTTAGGGCCTTTTTCTGGCTTATCACACTTGTTCCAGAAATCAGAAGATGAATGTATTCTCCAAGTCTGTCCATCTGTCTTTAGCCATTACACAAGACTTGCGTTGTCAATGTGAGTTGAATTTCATTTTGAACTCATTTGGCAAGGTAATTCTAAACTTTAGCTCCATATTTGGAAAAAAGCCTATACTCTCGCATCACAGTTCTCAAGCTATAGGCTTGAACAAGGCACTTCATGTTTCTAGATATGCTATCCAAATGCAAAATATATGAAATTAGATGCCAATTATTATAAAGTGCTATTAATAGATTTACTTGTTAACTGTGTTTCCATAATTCCTATTTATGTTCTGCACTCTGTGCAGCTTTAATTGGAAGCATCAGAAGTTTTGTTTCAGAAAAGGTCAGAGTTTTGTGGGTAGTTACAACAGTCTGAGTTGATGCTTTCCTGATTTGACAGGAGGTCTAAGTTGCTTTATTAACCTAGCTTTGGATGATAACTGGCATAATTTCTGCATGAAGTAATAATTTCTGCATGAACTTACGTTGCTAAATCTATTACAGTTTAATTATATAATTGCTCTTACTTCCTGTGAAAGGCATGTCCAAACATTTTAAACAGGACTGGAAAATAATGTGAGTGATTTCTTGAAACAGTGTGTTCTGCAAAGTGTAATGTTACAAGACCTGCCTGCTTTTATAAATCAACTTGACTGTTTTCCAGCAACTTCTTTTTGACATCTTGTTTTTGACAACTCATGTGAACACTTGGTTTGATGAAAATCAGAGATAGGAATCAATACTTTTGAGTGTATTCATTATTTAAAGAAAGCTGTGGTACAGTGCCATGAGTTTTGCTTTTAGAAAATTCAGTGTTAAGGATGAAGGAGTATTCCTCAAGTTGTTTGTTACTGTTTCAACAGTAATTGTCCAGTTACACAATTGATTAATGCAAACGTTACCCATTTTGGGTAATTACCCAATAAGATCCGCAGTGGTTAGAATGCAGTCCTGCAGGCTACTTCTGCTGATCACCGGCTGCCAGCAGTTTGGCAGGTCAAATCTCACCAGGCTCAAGATTGACTCAGCCTTCCATCTTTCTGAGGTTGGTAAAATGAGGACCCAGATTGTTGGGGGCAATAGGCTGACTCTCTAAACCGCTTAGAGAGGACTGTAAAAGCACTATGAAGTGGTATATAAGTCTAAATGCTATTGATATTTTCTTCTTCTGGTAATTAATTTCTTCTATTGTCAGCTGAGGAGTTCAGTTATGCAAGGCACCTTAATATCTGATTCAGCTATCCCCAACTTGTCTTTCATATTATGCATGTTTAAATTTGAAATGTTCTTAACATAGAGCTATGGGTTGTCGGGAGATGATCCCTAGAAACAGTGGCAAATTCTGCAGTTGCAGAATTAACTATGGTTATATGACTGTGAAACTACTATTTTCCAATGATTTATTGGGTTTATTTCAGGCATCTCTCTAAATCCAGAACAGTGGAGCCAGCTGAAGGAACAGATTTCTGATATTGATGACGCAGTAAGGAAACTGTAAAGAAGAGCCATACAGAAACTCTACTCTTATAGGTTTAAGTAGTCTTTTTACATTAGCATTCATTTTTTCTAAACTTATTTGTTTTCCAAGCTATTGTATATTTGGATTGCAAACAATTTGTAAGATGGAATGCTTTTTTTATTGTGCATTAAAAGTGTATTCTGAGTGAAGTTACAAACGTGTATACTTTTATTAAATAGGTGTTATGTTCTCACATCATGATGTAAAATAAAACACATTTAATTAATACACTTGAGTAAGAGTATAGTTGTTGGCGCCCTTCTTGACTCAAAAAAACTAACATGAGAAAAGATCGCACTTGCTTTTGTGTCAGGCACGAACGTGAAGTTAAACTGACTTATTGCCTATGCAATAAAGGCCAGATCCTGAAGATGAAACTCAAATACTTTGGCCATCTAATGAGAAGGAAGGACTCACTGGAGAAGAGCCTAATGCTGGGAAAGATTGAGGGCAAATGAAGAAGGGGACGACAGAGAATGAGGTGGCTGAATGAGTCACCGAAGCAGTAGGCATGAGCTTAAATGGACTCCAGAGGATGGTAGAGGATAGGAAGGCCTGGAGGAACATTGTCCATGGGGTCGTGATGGGTCGGACACAACTTTGCAACTAATAACAATAATTGCTCACGCCTGTGCACAGGAATCTATTCAACTAATGGCTAGCACCATTTGGTTCTACTGTATCCTATAGTAAGAAAATCTATTTGTTACTTTGTTGTGATTTAGTTTCTGTTTCCCAAAGCATGTTTGGTTAATTGATTGTTCAGAATAATAGGGCAAATCCCAGAAAATGGGTTAATTCAGTAACCAGGTTTAGATGAACTGAGTAATCAAATTATAAAATGTGGTTTACTAACTGTAATATTATACTTGTCAATACACAAGCAAATCCCAGCAAATTACGCCTCAACTGTTTTCTGGCCTCTTACTGGCCAAAAGGGGGCAACAAAATATGCTGCATGTATTCAGAAGCAGAAAACTCTTTACTCTTTTGACTAAAATTAAACTCTGCACATGTTGATCTTAATTTACTTTCCTTTGCCTACTACAGGTACTCCTACAACAGTTCATTTAGTGACCATTCAAAGGTGTACAAAGGCACTGAAAAAAAGTGACTTATAACCATTTTTCACAATTATAACCGTTGCAGCATCCCCATGGTCATGTGATTTGACAACTGGTTCATATTTATGACGGTTGCAGTGTCCCGGGATCATGTGTGTGTCCATCTTTTGCAACTGCTTGACAAGCAAAGTTGGGGGGGAAGCTAGATTCACTTAACAACTGTGTTACCAATTTAACAATTTCAGTGATTCATTTTATAAATGTGTAAAGAAAAGTAAAATGGGACAAAATTCCATTTAACTAATTTCGAACTCGGCAACACAGATTCTGTGCTCAATTGTGGTAGTAAGTCAAAGACTACCTGTATAGGTTTTGTGATACTTTGCACATAGACTATGGTGTTTAGTTACCAGTGGAATTCCAAGTGTACGAATAGTCCTTGAGTTCATTTAGTGACCCTTCAAAGTTGTGGTGCTGAAAAAAGTGACCTATAGCTGTTTTTCACAGTTAAGACCTTTCCAACATTTCCATAGTCCTGGGATTAAAATTCAGATGCTTCGCAATTGATTCATTTACCACCGTTGCCGTGTTCCAAGGTCACCTTTTGTGACCTGACAAAAGTCAATGGGAAAAGCAGATTCACCTTATCAACTGCAGTGATTCACTTAATAACAAACCTCATTAAATGGGTCAAAACTGACTTAACAAATGTCTCACTTAACAAGCGGATTTTGGATTCAATTGTACGTCGAGGACTACCTGTATTCTAATGGGCACTAGGAATGAACTTGAGAAACAGGAGGAAGAGCCATAATTAAAGACATTAGATTAAAAAAAAATGAGTTGGGGCAGAAATGTAATTGGATAAAGGGTGTCTTGCATAACCCTCCCTAGTGGTCATGAAGATAAAGGGGCATTCAGGTTCACAAAATTCTGTTACTGTAACTTTGCAAGAAAGTAGTATTGTATTAGCATTCATAAGTCCGGTGTCCTAGTTTGGAAGGCTAACTAACCACAAACACTGCCGCCTTCAAACCTAATGCAATAGCTGCTTAATTATTCCCCACAACTTTGTCTAATGCATGACTACGATAATGGTAGCTGTGAAAAACACCCTCCAGGTACTGCTACTACCACAGAGTGCTTTATTTCAAACCTAATGCTAATGGTCCTATCTGAGACTGGCATTTCTGACAGGGAGTGTCCTCTGGCTTAGTTTTATGAAGATTGCAAGGTCCATGACAGATAGCAAAACAAACCATTTTTTCCCCCAAAGCTTGTGCAGTCACAGCTAATACTGGGCAGTTCTGTCACACCATGCAAGCATATTGCAGTGATGAGTGCTCTGTTAGAAAACCCGAAAGAGAAGGTTAGGGGCAGATTGTCATGGGGAGAGAATCTATATGGTTGGTAGGAATTGATAAGAAGTTGATGGCCCTCAAGAGATTAGAACCGCCCCAAGACTGTTGGCTTTTTCTAAAGCTTTAAAAAGCTGGCTGGATATATAGACCTGGGACTCGGAGTGTGTTGTTAAAGGCCCTGTTTTCTTGGCTTCAGTGTTAGCTGGTTAACCATCTTGGCTGCTATATGTTTCTAATTTTGGGATGTTTATTTTTAAAATTATTTTGTAGGAGGGGTCTCTAACTTCTGACCCATGGCCCATTTGGAACCAGGTTGCCAAAGTGGTGGGTGAACACGCTCGCGTGGGAAGCTCCATTTGTGTGAGCAGCGGGATCCGCTGCTTCTGTAAATGGAGCTGTGTAAGCGCATACGCCCGCTGCTTGCACAGAACCACCCCCTATCCTCAAACCACACACCCTCGGGTCCACAAAACCAGAAAGGTTGGAGACCCCTCTTTTATACTCTTAGAATGATAAGCCCAGAGTCCCTTGGCTGAAATTGGCAGCTATAAGACTTGAATAAATAAATAATAATAATCAATGCAAGAAGAGAAGTCGTAGGGACAAGACCATTTCCAGATGAGGTTCCAATGAATTTCATTAGACCAGGGGTCCCTAGCTCCTGGGCTGCGACCCACTAGGGCTGTAGCCTATTCGGAACCAGGCTATGCGAGAGGCAGGCTGACGTTCATGCACGCAGCTCAACTCGCACAAGCAATGGGCCAGCATGCATATACAAGTTGAGCTGCATGCGCACACCAGCCTGCCGCTTGCCTGGCCCAGTTCACTTCAACCCCACCCACCCCCAGTCAAGGCGCAAAGATTGGGGATCACTGCGTTAAATGCAGCACATTTCCTAGCAGACAGATAGGACTATAAGAGAACCTTGGACATTTGAATTGCAGCTGCCTCTTATCTTGCCCTGATGTTTCTGCTCCAGAAGATTTTACAGAGAGATGTTTTGGCGCACCACTGCTCAAGGACTACTTTTGGCTTTTTAAAAAAAATATATATATATTTTTTAAATTTTATTTTCAAAACAAACACAACACATAAAATCTTCCTTCTTTACATACTGTAGAAAGTGTATCAGTTGGTTACAAAAGGTTTTCGTGCATCTCTTCCACAGTCATCAAGCATAATTCATATTAACTCAAGTATTTTAACTCAAATATTTATACATGTTACCCTTATACCTCCATTTATATTTGACTATAATTATTTAAACGTCCATCATAAAATATACCGAAATTTAATACATAGCCACATACTGGCATTTCATTTAATATTTCTAAAATCCTCCAATAACACTGAATCCTTATGTCCTATTCTAGCTAAACATCAATAATATTTAATAACAGACTTTTCTAATCCTCCTTTCCAAATCACTGTTTGCAATTTTCATCCAGTTTCCTTATATGTACCTATACATATTTATAGCTTGTCATCATCCCTCATTTATTTGACTATATCTTGTATCATAACATTTTACCCCTAATAATCAAAACTTAACTGTATCTAACTTAATTCTTTTTTATTAACTTTTGTATATAATCCAAAAGGATTTCTAATCTTCCTTTCATGGGTACCATTCAATATTCATATCCAATTATTATCATAACACTACACATTGTATACATTATTATCATTATCAATTATTTATTTAACTATATCTATTATCACTAGATTTCACTAAGTTTAGAATTTAGAATTTAATAGAATTTGTATGCTGCCTAATCCCGTGGGACTCTGGGTGGCTTACAGAGCAAGATAAAAAACATTTAAAAATTTAAGAATAAAAATAACAGTTGTTAAAAATTTCACACCATCCATTCTATCTAAGTGGGACTGGACATTAATTAACAGCCCCAGGCCTGCCGGAACAGCCAGGTTTTGGTGGCTTTTCGGAAGGCCGGGAGAGTGGTAAGGGTCCGGATCTCTACGGGTAGATCGTTCCACAGGGCCGGCGCAGCTACAGAGAAGGCCCTCCCCCGAGGGGCCGCCAGCCGTCATTGTCCGGCCAACGGCACCCAGAGGAGGCCCAACCTGTGAGATCTTAACTAGTTTTAAGTTATATTCTTCCATCTATCAGCCTGTATCTTTCCAATAACAAAACAATCTTATATCTTCTGCCATAGTATTGTTGAAAGAAATGTCCTTTTGGGTTCAGCTCCAAGTGGGGAAGAAGACACTGGAGATATGGAGGCTGCTTGGAAAGATGGTTTATTGTTGGACAGGGCCACATGGCTTGAGCCCTGAACAGAAAAGGTGATCACATGTTTCAATGTAGGTGAAGAAGAAGAGAAGGAGGGCTGAGGAAGGGGCTTGCTAGGCTTTTATACCCTGTTTAGTCCCACCTCTCTGTTTCCTGTTCCTGTGTAAGAAATGTATTCTGACTGGTTGTCAGACTCCCATGGTGCCATGCAGGGGGCTACTCTCTAGGCTGTGATGAGTCCAGGTATAGATGAGTTCTCAGATGCCATGTGGAGAGTTGAGTAATATCCCTTCCCCCTACAGCTGCAGCGAGGAGAAGTCTTTATTATGTAAAGTGGGCTAGCCTGGCCATCTTAATGGCCGATTAGCTGGGGATGGACAGAAAGCTATAGGCAACTATTCTGTCTTTTAAAACATGTTTCTTTTCACATCCAGAGAAATATTCTGCCTTTTCAATATTTCCTAGGATATTTCATTTTTCTGGGAGAGGGCTGGATGATAACTTCCCACAGTATTTTAACTCAGATATTTATACATGTTACCCTTATACCTCCATTTTTATTTGACTATGATTGTTTAAACGTCCTTCATCATAAAATATACCAAGATTTAATACATAGCTACATACTGGAATTTCATTTAATATTTCTAAAATCCTCCAATAGCACTGAATCCTTATGTCCTATTCTACCTACACATCCATAATATTTAGTAACAAACTTTTCTAATCCTCCTTTCCAGATCACTGTTTGCAATTTTCATCCAGTTTCCTTATATTGTACCCATACACACACACATATATATATATATAGATTGTCATCATTTTCCATCCTTTATTTAACTATATATATGACTAAATATTTTATTTCTTTTTGCAACGCCCAACCTACTCAGCCCAGGATTGCAGTGCAAAGGGACTTTCTGACACATTGCAGCCCTGGGACTGCTTTTGGCCTTTTATTATTATTTTAGCAACCGATGCCTGGACCAGGCACTCGACAGCAGTGGGAGCGAGGAGAAGGCAAAGGTCAGATGGGTTGGCAGAGCACAAAGAGGCAGGGTACCGAAAAGGCACAGGAGAGCTAGATGGGTGAGAGGAGTTGCAGCCTCTCTGTGGTTTTTAGTGCAGGCAGGCAGCAAAGCACCCAGATTTTGATCATTGTGATTGCTGCAATACTTATAATTTTGGACAGTCATAAGTCCCTCTTTTTTTAGTACAGGTGTAAGTTTGAAAGATTGCTAAACGAATGGTCAGGCATTGAGGACTTGGATTTGAGCTGCATTAGCATTATGTTGTGAGTCCTGAGACCGGTCCTCATCCCATCACCTTGAGAAAAGCTTGGGAACCTTGCTACGTATTCTTGTACAGTCTTTTTGTAAGTTGTTTTGTTCCATCAGCACGCAACCAATTTCCTTCATTGCAAGAGAATGTTACCTTGCAATCTTAGTTAGTCTGTAAATAACAAAAAAGCAGCCACTAGATGGCAGCACAGCTCTTTGCCTTGCTTTTATGGTATGGATATAGTTTTTTTATTGAATGATCAGTAAGGGTTATTATAGAAGACTAAAATTTTATTGGTTATTCGGTCTCTCTGCCTTCATTTGATGAAACGCCTTCATTTTACGAGACTAAAGCTTTTCTTTCTTCCATAGAAAATTCACGTACAATAGGATATAAGAGTGGAATCTGGATACTCTTGTTAGAAAGTTTAGGTTTAAATGCACGACTGACCTTGCGATAGAAGAATCGAGGGGGAAGTGAAGTAAGAAAATCTCTTGGGGCTAATTTTGTTCTTTTATGTGAGCAATGGTGGGCCCAGGATTGGAAGACAGTCCTCAGACAAGGCCCTCTCAGTTTGCCTCCTGATTCTGCAGGAGATAAGTGGAGAATTCTTCCTACCTGCCCTTTGCCCTTTGAGGCCCTTATGCCATGAGAATAGGGGAATTGTTCACCCCATTTGTTGGTAGGGGGCTGGCTGGCCTCCGGAAATTGCCCTGAGTAATAGGTCAACCCAGCCTGAAGCTTCGGTGTTTCTGACACTCAAAATACAGTATGCTCCAATATGTAGAGCTATTTTAATCTAGGGTGCTTGGGCCATCTTGCTAAGAGATGCGTGAGACTGAAGAGGCATCCAAAGTTCACAGCGTGATCTAGAAAAACAAAGGGTTCATATACCTGTCCCAAAAGTGCTTTTTCAAGAGGCAACTGGACTTTCTTGTTTTTCTTTGGGGACGTTTCGCTTTTCATCCAAAAAGATTCTTCATCCCTGACTGTGTGGGTGTGTATGTGTGTGTGGGGGGAATGGAAGGATTTACAGATAAACCTCCAAGTGGCCTCAACAACTGTCTAAAAGAATGCAAATGACCAGCTGTCTGCAAGGAATATAAATCCCTCTGCTCCCTACCATCCAGTCAGAGCTGAAGAAGCTGTCCGTTGATATTTCCAGGCTGGCCCCATGGCCCAGATCTAAGCAGCCCACAGCCCAGATCCGGTCCGTGGGCCTTGAGTTTGACATCCCTGCCCTATGCCTTTTCATTCAGCATCCTTTTACCAGTACCCTCTATGAACGTAACGTTATTTTGCAACGATCCCGTTTCATAGCACATACATCAGAGGCTCCTTGACTGCTAAGAAAGTAGCCCTCCTAGATCAGAAGTATCTTTTTGGACTGGAGGTGCCTCTCTCATCACCTGTCACTGGATGCTTTTCAGCTGGAGTTGCCATGGATTAAATGTAGGACTTTTTTTTTTTTTGGCAAAGACTGCCTCCATCCTCATGATATAATATTTGCTGTCATCTGCACTGGAATAATTTAGAATGGCTGTGATGGATCCACTCATATCCTACTATGCCTTAATTAAGGACTGTTAAACTCGTGGGCTGAATGCGTCATGCGCTGTCCACACTCACACCCAGTTTAGTGAAGGGGAAAAAAGTCACGATACGTCATGTGATGACGACGCAACAACGTACGCTTGACACCCTTGCCTTAGTTTTATTCACTCTTGGTTTCTAGAATTAATCAAAATTGGGTTCAAAGAGTGCATCAAGTCAAAAACCGTGGGGTACAACCAGGGGTGGGTTCCTGCCAGTTCTAACCTCTTCTATAGAAGAAGTTCCACAAATCTACAGTGCCGTTTAGAACCGGTTCCAGCTCCCTCCCCCCGCCCGTCCGCACATCATCAAGATGAAGAGCAAGAGGAGGAATTCTGGGAGTTGAAGTCCACAAGTCTTAAAGCTGTCAAGTTTGAACATCTCTGGGGGGTTTTTTCCCTAAAAGATTAGGGGTGCAAGGGTCTTGTAACTTGACAGTTTTAAGACTTGCGTGCTTCAAATGCTTCAACATTTTGGTTGTTAAGCAAGAGCGTTGTTAAGTGAGTTTCACCACATTTTACAAGTTGGCCATGCCCACCCAGTCACATGGATGGCAAGCCACTCCCACCCGGACACATGGCCGGCAAGCCACTCCCACAAAGCAGGCCACACCTACAGAAGAGGTTCTAAAAAAATTTGAAACCCACCACTGGGTACAACCCACAGTAGACTTACACAATATGCCGAGCCAAGCCAAACTGCTTAATGGTTCAGTGCAATGCATGAACCAGGCTTGGAGTACGGTGTTTGGAAATGTAACTCAATAGACTCCAAGGAGAGCTGGAGACATCCTAGACACTGAAATACTATTTTCTTGACAAATGGAGGAGGTCGATCCCAAGCAGCTGTTAAAGTAGGAGCACCACAGATGTCCCACTGGAAGGGCTCACCCCAATTATGTTCGCTTGGTTGGGAAATACATCTTGTTCATTAACAACGTCCAGGCTGTGAAAAACCAATGGCATCAGGACTGATTTTTCTATCACGGAAGGACGGAGTCTTCCTTCCAGACCTTGACCTCCAGTTGTTGCTTACACTGTGTGCTCCATTTAAAAACAAAAATCCACAAACTCGTAAACACTTGGGAGAGTTTTGATATTTTGGAAATATCCCGCTGTTTGGCCGCTAGATTCATTTCCAAAGGGAGGGGTTTTGAGATAATCATGGTGGGGGCCAACATTTTTGTCTGTTCATCTTTTGGCAGCAGCAGGTGCTGTGCAGAATGCTTGAAAAATTACTGCAACTATTGACCATGGCTTATATAATATCAGATAAAACCCATATTGGTTCCAAAAAAGCAGGAGTATTTTGCCAGATACTTTCTTTTTTTTAAAGGAAGCTAAATGGAAGGATATGAATCATGGCAGTGTGCTTTCTCAGTTGTTGCATCACCATTTAATTATACATAATTTCCATGAAATTGTTTTGGAAGAGCTTTCCAAAAGCCAAGAAAACTTTTGAAGACTGTTCAGTCATGGCTTCCCACTTAGATGGCTTTGCTGTGAATCCCCAATAAGTTACAGTGTTGTTGGGAGCTCATCAGCCCTCCTCTTCTGTTGGACCTCCGCAAGCTCTCCGCCTGGTTGTGCTGTCTGTACGTGGCTCGACTCCTATTTTTACTAATGTCAAAGAGAATTTCAGCTATGCCAAAAGTGGTGTTGACTTTGCTTTTCTCGGTGAGAAGGCAAAATTCTCACATCAGAAATCTCCCACCCAAAATTAATCTATACAAACAAATCTTCAAAGACAGCAGAGCCTCTTCTGGCTGTAACTTCACCAAAGAAATATCTGTTTGAACTTTTCATTTACACTTTGGAAGTTGTTTGCCTTGCCTGCCATCTTAGCTTGGAACATGCTAGTGTCAATGATATTGCTAGATCTTGGACTTTAGGTCATTATTAATGGTCTTAAAGACTAGCTATATTTCTTCTTCTTCTTCTTCTTCTTCTTCTTCTTCTTCTTCTTCTTCTTCTTCTTCTTCTTCTTCCTCCTCCTCCTCCTCCTCCTCCTTCTCTTCCTCCTCTTCCTCCTCCTCCTCTTCCTCCTCCATCATCTCCCTCTCCATCATTCTCTATGTACTGCAGTATGTTTCCAACCAATAGGGTCCTAAGCTTTCTTTTGCCAATTGGGCCCACAATACCTGCTGATATCTCAATCCATTTTGTTTTAGGTCTCTTTCATCAATGCTTTTTATCAAAAATGGGATCCATTCTATGACTGCCTTGATCCACCTGCCATCAGACCTTCTTGCTATGTGACCCCCCCCCCCATTTCCAGTTCAATTCTTTTCCTCTCTTGATGATATCATATACAAGGTGGCGCAGTGGTTAAATGCAGCACTGCAGGCTACTTCAGCTGACTGCAGTTCTGCAGTTCGGCTGTTCAAATCTCACCGGCTCAGGGTTGACTCAGCCTTCCATCCTTCCGAGGTGGGTAAAATGAGAACCCGGATTGTTGTTGGGGGCAATATGCTGACTCTGTAAACCGCTTAGAGAGGGCTGAAAGCCCTATGAAGCGGTATATAAGTCTAACTGCTATTTCTATTGCTATTGCTATTTTGTTTGTTCTCTAATCCATGTAGAGGTCTTTCTATCTTGTCTTGTCTTGTGCCCTACTTTAGATGGCCATATTTGTGACTTCAGTGAAAGATGCAGCTAATATCTTTCCTTCCAATCAATTGCTGTTCCATGATTTACAATTCTGCTACACATTTGACTCCTTGCTGAAACAAGCAAGGAAAAAAACCCTCACAATTGTTAGTGAAAACAACAGCCTGTCTAAGCAACCTTCATGATGGTAGCTCCTTGACTCAAATGAAGTGTGCACACTGACTTGAGGAAAGCCTCCCTTTTTTTCCTTAGAGAAGCATAGGGAGTTTTTCCTCAAAAGTAACACAACGAGCCATCTGTAACTGTGTTCACACCCTTTTCCTGAGGACAAAGTGTTTTGTTTTAAAAATAAGGTGGAAGAAATGCTGGGATATGTAATATTCTTTCTGAAAGGATAACAAGGCTACGTGGCTATGGACACAGTGCCTTCATCCCCTTTCACATTCTGGAGGTCTGTTGAGATGGGGGGAACAGGGCCATTGGGCCTGAAATTCAACCTTGAAATCCAACCTGAGCTGCTATACTGCCTCATGCATTACCGTGCCTCTTTCATGGAAACCCAAACGCTTGGGCCAAAGCTTGGATGATGAGGGATCAGAATAAACTGATGGATTGCATCCTGGTGGTGAGAATGGAAATGTAGAGTGTGAAGGAAAAAGGAAAGTCATTTGCTTTTCCAGTGATGTTTTGTACGAGTTACAATTCCAAGCAGACGGGCTCGTCATTTCTCACTCTGCACCTGTATCTTTAATCTTACCTTTGTTGTGGTTGTTCCTAATGGAGAGCGATTCCCCAGGCCCCTTAAGAGGGTTTGTCTAACTTGGAGAATTCTCCAGGTGCATCTAGGCTTAGTGGAATAGGGCTCGGCTGTCTGAAGCTTTTTTTTTTTTCCCCTCATGAAAGAGCGAAGACGCTGCCAAAAATACCATTATTACAATTTCAGAACATCTCATTTTTTTTCCCCTTGTCCTTTTAAAATCATTTAAAAAAAAAAACTCAAAAAAGAAAAATGGCCAGTGAATGAAGAACATGTAATGTGTTTATGACTATCGTGCAAAAGAATCCAAACAGATGGAAAACTGATTCCTGGCTGTCGCAGGTGATGTGGCCTAGAAGAAACTTGTTGAAATGTAGTTAGAGACCAAATTGCTGTGAATTGTTCCAATTTCACTTGTTCTGGCTCGTGAGCCCGTCTGTCTCTGTCTGTGGAATCTTCTGTTCCCACTTTGTAGATGTTGGCTCAATGCTGTCTTATTTAATTTCTCAGCACCAGCACTTCATGGCAAAATGTCCTTTCATAGCAACTGTGGCTCCTATTTTTATACTGTCAATCTAGACAGCCATTTTCAGAACCCCCAAATATTTTAGGGTGGAGTGTTATTCTCCAGCATTTGGATAAGGAAAAAAAAAAAGGGGGGGGGCGCGACAGCTGCCATAAAAAGATGATTCTCACTACTCCTATCTAGCTGATTTGAGATGTGAAAAGAAATGGGGTCCAAAATTGCCAAAAAATGCTGTTTTGTTGCTGCAAGGCTATAGAAGTTAAGGTGCCAGCAAAATGAAATTAAAGATAAAATGGAAAGAAGCTGCCTCTCTTGTACAGGTAAGGGGTGAGCTTGTGTGGTGCTATTGTCCCTCAGATGTCATCTAAATTAGTAGGGTCTGAATAGGACCATAAGTTTCAGAGTGACATTTAGATTAATCATACCCTATTTTCCCCAAAATAAGACCTCCCTAGATAATAAACCCAATTGGGCTTTGGAGTGCATGCACTAAAATAAGCCCTCCCCAAAAATAAGCCTTCCCTGAAAATATTGCAACACAGCAGCAGCCATGAGGTGACCACGCTCACCACCTCCTGCACCTCAAAAATAATAAGACCTCCCCTGAAATAAGGCCAAGTGCTTATTTCGGGGCGAGGGGGAAAAGAAAATAAGATTCTGTCTTATTTTTAGGGAAACACGGTAAATAGGATTCTAATTTTCAAGGACAAGTTAATGGTGGCCTGTATGATGTAGGGGAGGGCAATAAACAGCCTCAAGTTGGGAGAGAGCATTAGAAGAAATCTCACCAGCTTATTTATTTTAGCTTCTTTTCCCTAGGAGCTCAAGACTCTACAGAATGCTCTGTATTTTCTTTTACCGAACAATATTTTTGTAGTTTGGTTGGATTGAGAGCATGTAGCTGGGCTAAAATCACCCAATGGCTGAGGACACTCTTAAATCTGAGTCTCACTCATCCTAAACCAATGTCTTTTAGTTTTGGTTCAGGAAGCTTGCTTTTTGGTAAAGAGTAGAGTAGAGTAGAATAGAGTAGAGTAGAGTGGAGTGGGGTAGGACAGGGTGGGGTAGATATAGTAATGGATAGTAAGGGCTAGGACAGGACAGGACAGAACAGAACAGAACAAAACAGAATAGAGTAGAATAGAAAACTTTATTGGTCAAGTGTGATTGAAAACACAAGGAATTTGTCTCCGGTACATAAGCTCTCAGTCTACATACAAACAACAAAGTAATAGGATCATAATTATACAATACCGATAGGAGAAGGTAGTAGAAAAGATAAGAAGGACAATAGCAATACTACACAAGTAAATGTCTTTAGACATAAGACAGTGCTATGGTAATCAGGAGCAGCGTGATGAGAAAATACTGTCTTTGTGTCTATGATACTCTCCATAACAGCTATTTTCAGCGTGACCCGTCAAAACCGCGCTCGACTAAACCGCGCCCGATTAAACCGTGTCGCTGTCATCATTAACAAGGCGACAACAGCCAGCGCGGAGAAAGAAGGGCGTTTTAAATAGCACTTTGAAAGCAAGCCGATTCAACTTAAGGTAAGGGTTAGGTTTAGGGTTAGGTTTAGGGTTAGGTTTAGGGTTAGGTTAAGGGTTAGGGTTAGGGTTAGGGTTAGGTTAAGGGTTAGGGTTAGGTTTAGGGTTAGGTTAAGGGTTAGGATTAGGTTTAGGGTTAGGTTAAGAGTTAGGTTTAGGGTTAGGTTTAGGGTTAGGTTAAGGGTTAGGTTTAGGGTTAGATTTAGGATTAGGTTTAGGGGTTAATTTTAGGTTTAGGGTTTACAGCGTGCTTCTGTCTCCGCGCTGTTGTCACCCTGTTGATGACGTCAGCGACGCGGTTTAGTCGGGCGCGGTTTAGTCGAGCGCGGTTTTGTGGTGGAACCATTTTCAGTCATTTTGAAGATTGACAACATGCTCGCAGCATTTCAAAGAGCTGTTCCGAAACGTTTCTGTACCGGCAATCTTGAAGATTCAGAATTGAAGAAAGCTCAAGAGATACGCTAAGTGTGTGTGTTGATTAATATCACTTTGAGCTCAACATTTATCTTGGATTTTCTGGACAAACCATACAATTGCATGTCTCTAAGTTAGTAATGCTCCGATGAAAAAGGAATGCAGAGCTAAGTATAATGATGCAGCCTCTGCTTTCTGAGTGGTACTGTACCACCACAGGTTAAAATTGTGGGATTCCACAACCGAACGTTTGTACATCAGAAATGCCTCCGTAAGGAAAGGCTTCCTATCTTGAAGGATTCTTTCAGGCAAACCGAGTGCAATCTAATATATTGTTGAGCACTCTTAAGCTCTTGGACAACACATTCCATTGTGTTCAATATTATTTACTGGCAGGTAAACCTAGACATCAGCCTTCCCGAGCCTGGTGCTTTCCAGAAAATAGGCTCTGTAGTTTCCAGAATTCTCAGCCAGGTTTGGAAAAACGAATGCATAACTCTGGAGCCCCGCTGAATGCAAGATCCTTTTGCCAAGACATTCCAGTTGGCAGGAAAGCTGATGAAATCCGGGATCCGGCAGGACCGATGAGATGAATCTATTCTGGTGCACGATTTCCTTTTTTGGTTTGGGATGCTGAGCTATAATGCTTTTACAGTAGCTGCTCAAACCCTGATTGATAATTCTACACATTGCCAATAAAAGGAGAATATTTGTAGCTCAGGGTTAAAAGGAGGGCACTCCTCAACGGATTGGGACAACTTGGCAGAGCCAACTTGCTGCGGCCAACTTGCCACAGGACTATTTGCTGCGGGACCATTTAACAATTCTATATAATTATTTAAAATAAAATAAAAACATTTTAATATCTGCCATTCACATTTCATTCTGCCTCTCCTTTTGCATCCTTTCTTTAATGATTCCATTCCACAATTTCTTTGATATTAGTGTAACTCTTATGCCACACTGAGTTGTCCTGTGCCGAGTTGGCTGTGGTGAATTGTCATAGACTCCTCCTCAAGAACTCCTCAATTCTACATGCTGCGTTTTCCTAGAAAGAATATAACTCTGAATTTAAGACAATCCTCCAAAAAAGAAAGAAATAGAAAGCCCAGAATTATTTGCTTAATTAACTAAGAGTTTCTGACTCCAAACGTTCTGTAATAAATGGGTGCCATATGACAAAATTGCAAACATGTATACATTGCCTCTGTCTCCCACCCAGGGGTGTTCAAACTTGACAGCTTTAAGACTTGTGGACTTCAACTCCCAGAATTCCTCCTCCAGTCATGTTGGCTCAGGAACTCTGAAGTGTGCAAGTCTTAAAGCTGTCAAGTTACAAAACCCTTGCACCCCTAATCCTTTAGAAAAAAACCCAGGGGTGTTCAAACTTGACATCTTTAAGACTTTAAGGTTTAGATAGGACTCTTAGAGGTGGGTGGAGCGATTGGTGAGCCAGCCAATCAGTGAGCGGCGGGTGGGGCAAGCGTGGTGCGGACAGGCAGGGGGAGGGAGCTGGAACTGGTTCTAAACAGCACGGTAGATTTGTGGAACCTCTTCTATAGAAGAGGTTAGAATTGGCAGGAACCCACCCCTGCATCCATCCATCCATCCATCCATCCATCCATCCATTCTTCTGTGTATTGGGACAGTGATCCTTGGGGAATATGGCTACCACAATCTATCTATCTTTCTTTTTTATTGGATTTAATCCTTAAGGGTTTTTTTTTTTTTCATTTAAAATCACACAATGTTTTGTGAGGCACAATTTTGTTTTATACATTTATGTGCACCCCCCTTCCAGATATGCTATCCCCAGAATTCTGGGAATTGAAACCCACAAATCTTAAACGTTGCCAACTTTGGAGACCCCCTGCCTTGCAGGGGTGTGAAATTGCTCTGACATTGCTAGCCAGTATTATTAATTTCATGCATGGTGTCATGTGCTCTGGATCTAAGGCTTATTTACCTGAATTGCCTTCCAACCTGCTTATTCACAGATTGAGGTCTTGGAAGTTTGGACGTCCCCTGCCTGCCATAAGGAAATGTCTGGATAGAGGAAAAGGCAAGAGAGCAAACATGAAGCTCCGATGACTCCAAAAAGCCATTTTAACTTTTTTATTCCTAACTAATCCTTGCACAGATTGAATTAGCCTTGTCAACTCAACTTTGTCTAAAGGCAGATAATACGAATACTTTTCTCTTGCACACCAACCTCTGGGAAAACATTTGGATAAAGTTATTAATCCCTCTGGTGCCCAAAATGTCTAGGAGATGTCTTCAAAACAGCATGCAAATAGCCCTTGGAATGGATAGAAGGAGATGGTTTTGGTCCAAATAACAACGGAAACGGAACATCCACCTAAGTAAACAGGCAGCCATGCCAATGAACATACTCATTTTATGGGGTGGGGTGGGGAGTTAGGGGAGAGGGGAGGATGAGTGTTAGACTGGAGGTTTGCTCTATCAAGGCTTGGGGGATGCATTTTTTTGGAGGGGGGCGGGTTGCTCGTGAACCAAAGGCTTAACTTTGCTGGATTCACGCATTAAACTTGGCCCCTTCTCTGTGTACCCGTAAAAACAACTTGCAACAGAATGGCTGTGATGACACCGATCAAATTGTTTCAGTCCGTAGGGAGGACAAAGGGAAACGGCAGAGGGAAAAAAGAAGCGTTCAGCCTCTGCTGATCATTTTCAGTTCATCCAGAAGGCATCATGCTTTTCCATCACTCCCAAAATCAGCAGACGCAGCTGCAACTGCAAGCGTGAACAAGGTTTTCTGGGAATTTACCTTGGAAAAAAAAAAGTTTTCTCCTCAGAGATTCAGGCTGAAACGTGGGTCAGATTGGTGCCAGTTGACCAGGGCTGCTTTCCATACCTTTATTGAATAAGCTACAGCTGGCTGCATTCACGGAAGATACGATGCCTTAAATCACGGTTTACAGGCCACAATGCCTGGTTTCCTGCAGTGCGTTCAGCTGAAATCAAATCAGTGTGCCTTATGGCTTAGCCTGATACATGTCTTGTAGCAGACTGGAATAAAATATAAGAGATGGAATGAAAGTGTATCCTAAATAGTGTGATTATTTTTAAAAAAACAATTGAATTCATAAACCGTCTAAGCCAGGGATGTTAAACTCAATTTCAGTGAGGGCTGCATCAGAGTTGTGGTTGACCTTGGGGGGCTGGGTGGGAGTGGCCAACTGGCTGGGCATGGTTGACTCGGTGGGGGTGGCCAGCTTGACACCGTTTCCCAAACTGCTGGCATGTTTCCTCTTTGTACTGGGTAGAGCAGGCCAAAGTGATGCAGGTAAACTGAGGTGAAGTGAATGCGGGCTGCCCCACCCTTACATTTTCCAGGGGGACCCCATGTGGGGCTGGATCCAACCACATTGCAGGCCGGATCCGGCCTGCGGGCCTTGAGTTTGACACCCCTGGTCTAAGCTCAAATCAAATCACATTACATTATGGCTTACTGCAATGACAAAGCCCATTCAGTACATATACACCTGTCACTGACAGTCCAGATTTTATCACCATTAGTATGGTCAGTTGTTCTGCCCTCCTCGTCCCACACCAACACACACCAAGCCAAAGATAAGTTATGGCATTTAATTAACAGACAGACAGGTCCTTGGCAGCAAACCGGCACAGACAAGCTTGGGCAGCAATCCAGCACAGATAAGCCGTGGCAGCAATCCAGCCTGCCAAGCTCACAATAATGTTCTCCAACATTAGTTCCTGTGTTGACTTCTGCAAAAGGGGCGTGTGCACAAGCAGTCCTTTTACAGTCTGGAGAGGAGCCTAATTACCAGCATCTGAGTGCAATTACCTCCTGTACTTGCGCAACTGTTCCTGACGCCTATTAGCTCTTGGGTGCCGGGCATCCAGGAACCACTCACTGCTGACATCAGGATCACACTCCCTTGTCTCCTCCCCACTGGTCCACGGCTTAGGTGCCTCCTGGTGGCCAACCAGTCTCTCTGCGCTCTGCTAGGAGTTGGAACCCTGTCCAGGGTCCTCCACATCCTCCAGAGCCGACTCATAAGGCCCCTCACTGTCGGAGTCTGGTGGCAGCTCCAACGGCTCCTGCTGGGCCACAACAGTAAGTGATGAGAGTTTCTGAGAGTTCTAATTCACTATATTTGCTGTGAGCTTCAGAGCGCTATGTGCTGTACAGATAGTCCTCGACTTACAACAGTTCACTTAGTGATCATTCGAAGTTACAATGATACTGGAAAAAGCGACATGACCATTTTCCACATTGTTGATGGTTGCAATCCCCTTTTGCAACCTTCTGACAAGCAAAAGTCTATGGGGAAGCCAAAGTCACAGTGATTCACTTAACAAATGTGTTCAGCAAATTGTGCATGCAACGAACTGGCAGTAACGGCGGCAGAAACCCACCCCTGGTTGGGGCCCATTGAGTTAGGACTTGAATGGGAATCAGTGACTCCAGGGGTGGTATTCACTTATGTGTCCTACTGGTTCACAAATGTGAGCGCACGCGCCCCATCCATGCATGACGTCAGCCTTTCGCGCATGCGCTTTGGCTTGAAAATGTGTCTAAATAGGACAGCATAGAGCTAGGGCGGGTGAGCGGGCCCACCTGCGATTTCCACTACCAGTTCGGGCGAACCAGTCCAAACCGGCTGAATACCACCTCTGAGTTACTCCTTGAGTGCTCGATTCAACTAGTTAAAGACAATGCAGAAGAAGACAACAGCAAATCAGTTCTAGATTGCTGCCAAGAAACATTACCATGTGGACATATCCATCTTGCCGTCGATAGTCAAGCTCAACTGCACCCAGCAGTGTTGGTTAGGGAGATATAATATCTGAATCCAGCAAAGAGAGAGAGAGAGACCTCTGGCAGAGGAGCTTGAGGGAGTTCACATCCCTTGGAGGCCATTTTTAAAATACTCCATTATGTTAAAAGGCGCTCCCTTTCCGGCATACGTGCAAGGAAGCACAATATCTGTCTGCAGCTGTCATCTGCCCAAGAGTCTCTCCCACTCACCCCATTATCACTTCCTGCCTGTGACTATGAAACACCTGCATATTAAACCCTTCCTCGTAAACCTATTTTGCAGATCTTTATTTCCAGCATTATACTCCCCCGTTGGCTGTTCTGGACTCAGCTGCTACCGAGTCTAAATTTTGATATCCTCACAAGCCTTTTAAGTCCGAGTACAGCTTGGCTGAGCCTACATGGAAAACACGGATGCTTCCTTTGTAAGCTGATAGTTTCACTGCAGAAATCAAATATTGGTGTGTTGGCCACGATTCACATGACCCACATTTTAGTGATAATCTTTCCACATGAACCCAGTGCAGAGGTGGGTTCCTACCAGTTCACACCTATTCGGTAGAACCGGCTCGTCAAATCTATCGAACCGGTTAGAAGAGGTTCCACCAATGGACCCAGAAAGCAGGCCACACCTACAGAAGAGGTCCCAAAATTTTTTGAAACCCACCATTGGTCTTTGGATATGATTATTCTACACTATCATGCTCATATTTATAAAACTCAGTGCCTGTGTGAAAGGTAAGGATGACTACTGCGTTTGTGGTGCAATCAGAACATTGCGTGTGTTGAAGTTGTTTTAACGCAAACCAAAGATGCCTTTTAAAAAACAAGTTTACATCATATTCTTATGCATGCCAGTGCTGTGTGTGAGGTAATTTAAGGTGGTTCTGACAAGTGTCATCGGCCTCTTCATATCCGGTCACATGGGCGGCAAGCCACTCCCATCCGGTCACATGGGCAGCAAGCCACTCCCACAAAGGAGGCCACACCCACAGAGTAGGTTGGAACAATTTTTGAAACCCACCACTGACCCAGTGGTCTGTAAAACTTCCTTTTCTCCATTGGGGAGGCATCTGGTTTGACTTCACGTTGGCCCTACTGGTGGGCCTTGAAGGGAAAGTGTTTTTTTTAAAAAAAAAAAAAAAATCAAGGCAGCCTTGTCTACCCAAATATGGGGCGGAGCATACTGCTTCCGCTTTTGCCTTTTGGCCCCAATCCAGCAGCCTTCACGGGCAGTCGCTTTCGTGACAAACTATTTTTGTGTTGAATTTATATTTACTGACAAAGAAATGAAGGGAGACTAGTATAGATCTATTTCAAGCTATTTAGCTCTGGTCAGCTAGCCATACCTTTGTGGGATCTGAACCCGGGCTACTTACATATTAGGTAGATGTATTAACCTCTAAGCCAAGGGCTCTCCTCCCTTTGTCGGCTATACCAGGGGAGAGATTCTCTCGAAGGTGTCTATTTTCAGCTGTCTACTTTCTGCCTAGCCAACCTCCCATCATAGCAGATGATCAGAGCGAGTCCCAATTCCCCTGACTTCCAACGGGTATCATTGATGGGGCACTGCTAATAGTTTTGTTGGAAGAAACATCCATCTGGGTTTCATTCCAAGTGGGGAAAAAGACCATGGAGACTGTTTGGAAAGGTGGTTTTAATGGTGGACAGGATCACATGCTTTAAGATCTTGGTTTAAGAAAAAAGGGGAAGAAATGCTGAGAGTTCCTGAGTTTTAGACCCTCTCTGGGCTTTTGAATTTGAGTTTTTATTCTGATTGGTTGTCAGACTCCCATGGGGCCATGCAAGGGCAACTCTGTAGGCTGTCCTGAGTCCCCAGGCTTGGTTGAGCCTTGCTGGGTGACGTTGTAATGAAAAGGCTTTGGGATTCCTATTATGGCTCTGCCTGAAGGAGGTAGATCTTTGTTACGTAGATAGACTGACGGCCCATTGACAAAGGTGAGGGGGTGAGTTTCTGCCTCCCTTTTAGGGGAAATATTCTGTCCTTTTAATATTTCTTAAAATATCTCATTTTCCTAGGAGAGGAAAATACTGGCTCTTCGGCTTTGAAACAGAGATGAGCACCGCCCCCTAGAGTCGGGAATGACTAGCACATATGTGCGAGGGGGAACCTTTACCTTTACCTTTAAGCTGCCTTGAGTCACCACGTGCGAATAGGTGGCAATATAAATCTCCCAAATAAATAAATGATCGTAAGTGTGAAAAATGGTCATAAGTTACTTTTTTCTGTGCCAGTGTAACCTTGAACAGTCACTAACCGAACTGCGTAAGTCAAGGACTGTCTGTATTGTGCAGGTATCTGCTCTCATCCATCTTGAAAAAGCTATTTGATGAACTGATGGTGTTCAAAGGCAAAAGGCCTCCTCTAGCCATTCTGGAAGTTGTTGTACTATGTTACTTGGAGGCCAGTATTATCAAGAAGACTGACAAAGATTGTCGGTCAATATGTGCAACTACAAATTGAGTCTGGTCATGTCTTAGGGCCGTGATGGTAAACCTATGACACTCATGCCCGAAGTGGAGCCATGTCACCTGGCATGTGCGGTGTCGTCCATTCCTCTTCTGGGTTTCTGGTGTGCTGGCCTTTGCGCATACAGCAGTGCCGGAAGCTGGTCTTCTGTTTTGCAGTGGGAGCATTCCAGAGGTGGGTTCTTACCAGTTCGCCCCTATTCGGTAGAACCAGTTCGTCAAATCTACCAAACCGGTAAAAGAGGTTCCACCAGTGGACCCGGAAAGCAGGCCACACCTACAGAAGAGGTTCAAAAAATTTTTGAAACCCACCACTGGTCCTTGGATATGATTATTCTACACTATCATGCTCATATTTATAAAACTCAGTGCCTCTGTGGAAGGTAAGGATGACTACTGCATTTGTGGTGCAATCAGAACATTGCGTGTGTTGAAGTTGTTTTAACGCAAACCAAAGATGCCTTTTAAAAAACAAGTTTACATCATATTCTTATGCATGCCAGTGCTGTGTGTGAGGTAATTTAAGATGGTTCTGACCAGTGTCATTGGCATCTTCATATCCGGTCATATGGGCGGCAAGCCACTCCCATCCGGTCACATGGGTGGCAAGCCACTCCCACAAAGGAGGCCACACCCACAGAGTAGGTTCGAACAATTTTTGAAACCCACCACTGGAGCATTCGCAGTGGCCAGCTGATCGGTGCGTGCGTATTTATGGCAGTAACCATGTAATGTGCGCGCTGGAAACCAGAAGTACTTTTTCCAGCCTGCGCATGCCCTCTCGGCAGTTTCTCTTCCTGGTTGCAGCCCAGACAAATGTGTTTGTGCGCGAAGCAAGTGGGCAAAGTTCTCCCTTTTTGACACTCAGCGGCCCATGTGCGCGCGCTCCCTTTTCGGCACTCGGCGCTGAGAAGATTCGCCATCACTTTCCTAGGGCCAATCTTGTAACAGCATAGATAACGCCACCCTGAACCGACAGAAGGGCCTGCTTGTTAAAAGAAGTTGTGCTATCAATTCTGATTAAGAACATACGCAAAACCATGCTAGGGGGAGTAAGTCAAAACAGGAGATTTGGCAATAATGAGATGCATTCTCTGTTCTCCCTACCGTACACTTGTTATCCAATTTGTTCTAGTAGAGATTAAAATCCCACATGAATCCTATCTTCCTTCTTGCACAATCTCTTATCTGGATACACACTTCCTGCTCTGCTTCAGTTCTCAGGAGGTCTGTAACAATTCAGTCTGCAGAGGATAGGCTGCGGCAGTAATTTATAGCAATTGTGGATGCCAAGTTGAAGAATCGTTTCAGCCTTCATTAAGCAGTAAGCACAGCGAGGAGTCCTCAGCGCTCTCTGAGCTTGCTTGTTTTCTTGCAGATGTTTTATTATCCAACCTGGGTAATATGATCAGTGCTAGTAAGTACCGGTAAGTGCAGTAAAAGACATAACAAATGGGTGGAGGCCTCCAAATCAGGGGTGAAATCCTCCCGGTTCGTCCCGGTTTGGTCGAACTGGCAGGGATGATTGGCATCAGTTCTCCAAACCGGTGGCAAAAATCCCTGGTCGCCCTGTCGCCGCTCACCTCTTCCAGCCGCTCGACCCGCCCACCCAATCTGAATGTTTCTCCCTCCATTCACAGCAGAGCTGCTGCAGCCTGTCCCTTTAAGGTAGACCCAGGAAGGGAGGGGGCTGGAGGGGACCATAAATGGAGTAGCAGCTCTGCGGTGAACAGAGGGAGAAATGTTCAGATTGTCTCTGCCACAGAATTCAATGTTAAATGCAGCAGAGACTATCTAAACGTTTTTCCCCCTGTTCACAGCAGAGCTGCTGCAACCTGTCTCTTTAAGATACTTCAACTCCTGGAATGGAGGGGACCAGGGGGGACCATAAAGAGAGAAGCAGCTCTGCTGTGAATGGACTCATACACACAATTTTTGTTACTGGATTCTGTGGGCGTGGCTTGGTGGTGGTGGGGCAGTGGTGGGATTCAGCCAGCCCGCACCTATTCGGGAGAACCGGTTGTTAACTTTCTAAGCAGTTCGGAGAACCGGTTGTTGGAAGAAATCTCATTTTGTTTTTTTCCCCACTTTACAGAGCTAATCCTATAAGGAAGGAAATATCCTGGTGTTGTTTCTAGCCTAATCTTTGTTGCCCTGCTTACAGAAACTGCCTCTTCTGTTAACCCTTATTACATTGTAACAGCTAAGGTGAAGCCCATCTATGTGAGTGACATTGAATTTGCCACACCCACCCAGTCACAATGCTACCAAGCTCCACCTACCTAGCTGGTCATTAGGGCAGAGAGCCGGTTGTTAAATTATTTGAATCCCACCACTGTGGTGGGGGCATGTGGCTGAGTGGGCGTGGCCATGAGTGACATTGAGTAGGCCATGCCCACTCAATCATAGGACCCCACCGCCAATCCACAACCACAGAGCTGTTAGTAAAAAAAAATTGAACTTCACCACTGCTCCAAATAATTTTGGGACTCCAGCAGAATTCGTGACAATTCTTCACAAATACAAAAATAAAGCACAAGGAAAGGTTGGTTTGAAGACCATGTGTATAACTCTAAAGTCATGGGTATAAATTTTTTAAAAAAACCAATGGCAATGAATAAAATTATTTGAGGACACAATCATAATTAAAGCATCCCATTATTAATTCCTACTTCCATCTTTTGGAGGACTCTTAGTGGAAAAGATACATTTTTCTGAAAATAAGACCGGGTCTTATATAAATTTTTGCCCCAAAAGATGCATTAGGCCTTATTTTCCAGTTAGGTCTTATTTTGGGGGAAATACAGTACTAAATGCATCCATCTGGCTGACAATCTTAATTGGGCTTATTTTTTTGGGTGGGGTAGGGCTTATATTATGAGCATCCTAAAATCATGCTAGAGCTTACTTTCCAGTTGGGTCTTATTTTTGGGAAAACAGGGGTAGTTGATATAGAATATGGTGGTTCTCCTTCCTATTTTAGGTTAGCCCATGAGGAATACATGTATGTGTTATGATGCAAAAACTAGAAAGTGGTTGGAGAAATTATGATTTGGTATACAGATCACATAGGGATGCGGTGGCTCAGTGGCTAAGATGCTGAGCTTGTCGATCAGAAGGTCGGCAATTCAGCGGTTTGAATCCCTAGTGCCCCATAACGGAGTGAGCTCCTATTACTTGTCCCAGCTTCTGCCAATCTAGCAGTTCGAAAGCACGTAAAAAATGCAAGTAGAAAAATAGGGACCACCTTGGTTGGAAGGTAACAGAGCTCCATGTGCCTTCGCCATTTAGTCATGCCGGCCACATGACCATGGAGAAGTCTTCAGACAGCGATGGCTCTTCCGCTTAGAAACAGAGATGAGCACTGACCCTAGAGCCGGAAACAACTAGCACGCATGTGTGTGGGAAACTTTACCTTATACAGATCACATTACAGTATTGTGGTTTAGTTCTAGATTATTAAACTGTTCAGAATTGACAGAGTTCATATAACATGCTAAGCCATCATTGATGATTTATAGATCATAGGGATTAGGTTTCCATTACAGTGAAAGCTAGTTTTAGTGGACCAATTGAAGGGAAGGAGCTAAATTTTTGAGGGAAAGCTTTTAATTTGGAGAGCAGGATTTTCAAGCATTTACTTATTATACTGAAGACTGAAATTGATGTAAATGGCAATAATTGCATTATTTGCATAATGATATTGTTATGTAATGAAGTAAATTGCAGCAGAAAAACCTGGCTGTTGCATATGAAGCCTGCTGTAACTGGGAAAAATAAGGTTTCTTCAGATTCAAAGCCAAAGAAAACAACTTTGTATATGAAATTCTAACCATTCTCTTTCTGAGAGAAACCAGCAAGCTTTATTGAAAAGAGTGAGGCATGAAGAATCCGTATCAACTGGAATTAAAATCCAGTTAAACTGATTTATTACTCAGGCCTATACAGAATAATCTAATTAACTAATGGTCAGCACTAAATTGGTGCTAGATAAGAGTTAACAGAATTCTGGGGGTGGGGTGGGGTATTGGACTTGAATTGCTTGTGGAAATGCAACGATTCCAGGCTGATTCCTCTCTTGACTTCTCGGTCCCGAAAAACAATCCATTATTTTTCTGATTAACTTTGCCTGATTAAATGCGCTGCTTTCATTGTTCAATCCTGTGACTATGTTCCTGGGGTGATATTTTTGTACTCCTGTTGAATTTTCCACAATAATCTTATACAATCTTATACAATAGCAGAGTTGGAAGGGACCTTGGAGGTCTTTTAGTCAAACCCCCTGCCTAGGCAGGAAACCCTATACCGTTTCAGACAAATGGCTATCCAACATCTTCTTAAAGACTTCCAGTGTTGGGGCGTTCACAACTTCTGGAGGCAAGCTGTTCCACTGATTAATTGTTCTAACTGTCAGGAAATTTCTCCTCAGTTCTAAGTTGCTTCTCTCCTTGATTAGTTTCCACCCATTGCTTCTTGTCCTACCCTCAGGTGCCTTGGATAATAGTTTGACTCCCTCTTCTTTGTGGCAACTCCTGAGATATTGGAACACTGCTATCATGTCTCCCTTAGTCCTTCTTTCTATTAAACTAGACATACCCAGTTCCTGCAACCGTTCTTTATATGTTTTAGCCTCCAGTCCCCTAATCATCTTTGTTGCTCTTCTCTGCACTCTTTCTAGAGTCTCCACATCTTTTCTACATCGTGGTGACCAAAACTGAATGCAGTATTCCAAGTGTGGCCTTACCAAGGCATTATAAAGTGGTATTAACACTTCACATGATCTTGATTCTATCCCTCTGTTTATGCAGCCTAGAACTGTGTTGGCTTTTTTGGCAGCTGCTGCTGCACACTGCTGGCTCATAGTATCAATAGTGATTTATGATATTAGCTCTAGTAATACTAGAAGTACTAGCTCTAGTAAAACTTTAGAAATGATTGGACCACACTGATATGGATAGCCTCCCAATGAAGCCTATCAAACTCAACAATTCACAATCCAACAGCAAACTGTATTTAAAAAAAAATCCAAAAAGTTTTATTCATTAAATGTATATGCTGCGCATCTCCCTGTCAAGCAACTCTATAAAGTAAACTAGAATTAAAAATATTGGGGGAAGGGAAGAGTTAAAAAGATGGCCACATTGCTGACATGTACAGTCATTTTGGTACTGCCGTGTTTTCCAGCAGACGCCACTAGTCTTATAAAGGTCTGGTGTGAAATATTTCAGTCCTCTTGGAGGTCTTAATGATATTTATTTAGCACCATTCGTATTCTTATTTCTCCCATCATGTACGTGGTACTATTTATACAGCTTAATCACTTGAGGCTTATCTGGCAGAGGGGTGAAGGATATCTTTGGCTGGTTTTACAATAATGACTCCTTTGAGATAGTGACACTTCCATATACCGTATTTTTTGGAGTATAAGATGCACCTTTTTCCCTCAAAAAAGTGGCTGAAAATTTGGGTGTGTCTTATACACTGAATACAGCATTTGTTTTGCCTCTCGAAACATTGCCCCTTCACCAAAATGGCCATGAATAGCCTTTAGGGGGCCTGCAAAGTGCTCCTGGGGGGCTAGGGAGGGCAGAAATGAGCAAAAAACAGGCAATTTCTGCTCAATGTTGCCCCCCACAGCCCCTAGGAGCACTCTACAAGCCTCCTAAAAGCTATGCATGCCCTTTTTTTTTTGATAAAAATGACCCTGTTTGTGTGAAAAATGAGTCCTTTTTTGCTTGTTTTTTGCCCCCCCTCCGAGCACTCTATAAGCCTCCTAAAGGCTATTCATGCCCTTTTTTGAAAGAAAAAAAAAACGGGCTCATTTTTGCGAAAAACAGGCTGTTTTGGGGGAGATCTACAGAGTGCAAAACCTTTTTTTAAAAAAATTTGCCGCTTCAAAATCTTGGTACGTCTTATATTCCAAAAAATATGGTAATATTTAAGAACCTGGTGACAATGTTGCCTCTTGACACTAATGTCCCGGGTTTCCCTATGAAAGTTTAGCCAGTGCAGAATGTGTTACCATCAAGCTACCTAAAAGAAGAACACATCAATTCTTGAAGTGATGCATTTGCTGTTTATTTATCATTTCCTCCATCCTCATGTTTGGTTTTTACTCTTCAATCTTAATAATACCCAACAGGGGTATCAAGCTCAAGGCCTTGAGCTGGATGAAACCCATGGGGTGCTTAGGTCTGACCGGCGGGGAAGCTCTGCGAACAGTGAAAGACTGACCCATGGTGCCTCTGCTACCAAAAACAGGCAGACCCCCGAGCAGAGGGTTGCAGAAGGCCATCGCAGCAGAAAACGGAGCTCTGGAGCTCCACAGGAGCCCTCAACGTAAGTGATGTCAAGCTGGCCACACCCACCCTGGCCACACCCACCCTGGCCACACCCACCCTGGCCCCTGAAGTCAAACACAACCCTGATGTGGCCCTCAATGAAATTGAGTTTGACACCCCTGATATAGAACAAGGGTATCCATACTTGGCTTGGTGGGAAGGTAACAGCGTTTCGTGCACCTTTGGCGTTTAATCATGCCAGCCACATAACCACGGAGACGTCTTCGGGCAGTGCTGGCTCTTCAGCTTTGAAACGGAGATGAGCATTGCCCCCTAGAGTTGGGGAGGACTAGCACATATGTACGAAGGGAATCTTTACCTTTATCCAACCTTGGCAACTTTAAGGTTTATGAACTTCAACTTCCAGAATTCTCCAACTGGTTATATTGATTGGGGAATTCTGGGAGTTGGACTCCACAAGTCTTCAAGTTACCAAGGCTGGACACTCGTGCTGTGGAATCAAACATCTGTAGAGCATTTTTCTAGTTTATTAAAAGAAAACCCTTCTCATAAAAATACGGCTGGAACCGTCTGCTGCATTTTTTGTTGCTTGTCCTCATATTTTACATTGTTGCATTTTAAAAATTGTATTGTCTTTCTACCTCCCTGTTTTAAGAAAAAGAGAGACTTCCAAAGATTTTACATCGTACTTCAGGTTTCATTAAAAGAAAATTTCATTATGAGTCTATCTGAATTGTCCACGTAACATAATATATAATGTTTTGCAATCATTGAACAGGGTAAAACATAGAAGCCAGATGTTGCAAGCATTTGGCTTCCCACTGGCATCTAGCCTTTAGTGCTGCCCCATCGCATCATGCGTAAATTTAACATATCCTGTTGAGGTTGATGTGCTTTGAGCAAGTGTCTCTGCGGATGCTAGTATAATATTTGAGGTGTGGCAAACCTCTGGTTCCTGCTGGTCTGGGGTAACTCCAGAGGTTTGGCTTGACTTGCTTCCTCTTGCAAGATGATTCCCAAAAATGTTGAGGCTCCAAGGGACCATGCGTTCCCTTCCTGGTTTTGTGGGACTTGCAACATTTATACCAATTAATAAATGATTCAGTGTCTTTCAAATGATCAGTCATATCTGCTTCATGAATGGAGGAAGGAAAAGAGTAAAGGAATATTGCAGGTATGGAAGGTTGTTCTGCTCCTGCAGGCCTGGCACACCTGGAAAATTATGCAGAACAGGTGCTTCAGAAGAAGCAAGAATGGAAGCTGTCAGGCTCAAGGAACTAGAACAACTCCGTGAATAGACCAAAGCAATTTCTTTGTTGTTGGTCACCAGTGACTGCATTCTCTTAGGCTTCACTAGTTTGGTTTATGTTGTTTCCTCTTACTAAGCAACTCCATGTTGGTTTCACTACAACACCTCTTTAAAGCATCTGTGAAAAATGACACAGCTACTTTCAAGGGTTGCTATGCAAACACATCTACCAAATCATTTTCCAAGCACATAGAGTCCCATTACCTGTCCCTACCACTTTCTATAGAGGGGATATTGCAGGGGTAGGATACAGCCGGTTTGGACCAGTTTGGGTAGTTCATGGAACCGGTAAAATTGACCACTGGCTTATCTTCTGGCAGGAGGCTTCGCGGCATCTGAAGGAGGTTTCTGGCACTGCCACATGCACAAAGGCCAGCTGATTGTCGTGTGCGCATGCACACCAGAAACCCAGAAGAGGAACAGGCCAGGTGACATGGCTCTTTGGGCACGTGTGCCATGGGTTCGCCACAGTGGTGGTTTTCAATTTTTTTTAGAACCTCTTCTATAGGTGTGGCCTGCTTTGTGAGAGTGGCTTGCCGGCCATGTGACCATGTGGGAGTGGCTTGCCGGCTATGTGACCGGGTGGGAGTGGCTTGCCAGCCATGTGACTGGGTGGGCATGGCCAACTTGTAAAATGTGGTAAAACTCACTTAACAACGCTCTTGCTTAGCAACCAAAATATTGGCTCAGAAACCCTGGCATTTGAAGCACGCAAGTCTTAAAGCTGTCAAGTTACAAGACCCTTGCACCATTAACCCTTTAGAAAAAAATCCCAGTGGTGTTCAAACTTGACAGCTTTAAGACTTGTGGACTTCAACTCCCAGAATTCCTCCTCTTGCTCTTCTTCTTGATGATGTGCAGACGGGCAGGGGGAGGGAGCTGGAACCGGTTCTAAACGTCACTGTAGATTTGTGGAACCTCTTCTATAGAAGAGGTTAGAACTGACAGGAACCCACCCCTGGTTCACCATCACGGGGTCTATATCATGTATAAGAATGGGACAGGAGTTTCCCACTTTGAGAGCGATTCTTTGCTTTTTTAAAAAACATGTTAAGCCAACATAGAGGGTTTTTAAAAAAGCAACCTAAGCATGTAAGCATAGAGTTACCAGGAGACAAGCTTCACTTCACTGGTAACTCTATGGACACTAAATATAACTGGAGCTTCTTGGCACAAATACAAATGCAGCTTGTTATTTTTATTTAAACATTTATTTGCAACCATATAGGCTTTAGCAAAATACATATAACATTAGAGTTAGTTTACCTTTCATTTTGCTAGCTGGACACTGAAGATGGGGCAAATAATGAAAAATCCAGAGCCATTTTCAGTGATGTGAATTGTGTTTTGGGGAACACAAGCCAATGAAAATTACTTGAGGCTGATGGGCCAGTTTCCAAAGGGTAATCAACACATTGTGACATGATAGCCTGGGACATATTCACCACTGTCAGAAAAACAGACTGAAACCAAGAGATACAAGGACTGAAGACGAGGCTTCTGCCTCACCCCACCTCATCCCCTTAATTAATCTCTAAAGAGCTTTGAACCTTTACTAAGGCCTCCTGATGAGACTAACCTTTCAAAGAATAATTGCTGGTTTAGGTTTTATGAATATTTTAGAGTGGGACATTTATTCAAAGACAGCAGAGGCAGAAGCAGAAACATCCTTTGCTGCTATGTCATTTGTCAAAGCATTTTTTTTTTTAAAAAAAAGTTTAATTCAATATTCAGAGCGGATCCTAGTTTAACATCCACAGTGCTGTTGAAGACAAGATCTAGATAATTATTCTGGCTTACTCATTATCACCATCAGGAATCTCTAATTAAGAAGAGATTCAGATCAATGTTCCCAGTTTTATATGGGAGCTTTGTTTTATGTTGTCAAGTTGATAATTAGAGGCACCTTGTATCCTAAGTTGCGATCAACATAATCACCATCCCTTATATAATAAACCCCAACTGATTAGCTTCAAAAGAGAGTCTGGAAACTGAAATCAAATTTAATGAATCAGTGAGTGAACAAACCCAGAAAGTGGCCAACTTCCTATAAAAGACTGGACCTAGTTTTTTTTAGTTAATTTCTAAGCGACCTAAAAGATATAATTCTTCAGGATCTCGCAAACCAGTCTCTCTCATAACTGCTGCATTTTACAGTATTAAGTGATGACCTGCTATGTTTTCAGCCACACAACATTTCCCTGTAAACCTCTTGTGAGATTCACACAATATGCCTTAAGTCAGGCATGGGCTTCAAAATTTTTAGCAAGGGGTTCTCTGCCTGGTTGCTGCGTGGATGTGGTCATGGTGGGCATGGCCTAGTTGGCCTCCTGCACAATGGCGGGGGGAGTGTTTTTGCTTTCCCCGGGCTCCGGAGGCTTTTCTCAAGCCTCCGGGAGGGTGAAAAACGGCCTCCGGAGGTCAACTTCCCGAACTTCCGTTAGGCCCATTTTTCTCCCTCCTGGAGTCTCAGCATGTGCCCTGCATTTACCTGCATCCAAAATGGGCCACTTAGGGACTCCTGGGAGGGGAGGGGCAGGGTGGGTAGGGCCAGCCAAAAGTGGGATTTGGTGGTTCTCCAAACTGCACAGAATCTCAGCTAGAGGTTCTCCCGAACCCCTGCGAACCCCCCAGCATCCCACCCCCTGGAAAGAGGACTCACTAACAATTGAGTCAGAACTTTTTGGAGCTAGTCTGTTTTCTTTCTGACCTAACATTTACCAGGTTCACATAAAGTGCTGGAGTTAGCAATGACCCTGACAAACACGTTGAGTAAATGCCTTCACTTACCAAAGAGTCATATGAACTTAGGAGTTCAGTCTTCCAAAACCACTTTTTGTGTTTTAAAATAACGGTTCCGTGAGTCAAGCTTGACCCCCAGGGTTTTCACAAACACACGCAAGTAGTTTCCTTGGCAATAGTATGGAATCAGTTTGCTCTTGCCCCCTATTATGGGGTCATTTTACTCCATCAAAAATACCTTACACACCAGGCAATAACAAACAAAGAGGGTTTTCTTTTGGATAATTATTACTTTATGTGTCATTGGGGCATTATTTGGCAACGCAAAGCTATTCACAAATATACAAGACAAGCAGGCAAGGAAAAAGCTGATAAATAGCTCCAAAGTATAACTATTTCCTGTCTAGGTATCCAGCCAACCAGGCACAGAGGTTGTCATGCAGAAAGCCAGCAAATGGAGGATCACACAGAGGTCCAGTTCACCAACTGTGCTAACCTTCCATTATTTTAATTATGATTTGTTCAACAAATGGCCTATTTATAAACTGTAAGATAAACGGCAGTGTCAATGCACCAAGATAAAGCAAATCACAGTATTTATTGTGTTTGCGCTGCCCAGAGTCCCTTGTTTCGTCACAAGGGTAGTTATATAAATTCTCCAAATAAATACATATTTTATTGTACTATGTGTCTCAAGGGCAGCATCCAATCAGTAGCTAGAGCATCAGCAAATCAGTGCATTTCCCCTTTGTTCTGTTGAAGGATTTTAAACCTTTTCTTGAGGTAGCAGAAAGATTTATTGCCATTTTCTGTTTTACCATTTTAATGTTTACTGGGCTGTTTAATGTTTGGGTTTTAATGTTTGCAGTTCTTTGGACTGCAAGACGATCAAACTGGTCAGTCCTAGAGGAGATCAACGCTGACTTCTTTTTAGAAGGCCAGATCCTGAAGATGAAACTCAAATGCTTTGGCCACCTAATGAGAAGGAAGGACTCACTGGAGAAAAGCCTAATGCTGGGAAAGGCTGAGGGCAAAAGAAGAAGGGGATGACAGAGAATGAGGTGGCTGGATGGAGTCACTGAAGCATTCGGTGTGAGCTTAAATGCACTCAGGGGGATGGTAGAGGTCAGGAAGGCCTGGAGGAATGTTGTCCATGGGGTTGCGATGGGTCAGAAATGACTTTGCAACTAAGAACAAGAAGGAGTCCCGAGTCATCTCTAGACAAATTGAATAATAAACGAACATACATACATACATACATACATACATACATACATACATATATAAATCTACATTAGCATTGTTTGTTTTTTCTGTTGGCTATTCTTATTGTAAAAGATTGTGGCGAGACTAGGAAAATAACGGAAGATGGATGAAGGGGACTGAATCCATTGGTAGCTTGTCTCATACAGGTGTCCTTGACATATGACAGTAATGGAGCCTGCCCATTACAGTCACAACTTGGGAGGCTCCTTAAGTGAGGCACTCACATGATCATCCTGCTTTACACACCCAATCCCTGCTCTCCCCATTGCGGTCATTAAGCATAGCATGAAGTCTCTTGGGAGTGGGGGAGACCATGGGAAGCCTAGCACAGCTCTAGTCCCATACTGTGGCACCTCCCAAGCTCACACACGGCCTGCCCCATGTCTCTTGTGGCATCCCACAATATAGAGGCACCCATGCTTAGGTTTCTACGCTACAAGTTCCTGTTGGCCTTGTTCCTGCTTTCCCTTCCTATTGGGTGCCCAAAGGCTTTGGGCCTGCTGCTTCCCACCCCACTGTATCTTTCTCCCTTCCCTTCCTTCCCTCCCTCCCTCCCTCCCTCTTTCTTTCTTTCTTTCTTTCTCCCTTCCCTCCTTCCCTCCCTCTTTCTTTCTTCCTTCCTTTCTTTCTTTCTTCCTTCCTTCCTTCCTTCCTTCTTTCTTCTTTCTTTCTTTCTTCCCTTTCCCTTTCCCCTCCCTCTTTCTTTCTTTCTTTCTCTCTTCCCTCCTTCCCTCTTTCTTTCTTTCTTTCTTTCTTTCTTTCTCCCCTCCCTCCCTCCCTCTTTCTTTCTTTCTTTCTTTCTTTCTCCCTTCCCTCCTTCCCTCCCTCTTTCTTTCTTTCTTTCTTTCTTTCTCTCTTCCCTCCTTCCCTCTTTCTTTCTTTCTTTCTTTCTTTCTCCCCTCCCTCCCTCTTTCTTTCTTTCTTTCTTTCTTTCTTTTTTCTCCCTGCCCTCCTTCCCTCCCTCCCTCTTTCTTTCTTTCTTTCTTTCTTTCTTTCTTTCTTTCTTTCTTTCTTTCTCTCTTTCCTCCTTCCCTCTTTCTTTCTTTCTTTCTTTCTCCCTTCCCTCCTTCCCTCCCTCCCTCCCTCTTTCTTTCTTTCTTTCTTTCTTTCTCCCTCCCTTCCCTCCTTCTCTCCCTCTCTCCCCCCCCCTGTCTCTTGAAGACCCCCTCCCCTGTAGCCTCCTGGGAGCCAAAATGGGATGTGGGGAAGGTGTCCCCTGTTTTTAGCCTAGCAAGCCTCCTGGCACTTACCTGGGACCCAAAACTGATGCATAGGGACTCCTGGAAGGGGTGGGGAGGGGAGGAGCAGGGCCAGTCAGAGGTGGTATTTGTCAGTTCTCTGAACTGGTTAAACTTTCTGCTATCGGTTCGCCTGAACTGGCCAGAACCAGTTGATACCAGCTCTGCGTGGATTCCTCTCTACATTCTTCCTGTCTTACAGCCAAAGCTATTAAAATAAGCATAGTTTAACTCTCATGGAATAGGTAGCAAATAGGTTTTGTGGAGGAAGATATGATACTGAAATTTTTGCTGGTTATGGAAATCTAGCATGATATTTAGATTCCTGGGCTCCTCTTATTAAGTAATAGATAAGTAATAAAACTTTGAATGGTTACTGAAGGAACTATTGCAAGTGGAGAAATACCTGTTCTTCTAAACGATATATTCTTTAAGTCCTGAATTTTCACGACAAAGGTGCTATAGCCAGGGGTAGGATTCAGCCGGTTCAGACCGGATGCTAATTTTACATCTGGTTTGCTGAACCAGTAGTTGCAAGGACTGGCTGAGAACCGGTTGCTAAATTTTTTTGAATCCTACCCCTAGCTCTAGCTCATGAGAGATTAGCCTACGTATTTATCATATTCAGTTCCTATCTTCCTGCTGGAATTGCTGGATGCATTTCCATAATAAAAATTCTGAATCCAGTCCTGGAAGAATCTCCTATTGGCCAAATAGCATGCAAAAAGGCTGCCAGGGCAAATGAGCCTTGGAGCCAAGCCCTAATGATTTAAAAACTACCTGTGTCGGCAGTAATGATACCTTTACGCTCTCTGGGTTTCAGATGCGGGTGGCACCAAGACAGATGGCCTTGTGGTTGTCTCCTAATGAGCAGAGGAAATGCTAGAAATGTGGGATCTTGCTGCCATAAAACGCTCTGCCCAGTTTTATAAATCCAGGAAATTTGTCTACTTCAAGTAGGTTTTGGAAGAGCCCCAAGGCTTTCGATGCCAAAAGCAAACCCAGAGTTCGGCCTGATTAGAGCTTGTTTTCTGTCACTTCCTTTGCTTTGACGTTTTGCTTTTTATGTAGCTTTGAAATCCGTTTTTGACTTTGCCGCAAGGAAGGAAGTAAAGCCATTTATTGCTCCGCAGTAGCTACTTCTACTGAACCAAAAAAAGCTGCTTGCTTTTTTTTTTTTCCTCCCTGTTTCTCTTTCAATTAAAGTCTGTCTTTCTGACTTAGGGCCTATTCTACTTTGAAGGAGAACATCTGGAGCTGAGGGTTGAAATGCAGTGGTGGGATTGCAAATCTTTTCCCTTGGAAGGGACCTTGGAGGTCTTCTAGTCCAACCCCCTCTGTCTAGGCAGGAAACCCTATACCGTTTCAGACAAATGGCTATCCAACATCTTCTTAAAGACTTGCAGTGTTGGGGCATTCACAACTTCTGGAGGCAAGTTGTTCCAGTGATTAATTGTTCTAACTGTCAGGAAATTTCTCCTTAGTTCTAAGTTGCTTCTTTCCTTGATTAGTTTCCACCCATTGCTTCTTGTTCTATCCTCAGTTACTTTGGAGAATAGTTTGACTCCCTCTTCTTTGTGGCAACCCCTGAGATATTGGAAGACTGCTATTATGTCACCCTAGTCCTTCTTTTCATTAAACTAGACATACCCAATTCCTGCAACTGTTCTTCATATGTTTTAGTCTCCAGTTCTAGGAGAGAGCAGTTTGCCTGCGTGCTCACAATTTGTGTGTGCACCTAACATATGCTTTTCATGTGCGCACAGCACTCAAAGAGCACCCTGGGTGTCAGCGTTGGTGAACTGAGGTGTGTTTTAGCTCAGTTGAGGTCCGGTAATCTGCTCTGCCATGCAAATCACCTGAGCTAAAAAACAAGGGAATATAGGACAGTCAACAATGGGGGCGGGAGCGCAGGGCCAACCAGAGGTGGTATTTGCCGGTTCTCCGAACTACTCAAAATGTTTGCTACCGGTTCGCCCGAACAGTATCCAAACTGGCTGAACAGTGTCCAAACTGGCTCTGTTGAAATGAGGGGTCTTTGGTGCTCTCTGAGCTTGGTTGTTTTCTTGCAGACGTTTCATTACCAAACTAGGTAACATCATCAGTGCAACACCCCCTCCAAAAAAACTAGGAAACACAAATACTGTATTACTTTAAAAATTAAGAAAAACATCACACTTTTGTCTTTGCTGATGCACTTTTTGTAAGGAGGGATGTGTAATCTCTCCTTAGCTGTTCATCTTAGAATCATCTTTCTTGTGAAGCCAAAATTCTTTCTCAAACTTTATCACCACCGTAATCAGAGACTGAGCTTTCCTTCCGATGTTGATATTTTGACCAAGCCTCACCTCTGTCCCCCCTAGTGGTGAATTTGGGAAGTGAAGTCCAATATAGATGGAGAGCAACAGGTTGGAGACGGCAACTGGAAGCTCCATTTCTGTGTGTCTTCATACCAAAAACCTATTTAAACTATTTCTATGTCTCTCATACCAGCTCTGGAAATTTAAATGATTAGAGCATCATTTACATTTCCAGAGCTGGTATGAGAGACATAGAAATAGTCCAATCAGAACACAAGCTCAAGTTCAAAGCCCAACAGAGGGCATAAAACCCAGGCACTCTCAGCATTTCTTCCCTTTTTGTCCAGGCCCTCAAACCATGTGATCCTGTTCACCATTAAACCATCTTTCCAAACAGCCACCATGTTTCCAGTGTGTTTCTCCCTAGTTGGAACTGAACCCAGATGGACATTTCTTCCAACAACAAAAACAGATATTGCAAAACCCCATGGATGCTATCGTGAAGTGTGCCCAAAAGTTATGTGAACATCAACACACAGCTATTGCAGGATGCAGTTATTTTTTTATATAACAAGACGCCTTATTTATTAGCAGTTGCATTATTTTGCTTCTCACTGTTCAAACCTTAATGTAATAAAATAATCATAAACTCATTTTTTTAATTAAATAAGATTTTATTGGTAAAACGAAAATACAACATCCATAACTTGTAAAAAACAATACAACTACATTTCGAGATATTCCCATACTATCAAATCATATAAACATCAAAGGTTAGGTATCTTATTCCTTCCCTCCCTCTTCTCTTCCCTCATTTCTTCTTTTCCATACCCTTTTCTTCCCTTCCCCCTTACTTCCTTCTCCCCTGCTTTCCCTGCTTTCTTTTCTCCTTTCCTCCTTTCCTTCCCCCTCCTTTCCCTCCATCGATCCCCCCCTCCTTCTCACATACCTTCCCTCCTTCCCTTCCTCTTTCCCTCCTCCTTTCTTTTCTCTTAATCTCCCTCCTTTCCTCCCTCCTTCCTTCCTTCCTTCCTTACAACTCTCCTTCTCTCTTTCTTTCCCTCCCTCTTTCCCTCTTTACTACCCTCTCCTCTTCCCTCCCTTTTTTTTTTAAAAAAAAGCCATAGCTTGTTTCCAAATTGTCATGAAAGGCAGCCCTGGTATTCTTTACCACCACTTCAAGTAAAGAAGAAGAAAAATATATGTAATACAAAATGGTATTTGTACCAGTTGGGTTCTTTTATTTAAATGATAATACCAAAGTATTGATCCAGAGGCTTCCATGCTGAGCTCCTCACATAAATTCTAAGTAAAATGCTGATCCCAAGCCTCCTGGTGTTTCTCTGTTTTTGGATAGTCTGTTTTGCTAAACAGTCTTTGGGCATCCCACTGCTAAAGAGAGAGGGACTGAATGTTAGGAATGTATGGAATTTTTCAGACATTCATATGCTTATATTCTACCTACTCAGTCCAGCAGCATAGTCTGACAAAATAACAGAGTTGAAAGGAACCTTGGAGGTCTTTTAGTCCAACCCCCTACTCAAGCAGGAGACCCTATACCATTTCAGACAGATGGTTGTCCAATCTCTTCTTAAAAACCTCCAGTGTTGGAGCATCCACAGCTTCTGGAGGCAAGTCGTTCCACTGATTAATTGTTCTCACTCTAAGGAAATTTTTCCCTTAGTTCTAGGTTCACCTCCTTGATTAGTTTCCACCCATTGCTTCTTGTCCTGCCTTCGGGAGCGTTGGAGAATAACTTGACTCCCTCTTCCTTGTGGAAGCCTCTTAAATATTGGAACACTGCTATCCTGTCTCCCCTGGTCCTTCTCTTCGCTAGATTAGCCATAGCCAATTTCTGCGACCATTCTTCATGTAGCAATAGCAATAGCAGTTAGACTTATATACTGCTTCATAGGGCTTTCAGCCCTCTCTAAGCGGTTTACAGAGTTAGCATATCGGCCCCACAGTCTGGGTCCTCATTTCACCCACCTCGGAAGGATGGAAGGCTGAGTCAACCTTGAGCTGGTGAGATTAGAACCGCTGAACTGCAGATAGCAGTCAGCTGAAGTGGCCTGCAGTACTGCAACCTAACCACTGCGCCACCTCGGCTCTATATGTTTTAACCTCCAGCCCTTTAATCATCCTTGTTGTTCTTTTCTGCACTACCCTTTCCTTTTTTCCCCTTCTCTGCCTGGGTATAGGTAAAGGTTCCCCTTGCACACATGTGCTAGTTGTTCCCGACTCTAGGGGGCGGTGCTTTTCTCCATTTCAAAGCGAAGATCTAGCGCTGTCCGAAGACCTCTCCATGATAATGTGGCCGGCATGACTAAACGGTGAAGGTGCACCAAACTCTGTTACCTTCCCACCAAGGTGGTCCCTATTTTTCTACTTTCATTTTTGTTACATGCTTTCGAACTGCTAGGTTGGCAGAAGCTGGGACAAGTAAGCTCACTCCATTATGCAGCGCTAGGGATTCGAACCGCCCAACTGACAACCTTTCTGACAAGCTCAGCGTCTTAGCCACTGAGCTACCACATCCTTGGGTATAGGCTGTGCTATAATAAATATTTCTCCTGTTGCTACTGTATCTACCACATGGGGTGATGGTTTCCCAAGACATTTCTTCTTGTTATGTTGGCTAAAGGACAGATAAATAAGGACAAAAAAGAATCAGTATGGTGATGGCCCTCAAATTACAAAATTTTAAAGGGGATTGGACCAATATTTGGAGGGTTTGTTGGGCTTATGGTTTTCCTTAAAGCATTTGGTTTCCCATTATGAGATCCAGTATGTATAAATTATTCTTGTCTTTACTTTGTCCAAGCTGATTGCGAATTCTTGGAATTATCTTGTTGGGGTTTGGGGTGCCATTTTTTATTTTTATTGACCACTGAACAACTTCAGTGATTCGCATAACAACTTGAAACAAGGTTGTAAAATTGGGCATGACTCACTTAACAACCGCCTTGCTTGACAGTGGAAATTGTGGTCCCCAATTGTGCTTCTAAGTTGTGGAGCATCTCTCCCGAGTTTTAAACCCAATGTTACAATTGCTTGTGAAGCCGCTAGATGGCGCCACTGGCTATAATACTTTCATGCTAAATTTTATTTTAAAACAGCATCACTTGGAGAGTTTGATTATTTTTGTCGCCTATCCTTTTTGCTCAAGGCTTAACTTTTAATTGAAATGTACCCCACAAATCTGAGTTATTATATTAAATACCAATGAAATTTCTTTTTTCTGGCTCACCCCTGATGTAAGATGAATACTAACTAAAAAAGGAAAAAGGAAAAGTGGATTAAAAAAAAAATCAAGCATGTTTGGTGATGTTTTCTATTGGATGATACTTCATTAGACTGGGATAAGGATGAGCTTCGTCATGTAATTTAGAATATTTTAGTGATTCTCTTTACTGTTTTGGCCAATAATATTTCAAACAAGAACATGGAATTTCTGGCTGTCATTTTAAAGCAGTGTTTCTCAACCTTGGCAACTTGAAGATGTCTGGACTTCAAGTCCCAGAATTCCCCAGCCAGCGAATGCTGGCTGGGGAATTCTGGGAGTTGAAGTCCAGACATCTTCAAGTTGCCAAGGTTGAGAAACACTGTTTTAAAGACAATATAGGATGGTGCAGTGGTGAGAATGAAGTATTGCAGGCTAATTCTGATGACTGCTAGCAGTTCGATCCTGACCAGCTCAATGTTGACTCAGCCTTCCATCCTTCCAAGGTCAGTAAAAAAAGGACCCAGATTGTTGGGGGAAATATGCTAATTTCTTAAATCACTTAGAGAGGGCTATAAAGCACTATGAAGCCATATACAAGTCTGCTATTCCTATATGAAACCTGCCATCCTGGGCCCAACATTTGGGGAGCCACACTATGCCTGTCACAAGCCAGGACAAAGGGTGAGTGATGGAGGAGTAACACCTCCTTAAAAAACCTTGGTCCAGCTGGCCTGGCTGGTAGCATCTCGTAAGGGCCCTTTTCCAGGGCTAAAGGAGAAGACGGTCAGTGGTTTTGAAGGTGGAAGAGGGCTCTACACCCCAACGGCAGATAAAGTGGCAGAACCATCTTCTAGGAGAAGGGAAACTCTGATTACAAACCTCCACTGCCTTGTGGCTATATCCACTACTGGAAAAGGCTTCAGGAGCCAACCTCGAGGCAAAATCCAGAGCCAAAGTCCCGGAAGCAGTTCGTGACTGTGTATAACCACATTCTGGTAACTCCTGTGATGCAGCTGAACCAATAGTATCAACTCTGCTGTTCCATTGGGTTATTTCAGCAACATGGAGAGGGGGAATCTGCTGCTTGGGTAACAGTCTATCCTTCATATTAATCTACCCAGGCCTCGCGCTGTGGAGAGGACAGTTTTACCTCCTTCCAGACCACGATACCATAGTCTTTTGAGACTGATGGATGCCAATGCGTTGCTACATGATTATGCAATCAAATTTGAGCAATGGTAGTGTTAGGTAAGCTCCCCATTGGGAGAGCGAGTACGTTCAGAGAAGCGTTGTGAGAGTTGTGTTGGAGAACATACAAACCAGCATACAGAGACACTGCAGTTTAAATAGGCTTTTACTCTCATGGAAATAGAAGTATCGAAGTCCATCAGAAGTCCATCAAACAGTCCAAGTCATACACGGATAAGACAGTCAGTCATCAATGTCTTTCAGTTAAGGGATAATCCAAATAACATAGTCCATAAACATACAAACAGTCCGGTACTCAAAGTTTGCTAGCAGTTGCAAAACTTACAATAGCTCACGGCACTTTCTAACAGCCAACTTCCAAAACACTCAGATCAGATCAGCCCAGCATCTAACAAACAAGAGACCTAACAGTCATTCTGTCTCCCTCTTATGGCTGATTGAGGAAAACAGCAACCAATCACATTTTACAGTATGATTTAAAGAAACAGGTACAGCATTGCTACATGATTTATATATTGTCAACCCAACCGTTAGATTATATTCCTAACAGGTAGTTTGCGTTGATAAGCTCACAATAAATAAAAGTTGATTCTGAGGTAGGGCCACTAGAGATTCAGCTAAAGAAGGATATGTCCTTCTTTTCATCCCGATGTTCTCTGTTTGGCAGGCATAGTCTTAAAATGAAATATTTTTTGGCTTAAAAAAAAAAAGACTGTTTTGACGACAGTAGTCATTCAAATGTTTGTGTACTGTGAACTTGTAAATTGTCTGCTTCTTTCTTTCCCACATCCATCTCACAACAGCCTAGATTTTTGTTATTTAATTTACACCCAATTCCAGTAATTGGCTTCAATCCAGCCCCTTCAAATCTATAATCACTATAGACTGTAGATTGCATGATTCCTTAGATGTTTCTACACCATGTAAGGAAATATAACCTTTGGCTAAGCAAAATTTCCCATTCTTTGTTTTAGTCTGTTTATAATTAGGGGGCTACATGCTAAAATCCATTGGAAGATGACTTGGGTCTTCAGCTAGCCACTAATGTGCATTTAAATCATTAGTTAAGTTTGCATTGTAAATAGATTTAGCTAACTGTATACTAATTTCTATATATTCTTGTACCATATTTATCTAATGTCCTATCTAATGCCCACCCTATAGATTATTTTTCGACTTCTGTTTTTATATTTACATTTTTTTAGATTTTTAAAATGTATTTTTAGGTTCTTTAATTTTATGTAATTTTTATTTTAATATTTTTCAGGGTTTTAAAAAAAGATTATTGCTTCTATCCCACCTTTCTTACGCTGTAATAAAGATCTGATATAATTAGAGGGAGCGATTGTGTAAAATAAACACAGTCTTTTAGTCTAAGGAATTTTGGCAGACAGCAATCATCAGTTTTTCCTGAAATGTGATTTGTTAGGATTTTTTTTCCACATTTCTTTCAACATAAAGAAATCTGCTCCAGTATGTAGGTCATTATCTTTTTAATTTTCTGTTTTATTTTTAGAGTTCTATCTCATTTTTCTTGGGGGAAATTCAAGGTGGAATTCAGATTTGACAACACCCTTATAAGGTAGATTTGACTGAAAGACAGAAGAAACGTTTTAAGCTCAAACTTTAATTACCAGTAAGCTTCCTAGCCAGGTTTCCCAACATTAAATACAGCCACGCTGCAATTTCACCCTTTTTAAAATCTGCATTTAATAAAAAAGAGGCATCTTCCTTTTGCTTTCAAGGGACGTCTGAAAGAGGAAAGCACATTAAATGTTCAAAAGTTCAGCAAGAAGAACCCACGCATGTCAGGTGCGCAAGAGGCATACTCTGCATGTGAGAGGATATTTTCCATTTTAAAAATTCCCTTAATTTTCCCTTCTTCTGAGTTTATAACCGATGGACCAGAACATTTCTTCTGGAACATCTCAGCAGCCAAAAAACAATAGACAAAACTGAAAAGTTAGAAAGAGGGATGGTTATTCAGCTCTGCCTATCTCTCAAGAGAACTCAGGAGAGGCAATAGAAATTTTTTTCAATAACTTGCATATAGTAGAGTGCTGGAGTTCATACAAGAAATTGGACTTTCCAGGGGTCAAGCTTCATTTGCTTTCTTCTTATGTTTCCAGTAAGGGGTTCTTGTTATTTTCCAATGCTGTAACTATACGGGGGGGGGGGGGGAGAGAAACAGAGACAGACAGAGACAGAAAGAGAGACAGAAAGAGAGAGAGAGACACACAGAGAGAGTGAAAGAGACAGAAATAAAGAGATAGACAGAGAGAGAGAGACCGAGAGAGACAGAGAGACAGAAAGAGAGAGAGATACAGAGAGAGAGAGAGAGAGACAGACAGACAGCAAGAGGCACACACAAACAGAGAAACAGAGAGAAAAACAGGGACAGAGAGAGAGAGAGAGAAATAGAGAGAGACCGAGAGAAAGAGAGAAAGAGAGAGAGAGAGAGAGAGAAAGAAAGACAGAGACAGAGAGAGACACACAGAGACAGAAACAGGGACAGAGACAGAAACAGAGAGTGAAAGAGACAGAAATAAAGAGATAGACAGAGAGAGAGAGAGACAGAAAGAGAGAGAGAGACAGAGAGAGAGAGAGAGACAGCAAGAGGCACACATACAGAGAAACAGAGAGAAAAACAGGGACAGAGAGAGAGAGAGATAGAGCAAAATAGAGAGAGACAGAGAGAGAAAGAGAGAGAGAAAGAAAGAAAGACAGAGACAGCGAGAGACACACAGAAACAGAAACAGGGACAGAGAGAGACAGAAACAGAGAGTGAAAGAGACAGAAATAAAGAGACAGAGAGAGAGAGAGAGGATGACTGTAAAACGCTCAATATACATAGTCCTCAACTTACTACTACAGTTGGGACCAAAGTGATTGCTAAGTGCGTCATGCCTCATTTTTTTACCACAGTTGTTAAGTGAATTATTGCAGTTCTTAGGTGAATCATTAAGCAATCCAGTTCCCCCCAAACTGCTTGTCCAAAGCCAGCTGGGAATGTCACAAATGGTGATCACACAATCCCTGGGAAGCTGCAGCTGTCACAGATAAATGCCTGTTGCCAAGCATCCAAAGTTTGATCACCTTACCGTGGGATGCTGCAATAGTTGTGAGTGCGAGCAATGGTTGTTGTAAGTCACTTTTTTCCAGTGCCATTGTAATTTTCATTGAGTGAATGTTTGTAAGACGAGGAATACCTGTATCTTCTCACCTGCAGACTGATGTACAACTCTCTTCGTGTTAAGGTGCTTCTTTAGTGCTTAGTTCAGTGTTCACTGGTTGATTCAGTGACTACGGAAATTAGTGTGTTTTGGCTTTCATTCCCACAGCTGAACATCCTGAGCCCAGTGTGAATGCCGCTTTTTCACATACTACCAAAGAACTGGATTAGGGTTAGTTTAGGCACTGGGCATGGCTATTCTAGTGAAGAGAATACCAAATTAAGTAAATAATGTAGTTTCTTCTTCTACACTCCTAATTAGTTATCTGATGTCATCATTTCAGTCTTCCTAATGATAAAGGCGATCTTGCCTACTTGTCTAGAATGTTTATTCTAAAACCCTGGCTCTAGAACTGAAAAACAAGATGAACCAGAGAACCGTTTTGGGGACGTGGCAGGCCTGGGTTGCTGCCTGTTCCAGTGACCCAGGCTGCCAAACCACCACCGGTTCAGCCGAACCGGTCCGAACCAGTAGGAATTCACCACGGACAAAAATCCTAAATCTGGATTAATAATACTAATTATTTTTTTAAAGTAAACATCACATAATATATTAAGTGTGGGTTCCTACAACAAGCTGAATTACAAACAACTGAATCCCATTTTAATGTATAGTATTTTTCGGAGTATAAGACGCACTGGAGTATAAGATGCAGCAAGGTTTTGAAGAGGAAAAATTTTTAAAAAGTGTTTGTGATACAGCATGGGTTGCACAGGTAAACCCACCAGTGGCTGGCCAGGTTAGGTGGTCTTAATAGAATGGACCTTATAGATTCATTTTAGTTTGGCCTTTTACTCCAGTGCCCTGGAGTCCCAAAGTTGACTTTTAACTTCCTCATATTATAAATAGGGCTGAACAATGTGGCAAGACTCTGTAAAGGAGGGGCACAGGAAGCCATACGTGGGGGAGAGATAGAACAGAGAAGTTGCAGAAAACTGTTGGTATGAATATCTGCTTTTGTAGTTTTCCAAGATGTACTTCCCTGTTCTGAACAGGGGTTTTTACGTTTTGTATGAATACGCCTCTTTAAACGCCCTCTGATTGACGAAGTTTGATTAAAGGTATAAAATCACTGCCCTGGGCATAGCCAGGCCAGTTCAGATTTTGGTGTGTGAACACGCTGAACTCGATGCATCCAATAAACCTGTTTCTCTTCCTTCGTGGTCTCAAGTCCTGATCTTTCGTAAGTAGATTACAAACCACAATCTGCTGCAACATTTTTGGCGAGCCAGCCAGGAGTTGAGGGGTCTTTGGGACCCTCTGGAGCGTCCACCCCGGTGTCAGAGCTCATCTTGTCAGGGGGAATCTCCCTGGCGCCAACGGACCCGTTTGATCCGAGGGACTTCCCAGCGACAGAGGGCTCTGGCAGCAGCGTTTGGCGATTCCAAGAACCACCAGAGAAGGACCAGAGACCAGGCATCTAAAGACTGGCCAGCATCGCAGGAGGGAAGCCAAGTACATGAGGCAAGTACTGTGGGAACCCTATTTAGACCCGGACTCCTTGTTGAGCCGGAGGTGAGGCCTGATCTCCCTCACTAGGTGAAAGGGTTTGGGGAGGATTGTCTAGTGTATGTGTGTGTGTGATTGAGGGGGGGCTACTGCATTTCCCTACGATAGCCGTGTCCATCCGGTATCCTGGGTCAGAAGCCTGTGTGGGATGATTGTTAAATTTTTGTTGTCTGGTACCCTGGGAGGAGTTGGGGGGGGCAGCAGTGTTCCCTTGACCCCTTACAATGTATGTTAAATCATTTTAAAGAAGGATATGTGACTCAGGACTATGGCATTGAGTGAAACAGGCATGAGCTTAAAAAGTTTTGTGAATCTGAATGGCCCACTTTTGGTTTTAGGAGGCCTAACAAAGGCAATTTTTGATCCCAACATAGCTTTGAATGTCCATAGGTTAGTGTTTGATCCTGATCAAACAGGATCCGTATATTGACGTGTAGTACAATTTGTTGAGGAGACAGCTTGGCTAAAAAAAACAAATGCAAAAGACCAACAGTGTATTCTTATGGCTGTTCGGGTTGCAAACCCCAAATGTCCCAAGCAGAGACCACCAATCCTAGCTAGTGCCCCAGAAGACTTGCCAGAACAGGAAGAGGATCACCACGACCCTCGCCACGACCATGCCAAAGGGGGGCTACACCTAGTAGCTCAAGAGACTTGAGGGCATCAACAAGCCGAGCATCTGTGGAGTGGATAGAGTGAGGGCTGGACGTTGTGACCTCTATGATGTCAGAAGAAAGTCCTGTCAGAGGGACAGAGGATGGGGACCCTCTGAGAATTTTGGGAGAAGAAGGAAGAGGAGATAGAGCAGTCTGAAGAGAGGGAGAAGATTAGAATTGCAGTGTCTAACATTCTAAAACCTGATGTTCCTGCTCACACCAATCTGGCTGACTTTATTGAGCAACGCTTCCCTTCAAGGGACCCGAGATGGAGCCCCTATGACCCCCACCAGGTTGATTCTGCTACGTAATCATCAACAGTTAATTGTAAGGGCTGTCTGGCTGGGAGGAAAGCCAGCCACTAAAATGTCTAAACTCTGCCGAAAGCCCCGAGGTTTTTATTTATGGTAACCACTAACCTTCCTGAAAATGCTCGGATGCTAGCTATGGCCTTTATTTCTCAGTCATCTGACACAAGCTGTAGAAGCTGGAAGGGGCACTGGGGAAGCCCCTCAATGAGCTTATGGAAGTAGCTAGAAAAACTCTCGTCAATAGAGACTTGTTGGAGGAAAAGAAAAAAAAATCAAAAGATGCAGGAAAAAAGCAGAAGTGCTCGCGGCAGCAATTAGGGAGGGGAACAGGGCCCCACCCTTGGGACGGAACCGATGTGCCATCTGTTACGAACATGGCCACTGGGGAGGGGAGTGCCTCAACCGGGACTGGGCTCCACCCCCTGAGGAAAGGGAAGATGACCGCCCTAGGATCCCCCCCCACCAAGCTGCCCCAGGAGACGTGAATCTCACAGGAGGCCCTTCAATGGCATGCAGAGGAAAATGGTTTTCAGTCATTGATTCAAAGGATGTTTTCTTTGCAATCCCCATCAATCAAAAAAAGTCAGCATTCGTTTGCCTTCAAATGCCCAGTCACAGGCAGAAAGCAGCAATATGCTTGGACACGCTTGCATCAAGGCTTATCCACCTTATTTGGAGCTGCATTAGCCATGGATTTGAAACTTTTAGACATTGCCTCACCTGATGTGGTTTTGCAAGATGTAGCTGACTTGTTGGTCACAGGCCAGATGGAGGAAACCTGTCATGCCACTGCAGCAGCCCTACTGCTCCTACTATAAGGCCTCTCGGACCAAAGCCCAATTAGTCCAATTGGAAGTTAAATATTTGGGCTACAACATCCAGCAGGGACAAAGAACTTTGGGCCATGAGAGGAAGGAAGCCATTTGCCAATTGCCGGCCCCACGAAATAGGAAGGAATTAAGGAGCTTTTTGGGGCAGCAGAATTTTGTCGCATTTGGATTCTCAATTTCGCATTGTTAGCAAAGCCACTCTATGAAGCTACCAAGGGGACCAGAAAAGGAGCCCTTGAAGTGGGAGGAAGAGGAACAGAACAGCTTTTGGGAATTGAAGCATGCTGTGACTCAGGCTCCTAGTTTTCTGACTTGACAGCCTTTTCAGTTGTTTGTGGACACTAAGCAGAATATGGCCATTGGGATACTGACCCAACAGTTGGGAACATGGTATCGTCCGGTTGCATATTTGTCCAAACAGCTGGATCAGGTGGCCAAAGGGTGGCCAGCCTGTCTCAAGGCTGTGACAGGAACTGCCCTACTTACCCAGGAAGCCAATAAGCTCACCTTTGGACAGCAATTAAATATCTACACCCCCCATGCTCTTCGGGCTGTCCTAGACCAGAAAGGTCATTTGTGGCTTACCAATCCACGAATGTTGAAGTATCAGGGGCTTATTACACATAACCCCCTCATCAAGTTTGTCCAATCTATGCTTTGAATCCAGCAACCCTGTGGCCTGAACCAGACTCTGAAATTACTCATGATTGTTTGCAAACCATTGAAGAAACCTATGCCAGTCACCCAGATTTGAAGGATAAACCCCCATCGCACAAAGATGCAACTCTTTGTACAGATGGAACCAGCTTTCTACATGAGGGCATGCGAAAAGCAGCTTATGCTGTAGTCACCCTTGATGATGTGTGGGAAGCCATGCCCCTACCACCAGAAACCAGTGCCCACTTGGCAGAACTACATGCCCTCACAAAGCTTTGGAATTGGCATGAGATCTACGAGTCAACATTTACACAGAGTCCAAATAGGCCTTCCTAACCGTCCAAGTCCATGGAGTTTTAGGAAAGAGCTCTTCACAGGAAAGAGGCCTCATCACAGCTGGAGAAAAGGACATCAAATATGGCCCAAATTGTGCATTTGTTGGACAGTGTATGGGCCCCCAAACAAGTTGCCATTATGCATGTATGGATCATCAGAAATGGGTTTCAACAACTGAAAAAGGAAACAACAAAGCTGATCAAGTTGCCAGAGCAGCAGCCTTGGATCCCCCTTCTCTACAAGCCACATGCCTCACTCAGCCCCAGGAAGAACAACCCCCATCGTATAGTCACTCAGGAACCCAGCAAGCTGAAGCAATAGGGGTGGAACTACTAGATGGGTGGTGGGTTCTGCCGGACAAAAAAGGTGTTTGTTTCCCAGCAGTTGGCATGGGATGCTGTCTCCTCCCTGCATAAGCATTTGCACTTAGGAAAAACGGCTTTGAAAAAAGCCTTGGTTCAGGGAGGTCTAGCCTGGCAGCTGCTGTTTGCTCTCAATGTTAGGTATGTGCTGCTAATAACCCTCCGTCAAGGCCCAGTTCAGGTGGGAAGGTCAAGAGGGCAGATCACACCATAGAGGATAAGTTGGCCAAAATTTGTCAGGAAACCCATCTCAAATGGCCGGATGATGCCCACAGCATGGCGTTGCTGGCAAAGAGGTGCACTCTCACCGAGGAGTTGGGTGTCTCGCCATTTGAATTGTTGTATGGGAGGGTTCCTAATTTGCGTGGCCCACAGGTGTTGCCCAACCCCAAGTTACAGACATGGTGAAGCTCAAACAGTTGCCAGCCCTGAATGCCATAGTCCACAAATTGCGAAAATATGTTCTGTCTTGTCGTTCTCATGAAATTGTAACTCCAGTCCACAACTTCCACCCAGGACAAGAAGTCTGGGTGAAGGACTGGTAGAAGGAACTATTGGGCCCCAAATGGTGTGGGCCGTATACTGTTGTTGTTTTTTCTCCCCTTGTTGTTAAGGTAGCTGAAATTAGGATTTGGATTCACTGGACCCGTTTGAAATTGGCTGCGAAAGCTTACTGGAAGGCCTCCAGTGATCCTGCCAAGCCTCTATACCTCACATTTCAGAAACACCAGGAGGAACGCCACCTCTTCTACGGACACACGGGAAGCTGTCGCTCTACGAACAGGTGGTGAAGAACCAGCGCCCTCTGCAGGTGTCGCTCCAGGTGCCGTCGACACCCATCGCACAGGCAACATATCGTGTCTACCATGGACACTCCGCCCCATCCAATGCCCAGGCACAACCATGAAGACTGACTAGCGCCTACGCCGAGCTGCGTGCATTAGGAGAGGCCTGATGCCGGCAGTTCTGATCGTGGTTTTTCTCCTATTCATTTCTATTCTCATTGACTCTCTTTATCTCTATCAGGCAATCTTGGCCAGAGCAAAGGGTGAGGCCCATTGGTGGTGTGGGAAGTTCCGAATGATTACGAGGACCCATCCTTTCCTATAGGGGGGAATGAGGATAATGAGGGTACTCCCCAACAAACGGAAGCTAGGCCCCTCACCTCTATAAATGACTCCCCTGCACAGGTAACTTCTGAGCCAATGCTAGAAGAAATGGGTTCAGGGCCTTTCCCCCTTTGCAAAGACTGCTTTTATCAGGGTGAACAGGGACTGCATTTTGTGTATAATGAACGCCGGTTATTAAATTGCCATCCGGAGGAGGGGCTATCCCCCTGTTCAGAGGAGACAGGGAACTATTGGCAGTATGTCACAACTTGGGCACCAAACAAACGATACAATTCAACCATTAGGTGCCATCGCAAAAAGCCCATTCAGAGACCCTTCCCAGACCCCTTTCCAGAAAGGACAAGGGCTCAGGTGAAGTGGGCCCCCTTTGATTTCAGTCTGAAAATGGAATATGACACAACTTATGACCAGATTCCCATAATAGTGGAGATAACCTGTCAGCTTATTGGGGATGTAGGGAATCAGTGGTTTCTACAATGGTGGTCAGAGGATGAAAATCAGTCAAGCATGGATGCACAAGACCTGAGTAAGTACTGGCAGATAGGTGTAACACGTAACCATAGTGCTAAAGCCAGTCACCTGGAAGTCTGGATAACCCAATCCAACTACTTGGAAACCCTCAGCAGAACCGCTATAGCCACCCTAAATACACAGGGAAAGGGAACGGTGGTTCTGGAGCCACTCCTACAACAGGGTAGGAACCCCCATCCCACATGCACCCCTCAGGAGGGTGGGAGGGGCGGCCCACAAGGGAAGGAAAAGGGAGCCCCAAGGGAACCCAGGGCCACAAGGGAGGCCATTACCCCCTCTCCCTTGGAATGCCCTCAATGCCTGCAGGATCCACAGAAGGACAAAAGGGAAAAAAAGCCACAAAAACCCCATCTAGCACTTGGGAAGCCCCGGAGAACATGTATTGGATTCGTGGCACATTGGCCTACAAAGTCCTCCCTGTGTTCTTGGATAGATAAAACTTTCGTTCTTTCTGTTGCCCATCCAATCACGACAGGTGCTAGGGGTCCTGGTGTATGACTCAGTAGGCCCCATCCGTCAGAAGAGGAAGGTAGACACAGCCTTCTCTAACTTTCCTTGTAAGGAACTGGCTGAAAACGAGAAATTCGACATGTGGAACTCAGAGAGAACCGTATGCACCTATGGGAGGGCCACTAGGGCAGAGGATGGGTCTTGGGGTTACTGCACCCCAATCTACATGATTAACTGGATCATGCATTTGCAGGCAGTATTGGACTTGGCTGGGGAGAGGATTGATAAATCTTTGAATATCCTCTCCAGTGCCACTGGCAAACTCTGTACTGCAGTGTACCAAAATCGATTGGCTCTTGATTACCTCCATGCAAGGGAAGGAGGGTCTGTGGGAAGTTCAACTTGTTTAATTGCTGCCTTCACATTGATGAGACTGAACGTGTCATTAAGCAGCTCACCACAGAAATGAGGCAACTCACTCATTTCCCAGGGTAGGAATGGAAAGGATTTGATTTCACCTCCACTTCTAACTCCTGGTTCCCGAAATTGCCAGGGTTTCATCCCTCTTGATGGAGAAATGGGCCACTGCAAAGGTCCTGGCCCTGGTGGGATGCTCAGAAGAAGGACGCTTGAGCAAATATGTTGGGCTCATGCTTCATGGAGAGGAACCTGCCATTTATGAAACTACACAGTAATCTTAGGATTGGGTGAAGTTTCAATAGGGGGGAATGATACAGCATGGGTTGCACAGGTAAACCCACCAGTGGCTGGCCAGGTTAGGTGGTCTTAATAGAATGGACCTTATAGATTCATTTTAGTTTGGCCTTTTACTCCAGTGCCCTGGAGTCCCAAAGTTGACTTTTAACTTCCTCATATTATAAATAGGGCTGAACAATGTGGCAAGACTCTGTAAAGGAGGGGCACAGGAAGCCATACGTGGGGGAGAGATAGAACAGAGAAGTTGCAGAAAACTGTTGGTATGAATATCTGCTTTTGTAGTTTTCCAAGATGTACTTCCCTGTTCTGAACAGGGGTTTTTACGTTTTGTATGAATACGCCTCTTTAAACGCCCTCTGATTGACGAAGTTTGATTAAAGGTATAAAATCACTGCCCTGGGCATAGCCAGGCCAGTTCAGATTTTGGTGTGTGAACACGCTGAACTCGATGCATCCAATAAACCTGTTTCTCTTCCTTCGTGGTCTCAAGTCCTGATCTTTCGTAAGTAGATTACAAACCACAATCTGCTGCAACATTTGCACTCTCCAAATCTCCCCCAAACGGCCCATTTTTCGTGAAAATGGGCCCATTTTTTTTAAAAAAAAAGGGCATGAATAGCCCTTAGGAGGCTGGTAGAGTGCTCCTGGGAGGAGGGAATGAGCAAAAAAATGGTCTGTTTTTCACAAAAATGGGAGCATTTTTTGACAAAAAAAGGGCATGGATAGCCTTTAGAAAACTTATAGAGTGCTGCTGGGGGCTGGGGGGGGGGCAAAAAACAGGCAGTTTTTCGCTCATTTCTGCCCTACCTGTTAATGTTATTAACTGAAGAGGTGTGAGGTGCCTGAGGTAAGAGAATAGCTATTTATTCGGTAGAACAGCAACAACAAACTATGTACAGAGATTCAGCACCTCACCCTGCTTGACAGCTATTTATACTAGAGCTGTCAAGCAGGGCGACCAATAGGAATGCTTAGGCAGCCTGCGCTCAGCCAGCCGCGCCTTAGCCAATCAGGTACAGCTGAGCTGTTGCCGGCTGTCAGTTGTAAGTCGAGAAGTTTAGGACCGGTTTCAAATCAAGGACCTAGCACTACCCAGCCCCCAGGAGCTCTCTGAAAGCCTCATATATGCTCTTCATGGCCATTTTGGTGAAGGGGCAGAGTTTCGGGAGGCAAAAAGGCTGTATTCAGTGTATAAGATGCACCCAGATTTTCAACCTCTTTTTTGAGGGAAAAAGGTGCATCTTATGTTTTAAATAATGTTTTAATGAATACTTAACATTATGTTGTATGTTATCTTTAAAACTCAAAAATATCTTGATTGCATGTAATCAGTCTATCATCTCTCTCCCTCCCTTCCCCTCTTTCTTTTTCTCTCTCCCTCCCTCCCTCCCCCTCTCTTCTTCCTTCCTTCCGTCCCCCCTCTTTCTCTCCCTCTCTCTCATGCATAACAATTTTCATGGTTGAGTGGCCCAAAATGGTACTAAATCTCTGCACTAGAAATGCAGGATTTGTGTTACTATTCATATGTAGAACCAGTGATTCAAGTTCACACTGTACTCACAAGTTTACTGTTAGTGTGACACATTCCCTACCTTTCTGTTTGTCTGGGAGTTATAAGCTCAAGATATATTTTCTTGGAAAGGAATGCTTCAGAATTTAAGAAGGATAACCAGTGGATTTTCAGACCTTAAAGGCAAATATAGTAAGGTATCAGAAGACCACTGCATAAAATTATTAACTTGGTAATGCCATCTTTTGATCTGACTTTGGAAACTAGGCTCATTTTGTGCTATGTATTGGGATTATGTGAATATTGATGCATAACAAGAAGCCTGAAAATGACCATCATATAAATTAGATCTTCTGCTCACGAATAACACAAAAACCAACTCAGGTTTGTTACCTCTTTCAAAGAAGTAATGAGCCAAGTCTGACAATTCAGCTATATTTCAGGTAATCCTTAACGATGGCAATTGGAACCAGAATGTTTCTCGGTACCATATTTTTCGGAGTATAAGACGCACCTTCCCCCCCCTCAAAAAAGCAGGGGAAAATCTGGGTGTGACTTATACACTGAATACAACATTTTTGGCCTACTGAAATCCTACCCCCTTTGCAAAAATGGATGTGCAGAGGGTTTGGGAGGCTTGCACAGTGCTCCTGGGGGCTGGATAGGGCAAAAATCAGGCCGTTTTTGCTTGTTTTTGCCCCCCATCCAGCCCCCAAGAGCACTCTACAACCCTCCCAAAGCTTTGCATGACTTTTGGGGGGGGGATGGCCCATTTTTGCAAAAAATGGGCCATTTTTTGCTTGTTTGTGTATGCAAAAAAATGAGGTGTGCAGAGAGTTTGGGAGGCATGCAGAGTACAATTTTTTAAAAAAAATTTACCTCTTCAAAATCATGGTGCGTCTTATACTCCAAAAAATACGGTAAGTTATTTGTTCAAGTGCAATGTCATGTGATCCAGAGGTGGTATTCACTTACCTTCCCTACCAGTTTGCAAATGTGAGCACGCTCACATTCAAACCAGGTAAATTCCAACCATACCTTTTTCAGCTTGAGAAAATCTTACAACCCTAAGTTTGTGAGCTGAAGACCTTTGAAAGGTGCAGACCAGGGGTGGGTTTCAGGCGGTTCGCGGCGGTCCCCGCGAACCGGTTGGTCGGCGAACCCGGAAATAAGTAACTTCCGGGAATGCCAAAGGGTCCACCCGCCCGCCTGCGTTTCTTACCCGGTTTTGACGAGTTCTGCGCTTCCACGCATGCGCAAGACGCATACAGCGCCTGCGCGATCCTCCAGGAGCAGCTGGAGCATCGCACAGATGCTAGTACGCATGCGAACCGGTTGGAACGGGGCGAGAAACCCACCCCTGGTGCAGACTATTTTCCCAAAATAAAATTTTTGAACTGGATTGGTTGACAATGGCACTGGGCGGCCTGGGGATGGGAAAAGGGGATTTCATTATACTGCACTTTGCGCCAAAACCTCAGAACTGGCTTTTCTTCTTTTGTGCCTATAATGATCTATCAGTAAAGTTTTACTCTTGGTAATAAAATTTTCCCAGATGTTTCTTTTGTTGTGCTTGCCAACGAGATGGTTGATAGCCGATGAGAATCAAACTGCTGGCAGTCGGCAGAATTAGCCTGCAATACTGCATTTTAACCACTGCACCACCATTGCTCTTATACCTCTCTTTGAATCAACAGATATCCATATTGGCGTGAAATTAACTCTTCCCATCACTGATTCCTATTCCGTTTGCATTATCTCTGCTCTCAGTCACTGGGAGCCCTCATGAGAACGGATGACTAAGCTTAGCAGATTTTGAGACTTAAGTGAGAAGCTACTACTTTAACCGCTGTAATCACGGTCTGGGGATGGGTTAACGGTGATATAAAGAGGAGAAGCTGAAAAAGAGGCTGCTATAACATCAGGTTTAAGCCAAGCACTTTTATCCACTCGCACACTTTTCAATGGATTCAAAGAGGAAAATGTTACCTACATCACTTAATATGAACCGCTGGGGGTTCGCAGGGGTTTGGGAGAACCTCTAGATAAGATTCTGTGCAGTTCGGACAGAGGTGGGTTCCTACCAGTTCGCACCTATTCGGTAGAACCGGGTCATCAAATCTACTGAACCGGTTAGAAGAGGTTCCACCAGTGGACCCGGAAAGCAGGCCACACCTACAGAAGAGGTTCCAAAATTTTTTGAAACCCATCACTGCCACACACACGCACACACACACACAGACAGACAGACAGACAGACAGACAGACACAGAGAGAGAGAGAAAGAGAAAGAAAGGAAGAAATAAATAAATAAAAAAAGAAAAAAGAAAGAAAAAGAGTGAGAGATGAAAAAAAAAGAAAAAAGGGACAGAGAGACAAAAGGAAGGAAAGAGAGAGAGAGAGAGAGAGACAGAGAGAAAGAAAGAAAGAAAGAAAGAAAACACATGGCTGGCAAGCCACTCCCACAAAGGAGGCCACACCCACAGAGTAGGTTCCAAAATTTTTTGAAACCCACCACTGAGTTCAGAGAACCCCCAAATCCCACTCCTGGCTGTCCCCACCCACCCTGCCCCTTCCAGGTGTTCCCATGCGGCCCGTTTTGGATGTAGGTAAGTGCAGGGTGTGTGTGGTGGCTCGGGGAGGGTGAAAAACAGGCCTACTGGAAGTTCAGCCTCCAGAGAGCCACCTGAGCCCGGGGAGGCTGTTTTCGCCCTCCCGGAGGCTTGCAAAAAGCCTCCAGAGTCCTGGAATGACAAAAATGCCCCCACCCTCCAGAAGGATGACTAAGTCGCATCCAACATGGCCACTCCCAACCAGCAACCGGGTAGAGAACCCCTTGCTAAAAGGACATTGCAGTTTTATCTAAACCTCTAGTAACGCGAAGAGATTGTTTTAGTTCTCAATTGAATCAGATAGAATGGAATCCATGCCTTCTTTCTGCAAACGCACATCTGTTTGCAGGCTTCTGAGAAAGACTTTGGAAATCAAAGAAAGCCTCCTGTTACTTATTGGCTTCCAGTTGCGTTGGACCACACAAGCCCCAGAATTCTCAGCTAGCAGGGTCCAGATAGGGAATTGTGGATCTCCAATGTTTCTAAAAGACCCCCTACTGGGAAAAAAAGAGAATATCAGGTTGAATAAGCGCACTGAAAGAAAATTGAACCTCCTTGCTGTGATTTCCAGTACTTTTCTAAATTGTTTACTTCTTATTTGGTACCTACAGCAACAAGGGGGGGCGGGGGCAGAAAGCTTCCCAGCTTTTTTCTTTTAAAATTGGCTTTGGAATCTGTTTGTTTATTCCAGCTTCCCACCAGGAAACAATCACGATAAGCCCTGTGACTCTGTTCTGGACAGATTCTTTCCATATTGTGTTTATTGCCTTTAACGGATAATGTTGGGAACACGGTGATCTCTTCTTGTTTTGACTTACTAAGGCAAGTAGAGCCGTATTACCTTTTCTTGCAGTGCGAGTGCTTTTTCCCCTTAGAAGAACAGCTTCCTGTTCTTTGGTCCCTTTCCTTGAGTGACTCAAGGTCACTCGTGCCCTAATCACCTCCCATCTTGACTATTGCAATGTGCTCTACATGGCGCTGCCCCAGGTGTGGGCTTCAAAAATTTCAGCAATGGGTTTTCTTCCCGGTTGCTGGGTGGGAGTGGCCATAGTGGGCGTGGCCTACTCAACCTCCTGTACTTTGGCCAGGGGGGGTAGTTTTTGCCTTCCCCAGGCTCCAGAGGCTTTCTTCGAGCTTCTGGGAGGGGGAAAACTGCCTCCCCTAGGCTCCAGAGGCCCTCCGGAGGCTGGAAATGGTCCCATTTTTGGCCTTCCGCAACTTCCAGGAGGGCCATTTCCCCCCTCCCCAAGCATCTGCATAGGCCCTGCACCTACCTCTCATCCAAAATGGGCCACGTGGAGACTCCTGGGAGGGGCGGGGTAGGGTGGGTGGGGCCAGCTAGGGGTGGGATTTGGGGGGGGGGGTCTCTGAACCAGCCATAATGTTAGCTATGGGTTCTCCTGAACCTGGTCGAACCCGTAGCAGGGGTTCGAACCCTGGACTGCCGTTGAAAAGCAGCCTGTATGGTTCTGTGTGGACCTGTGTAGATCTTGGGGTGCTCATGTGCCACCTCTCCTGCAAGAATTGCATTGGTTGCTGATTTGCTTTTCGATGTAATTCAAGGTACTGGTTATCATGTTTAAAGCCCTATATGGCTCGGGGCCAGGTTACCTGAGGGACCATCTCTTGCTGGTCACATCCACCTGGCCCACTACAGCAAGGAGGCAAGGAATTTGCGGGTCCCGTCCCCTAAGAAGATACATCTGGTGGGACCCAGAAGAAGGGCCTTCTCCATGGTAGCTCCCTCCATTTGGAACATCATCGCTGGTGTCGGGAAGGGCATCCGGCCTTAACACTCTGCTAACTTCATTCAGTTGCCCAGATTCCACCCTGCACGGGTTCATGGGGTTGTTAAGCGATGATGATGATATACGCCTCCATGACATTTTCAGGAGTCTTCTCCAACACCAAAGTTCAACAGCTTCAATATTCTTTCTCTTCTGCTTCACAGTTAAGCTGTTGTTTCCATAGAGTATCAGTTGATAACTGATAAAATGTAGGAATTGTATTTTTCTCTCCCTCTCTGGGCTGCTGTTTATCATCAAGGACTGACAGATGTTATTCGTTAATGGATTTCAGCAGTTATTTTTTCTACCCTTGTGATGATCAGCTCTGGACACATATGGGAATCTACCAGGTACCGAACCAATTAACTATTTTAAGATGTACACCTATTCCTTAAATCTATTGGTTTTAATCTTCAACTGGCTCTTCCAAAGTTAACACAATAAATTATTTTGAATTCTGTTTGCCACAAATATAGTTTTTTTCTAAATATTTGTGTGTGTGCAAGTGTTGATGTTTTTTTGTATAAATTGGCACTTTTGGATGCTGCTGCTATTATATTATTATTTCTTTTATTGATTAAACATGAAACTCAGTCAACTGAACATTTAAAAATGTATCACAAATACACTTGACTGGTGCTAATAGTTGATACAGGTTGCTCCCAGTGTCCTAGGGATCAACCAAGTATTTGATTATCATTTATAATTGTATACTTATTGTTGTTGTTGTTGTTGTTATTGTTGTTGTTGTTGCCAGTGTCCTAGGTATCAATCAAGTACCTTCTTAAAATATACGATGTTCCGAGTAGCACAGTCTTTTGCAGTTCCACTGGTATTATTGCGGGAAGCTTATAAAGCCCTTCATGGTATTGGACCTGGGTACTTGAGAGACCGCCTGCTGCCAATTACCTCCTCTAGACCGATTAGATCCCACAGATTAGGCCTCCTCCGAATTCCATCCGCCGGCCAGTGTCGACTGGCGACTACCCAGAGGAGAGCCTTCTCTGTGGCCGCTCCGACCCTGTGGAACAAACTCCCCGTGGAGATTCGAACCCTCACCACTCTCCAGACCTTCCGCAAAGCCCTTAAAACCTGGCTATTCCGACAGGCCTGGGGCTAAAAAGCTTCTACCCCCTTCTCGAATGGTATGACTGTTGTGTGTTTTAAATTATGTATTGTTGCGTGTTGTTTTAATTTTTGTCTGTATCCCCCTCCCTTGGTTGAGTTGTGAGCCGCCCTGAGTCCCCTTCGGGGGGAAAAGGGTGGCATATAAATAAAATAAACATTCAACATTCAAACATTCAAGCTGCAATTTATTGATGCATTTTGTAAAATTCTTCAACATGGTACCAAGTGCACTGATGGGTATCACTGTTACATGTTTCATAATCACATCGTTTCGATGGCCAGGTCGTGATATTTCGTGATTTTTTTCTAGTTCTTTTTCTTTGACTCTGGCGTTTCCTGGTACAGCAATATCAAGAAATTGTATGGTTTGGACTTCGACAACCATGATATCTGGCGTATTGTGTTCCAAATGACGATCCGTCTGTATTCGAAAGTCCCACAAGATCTTCACGTTCTCATTTTCGACAACTTTTTCTACTTCATGTTCCCATGATTTTTCGGATACAGGTAAGTTTTCTACATAATGAGCAGTGGATTAATTTAGCAACTCGGTCATGTCTGTTAGTGTTAGTGTCAGTATTAGCATATCATTTTCCTGTATACACAATGGCACATATTAAAATGAAATGCCGATGCCCACTCTCAAAAGAAAAAAAGAATGCCCCCCACCAAATAATGTGACCAGTCCAAGGATAATAATAACAATTATTTTTATTTTTATCATCATCATCATCCTTAGTGTGGTGCCATTATTTATTTATTTATTTATTTATTTATTTATTTATTTATTTATTTATTTATTTATTTATTTATTTATTCATTCATTTATTTATCAGACTTATATACCGCTTCATAGGGCTTTCAGCCCTCTCTAAGTGGTTTACAATTTTTTTTTAGCAAATTGAGTCAGCAACCTGCCCCCACAGTCCGAGTCCTCATTTCACCCACCTCGGAAGGACGGAAGGCTGAGTCGACCTTGAGCCGGTGAGATTTGAACCGCTGAACTGCAGATCACAGTCAGCTAAAGTGGCCTGCAGTACTGCACCCTAACCACTGCGCCACCTCGGCTCTTCATTATTACCATTATTGGGTGAGGGATGTTTTTTTTTCCTTTCGAGAGTGGGCATTGGCATTTCATTTTAATACGTGCCATTGTGTATACAGGAAAATGACAAAAAAGGTTATCTTATTTTCTAAAGCCTATCTCACCTTGTCTTAGTTTAACAATACTGCAGACGAATTTCTTTCAATGGGCTAAGGAAAAAGAAATCCCTGTGGCATTGTTTTTCATTTTTTGGTTGCGAATGTCAATTCACTCTTTTAAAAGCATTTCTTCTATATCATTCTGACTTGCAAGTCACATTTTAATTGGCTGGCATCGCAATATGTCGTTTAAATGAATTGAAAAAAACAACAACTGCTAATCATTTAAATTAAATTTATTAACTTTTCCCATGACTGATGGTAAAATATCTCCACAAGCTGGGTGGGAAATTGTTTAATGGCAATTCTGGAACAACCTCAGGAAGATTGGCTCATTAGTGGCTGCTGGTAAAGGCCCAATATATATACCAGCATATATAAAGGAATAAAACCCTCCATCAAGACCCACCCAGATGGGACAGGAAGGTTGTTACCACTGTGGTAAATTTTAGGAAGAGAACTCTCGCGCAGATGTAACTCTCTGTGGCTTTAGATGTGTTCCTTGTGGAGAAGAGTTTTTTTTATCTGCTGCTGGGAATCCCTGTGAGGAAACAGCTGCAAAACACCTGATCTAACAAGCCGCCTTTCAAAGAAATCATATTGCACCACCTGGCTGCGTGGCATAAGGGATGATTGTGCAAAACTCTTAGCCAGGCCTCCCGTTTCTGAAGTCGGTGATTTCGCTGCACAACATGTTTTTACTACTCTAGCCAAGAGAGGTTGTTATGTGCAGTTTCTAAACAAGAGTTTATTGAGTGGGTAGAAAAACTCAACTCTTTTTAGGAAGATAGGGGGGTGGGGAAGCAAAAGAATTGTTATCTGCTAAAATGCTTGGTGGCGATTTGGTGGAATTGATATTGCCAGCTCCCAGTCGCTCTTAAAAGTTAAAAAAAAAAAAGGGAGGGGTATAAGTGTAACAGGGACGTGGTGGCTCAGTGGCTAAAATGCTGAGCCTGTTGATCAGAAAAGTCAGCAGTTTGGTGGTTCGAATCCCTAGAGCTGCGTAACGGAGTGAGCTCCTGTTACTTTTCCCAGCTTCTGCCAACCTAGCAGTTTGAAAGCACGTAAAAATTGTAAGTAGAAAAATAGAGACCACCTTTGGTGGGAAGGGAACAGCGTTCCGTGCACCCTTGGCGTTTAATCATGCTGGCCACATGACCACGGAGACAACTTCGGACAGCATTGGCTCTTCGGCTTTGAAATGGAGATGAGCGCCGCCCCCTAGAGTAGGGAATGAGTAGCACAGATGTGTGAGGGGAACTTTTACCTTTAAGTGTAAATACCATTCTAGATAGTCCTCGAGATACGACTGTAATGGAGCCTGCCCATTATGTTCATATGTGTGATGTAACTGATAGTAAACGTTGATTTTATGATTTTTTTTGCAGCAGTCATTAAGTTAATCATTGCAGTCATTACGTTAATCTGTGGTTGTTAAACAAATGCCACAGTTCTTAAGTGAAGCAATTATTTGCCATGGGGGCAGTTTTATCGAAAACCAGAAATGCTGGAATTTTGGAAAACTGTTGTAAAACATGAACGCGTGAGCTGGGGATGCTGCAAAAACTTGTAAATGTGGCTGTGTTGCTGAGCATCCAAAGTTCAGTCAAATGACTGCATAAGGGCCTGACTATCCAGATCTATGAAGCCAAGTCATTAGTTTCTTTTTTGAACAGTCGTTAAGCTGAAGACTATTTGTATACCTATTAGCATGCGTGGCACGACAAAACCGCGCTCGACTAAAGAGCGCCCGATTAAACTGCGTCGCTGACGTCATCAACAGGGCGACAACAGCGAGCGCGGAGAAAGAAGGGCGCTTTAAATAGCGCTTTGAAAGCAAGCCGATTCAAGTTAAGGTAAGGGTTAGGTTTAGGATTAGGTTTAGGGTTAGGTTAAGGGTTAGGTTAAGGGTTAGGGTTAGGTTTAGGGTTAGGTTTAGGGTTAGGTTAAGGGTTAGGGTTAGGTTTAGGGTTAGGTTAAGGCAGTGATCCCCAAACCCCGGTCCGCGGACCGGTGCCGGGCCGTGGAGTACCTGGCACCGGGCCGCGCAGCGGCCGGGGGCCATGCAACGGCCGACTCTTCACTCATGCAGCGCCGTCGCCGGAGGGGGGGAGCTGCGCGGAAGCACAGGAGCAAGTGAGGCGAGGAGGAAGAATCCCCCGCTACTACACCACCTCCGCCCCCTCCCCGAGTCAGCCGTCCCCTCAGTGAACGCCTCCGCCTCTTTCTCCTTTCTCGCCTCAGTCGGCTCGCCTGGAAGCGAGGCGAGGAGGGGGCGGACCATGCGCTGGAAGCGGAGCCCTTGGAGGCCCTGGCGGCTTCCCCGGCGGTCGTTGCTGGCCGCTCTCTTCTTTTTCTCGCTGTCCTCCTCGGCTCAGTCGTCTCCGAGTTGCCCAGGGAGGGGCAGTGCGCCCGGGACGGAGACGGCGCTTCCCCGCCCGGCCTTGGCTTGTGAGAAGGAACAGCGGGAGAGGTAGAGAGAGAGAGAGAGAGAATGTCGGGCA